>NC_053390.1:305092983-305411983 GCF_905171765.1 Bufo bufo | reverse complement strand
ATATCTATTTGTAGCAGATTTCAGATTCTGTCATATTTGACAGAAAGGATAGCACAGTTTGTAGTGCTGTTCTGTCCAACAAACAGATAGAACCCTGACAGACTCCATTAGAAGTCAGTGGGGTCAGATGGGCACCACTGGTGTGATGGATCTGGCACAACTTAGTGGTTTCCAGTTATAACAGAAACCACAGTGCAGATGGGCACCTAGCTATTTCTCTTTATATCTATCTACGGTATTTACGGTATCTATCTATCTAATTACATATATATCCCATATCTATCTATTTATCTATCTATCAATCTAATATCTATCTACATATCTATTATCTATCTATCTATCTATCTATCTATCTATCTATCTATCAATCATCTGCTATGTATAATCTATCTATCTGTATTTTTTATTTTATTTATCTTTATAGCTATGTACTATCTATCTATCTATCTAGTTACTGGGCAGAACTCACAGACTGTATAGGTAAGGACAGTGCTAGACTTTCTACTCCCCCCTCACCTAGTACTTTCTGCCCCTCCACCCCTTCCACCTTATTGGAGAGATTTAGCCCTAGCTCTGACAGAGCCAACACTCTGTGAATAATTTTCCAGCACCCCCTCCCTCTCTGGTGCCCTCTGCCCTCTCCCTCCCCATCTATCCCCTGGCTTTTGCTATTGGTGAGTCCATAATGAGATAAGTTTGAGCTCACAGGCCCGCTATTTAACCCCTGCACTCAGGGCACTATCAGCAGATAGGGGCAGTTTGGGAGACGAGGGTAGGCAGATTGGCACCCAGGGGCAGAGCAGGCTTTGCCCAGGACTTGCATGGGGATCTGTGAGAAGGGAGAGGACAGGAGGAGCTGACCACAGTGTTGCACACTCAGAGTAAGTTAGACTCCTGTGATCTCCTGTTTTGTACACCTTGTATGTCTGGACTTTGTCACTATGTGTGGGTCACCTTCTGTCACACTTTTCCTGACTTGAATTACTTTGTGCCTTTGCCTGCTGTCACATAAACTCTTAGAAGTGTAGCAAGATGTCATGTACCCAGATGCCAGGCTGGCTCCATAGGTGACTAGTTTCCTGAGGTATAGTAATCAATAAAGCTCATGGTGTTTGCTCCCCCGTCCTTCGACCTCATTCATCGGGGCTGTGAATAATCTTTGTATGAACTACAATTTGTGCAAGGCCGCACAAGAATAATTCAATGGTCTATTCATCAGCTTGTGGATTTGCTGGTTACATATGGATTGCACATGAATGTCTACATTAGCCTCAGTTAATAGTGAGATATTTGAGTTAATATGTACACAATGCATAAAGGCCATATATACAGGTTCAGATATATTCTACCCGTATACAAAGTAAAAATGAAGATACTGGCTGGTTATATAACTCACAGTTAAGCAGGCTTGTCATAGACAGGCTGTGGACACGGTATGGGGGACGACTGACCTAGTGGACAGGGCGCAGAATAGGCTATAAGGAGGTCTATTGGATAGTGTGGGACATTTAGGAGCAGGAAATCCCACTACTATACATTTATTGGCAGAGGGCAGTTTTGCTGATGGCTCCGATGGTTTTGGTGTTTGACCAGATGACCATTCTGATAATGACTGCTACCATTTTAGGGATAAAAATGACATAATGATCCAATTGAGCTGAGCTGAGGATGATGGTACTTTCATATACAAATTACAACTTTTAAGAATATGTGCCCCTTGAGCTCTCCTCCTTATCTCAGAAGCCTTCTTCTGATTTCTGTACCAACCATTTCCCTTCCATGGGCTGCTTTTTTCCTTCCCTTTTTAGCTGGGACCTTTCCTAGGTAAGAAGTTTCTTTTATTTTATGAATATGGGGATTGTGCCCCCTGAGGTTCGCATCTCTCCTTCTTATTCCATCTTTCCTGATCCCTATACCAAACTCTTTCCTTCTCTTTTTCATTCTAACTTTACTCCTCTCCTGCACTTTTTTCTTTCTTCTCTTTTGAGCTTGGATCCCTTTTAGGCTGTATTTTTTATATTTTAAGACTATGGCAATTGTGATTCTGGGGTTCACATTGAACCCCCAAACCTCTTATCATTTTCTATCCTTATCCTAGGCTTTTTTTTTGTTTCTTCTCTCTGTAGCTCTCCTTGACTATCAGAAATATATTTTTTAAAGAATTTTACAAATATATATATTTTTAAGAATATGGTTTCTGTACCCCATTATGTTTTCATCTTTCTCCCCATTTCTTGATTCTACCTCTACTCCTCCTCTAGAGAGATTTACTAAGACTGTGCTGGTGTAAGACATACAAAATGTATTAAATACATTTGGTGCATCTCATGCCTTTCTATGCACCTGAATCTGAAATCTACAACAGCTGGGAACTGGTGTAAAGTTTAGTTATAATTTTTGCCAGTTTCTGGCATAAATTGTAGTAAATTGTCAGGGCCACGGGAGGTCCGGCCCCCTCCTGCTATGCCCTGCCTTCATTTCAAGCCACCTTTAAAAAATGTCAAGAAGCTCAAAAGTTCGCAAATTATAGCACATATATGACATGCTCCTTCCTCTGCAACTTTTAATATATCCCTTAAAGGGGTTATCCCATGATTCATGTAAAAAATGAAGATGAGACAAATTACAGTAGATGACAACCTCTTTTTAACAAAGCTAGAACAAGCCTTTTACCTCATGCAGATACAGAGATTCCCACATTTATTTCTCCAATTCCAACTGCTAGCTTTTCATCAGAGTGTGTGTCCTTTCTGATCCGGCTCTCTCCGTATATCTGTCACAGCTTCTAAACAAAGATCTGCCTAGTGGCAGTTTAAAGATGAAACTGAGCATGTGTGACCATGCTCATTCAGCTCAGTAGAAGGACGTGCACATTACAATACAGACTGAACACCAGAAGGTGCCATAATAATGAAGTAAAGGAAATCTCACAACCGGGGCATTTTTGTAACAGAAGGTAAACTCAAAAAGTTGAATTATATTAAAATAACATGTAATGTTGGGACAGCCCCTTTGAGGGATATTAACCAAGTGTACAGGGAACCTGCTATGTTGAACATGGTGTCTGATCTGCAGGCAGCATGTCATAGACCGGGAGGAGCTGAGCAGATTGGTCTATAATTTTATGGCAAACTATTCAATATCATTTATAATCTGGATGCCTAAGCACAGAAAGACCTGAGGTTTAGATCAACAAAGTTATACAAAATCTTTTCCCACAAAATTATAAAAATCTGCTCGGTTCTTCCAACTATGCACCATGTATGACCGATTGGACCGCATGTACAGCATAACAAGTTCCTATTAGAAGCTAAATATGACCACTGAACACCAAGTATGGCCAACCTTACAGTAGTAACGGCATGTGGATTGTCACCATTATATCCTCTCATAATTAAAGGGGTTCTATAGCTTTTTCTTACTGATGATCTATCCTCTGGATACATCATCATCATCTGATCGACGGGGGTCTGACATCCAGGACCCCCCCCCCCCCCCGATCAGCTGTTTGAGAAGGCAGTAGCACCACAGCCTTCTCCCTGTTTCCCGCAGGCCCAGTGACGTCACGACTAGTATCACTGGTCTGGGCGGGGCCAAGCCCCATTGAAGTGAACGAACCTAGCCCCGCCCAGGCCAGTGATACTAGTTGTGACATCACTGGACCTGCGGGAAACAGGGAGAAGGCTGTGGCGCTACTTCCTTCTCAAGCAGCTGATTGGTGAGGGTCCTGGATGTCAGACCCTGACGATCAGATGATGATTATTTATCCAGAAAGAAAAAGCTAAAGAACCCCTTTAACAAATGCTTTCCTCATCTCGTCTCAGTTTCTTGTCCTTGTTTGTGTAAGTCTTTTATGATTATATAGCTATACATTCCTGATCTTTCCTTTCTACCCCTTAACTCTTATACCATAATTTTTCTTAACCTCAGCTCAGGGATAAGCAATATGTGCCACAGTATGGAATGGGTGTGGGAACTGTCAGACAGTATCACTCAAATCTGCACAGTAAATCCGGGATGAGACGCAGCTCAGAGACGGAATTATCTGCACGTTATGGGACAAGTGAGGTCTTGAGATATTTATCCTACAGTGATCACTGGATAACCTCAGGCTCTTTGGTGAATGTTAAGGCTGTAAACAGATATTTGTATAATGCAGTTGTCCATGAAGAGAGATACACATAGAACAGGAGTAATGAAGGTGTTAATGGGTAAAGAGCACAGTTTTTCTACAAATTTATATAGAACAACTAAACAGATTCTTTCATAAAGTTGTAATGACTTTGTTCACCATATACAGCTAATAAAATAGGATTACCGGTATATGCTCCATACAGGGGCGGATTGGCCATAGACCTTACAGGGAAATTTCCTGGTGGGCCGATACCCAGGGGGCCGCCCAAACCCCCATCTCTGCCGCTGGCCGGGTACATAATGAACTATCAGTGGTAATTAACTCGGCCAGCGACCGGACATGCCCTCCTGAATTCAACTATGTTCTGCATCTCACCTCCTAAGCCCCCTGCTCCATATCTTAATCAGAAACAACTGGAAGAGGAGGATAGAAAATAGCAGCTATTGATAGCCACCTTACAGGGATAGATTTTGGGGCAATATATTGTGAGGCACTGTGGTATGTGGTATTTTGCGCTATGGTATTGCTGACCTCCCCTACTTTTGTTGCCCCGCCTCCTGTCAATTTAGACCATACTACAATATGGGACCACTTTTAGGTATCTTTTCCAGGACCACTTTAGCTTCCCAATCTGCCCCTGGCTCCATATATTACCTATACTATGTCATAGTGCACTGCAGATACAAGACAGCAATACTATATAGTGGCTGTCCATTCATTTGAACAGATAGCACTCAGTCCAACAGTAATGGCTGCTGTAGGGGAAATGTAAACCCGTCCGCAGCCTCCCATGACTGCCGATTGCCTGGCGCTTCATAAAATAGACTCAGGGCACCATGTTTAGTAAGTACATAGCACATACAGTATATATATAAATATATATATATACTGTATAATGGACAGGGGTCAGCGTTGCTACACAGCATCACATACAACAGTCTGCAATACACTATGCATCCTGACACCAATCATAGCACCGACATTTTCAGGAATTTGTGCTCTTCTGAGGCATTGGCGCAGATAGCATAGTTTTTCTTCCAGCACAATAATGAGTCTTATGTGTTGATGGTCCTGTCACCAGTTTCCCAAAAGTAATTTTTTGGACAACCTACTAATGACAGCCTATCTGGAATGCAGTACCTGATGTTTTGAAGATGCTCTCACCCAGTTGGTAACCCTCACAGTTTGGCCCTTGTCAAAGTCACACACATCCTCACACCTGCCCTTTATCCTGATTTCAAAGCATAAATTGTAAGTACTAATTGACCACCTGTAGCCTATATATAAATATAGCCCCACCCCTTGACAGGTGCCAATGTCAGCAGATAATCAATATAATCAATTTTATCCTCTTCCTCTGTCAGTTGTTGGTGACTATAGACATAGATATGGTGCTGAGTATGTTGATCATCTTGCCATATCTTCATACTCATATTTTTGTTGGTAACTTTGGGACAGTGAAGAGAATTCAAAATATGGACAAAGTCCTATGATATGAATCACTATGAATCTAATAACATGAATAACGGAGTTAGTGATTTGTTGATTACATTTAAAACATAACTTTTAATAAAGATAATTTAGAATAATAGGCCCAAAAATACAAAGATAAACAATTAATAATCAGAGCGGCGGTATACCGGTTAGTTGTGCACGGCGGCACCCAATATATAATAAGGGGAATGCTCGGCGGCACCCAGGATTAAACCGTACTCCTACCACTCAGTAGTCTGCGTCCAGGGTGCAGAATGCGTCCAGATGATGTCACGTTGGTTGACTCCTATAAAGGCGCTATTCTGCTGTAGGGATGGCGGGGTGCAGCTATGGCCCTGGTTTGCCCTATAAACGTGGTCTATGGCTTGCCCTGATACTAGTGGGGGATAGCAGCCTAACCACAGGGCACTCGTCCTTAAAAGGGCGACCCCGTCCGGAACCTCGCCCTGTTCCTGGCATTAAATAAGGTCAGATGTCTAGATAGACAGAAGTTTTTTCAAACAAGCACCAAAATAAATATTGAAATGGAAAACACTTCAAAAATATTATGACCTTTCAACAATGAATATTAAAAAAATCCTCTATAATCAACAAGCATTGGCACTTACTTCTAGACGACAAAATTTTAGCAGGGACACTCCACAAACGGCCACCTATAGTCTACACCCAGGCTTCCAATTTAGGACTACAGGTGGCACCAACTATAAAAAAAAAATCTATGAGATCTATAGTCACCCCCTGGGAAGGTCTAAAAGGGTTTTTCAGGTGTGGAGTATGCAGTAATTGCAAAATAACTAAATTTGATAGAAAGACATCTACGATCAAATCTAAAAGCAATGCATACAAGTGGGAAATTAAAGAATTGTTAACTTGCAACACAGAAGCAGTTATATACATTTTGGAATGTCCATGCGTAAAACAGTATGTAGGAAGGACGAGTAGAACATTGAAGGTCAGAATATCAGAACATGTTAATAATATTAAAAAAGGATTCGAAAAGCATTCTGTGTCTCAACACTTTAAATTGTACCATTCCAGTGATCCAGGCGGGGTGAGATTTGCAGCCCTCCAATTAGTGAAGGGGGATTGGAGAGGAGGGGACTTCACAGCAAAAATGTCTAGGTGTGAGTCCAAAATGATTTTTGAATTCGGATCATTGCCACCTATGGGATTGAACTCTGAGATGGAGATCTTTGGTTTTCTATGAAGGGACCGTTGGGGGAAATGCACCACAAGCCACTGATATAGATACACTGGTGTGTCCTGCATTCCTCCACCGCCCCCCCCCCCCCCCCCCCCCACCCCAATGAAGGGATTCCCTATATGTCCTCCTTCCCATTTTTTTATGATTATTTTTTTTAACTTTTATTATTTTTTACTATTATTTTTTTCTTTTTTCACATGTTCCTATTTTTATAGTTATTGTAACAATTAAATGGGGGGACAGTTCATTTTGGAAATAGTATATGTATGTGTATGTTTATAAATTAACATTGAAAAAACCACAGCATCTGAATAGGGTGTAACCTTAGGCCTCTTGCACATGACCCTATGGCTTTTTCAGTATTTTGTGGTCCGCAAAAAACGGATCCGCAAAAAATACGGATGACGTCTGTGTGCATTGCATTTTTTTTGTGGAACAGAACAGCTGGCCCCTGATAGAACAGTACTATCCTTGTCCGTTATGCGGACAATATTAGGACATGTTCTATCTTTAAACGGAACGGAAAAACAGAAATACGGAAATGGAAGGCATACAGAGTACCTTCAGTTTTTTTTGCAGATCCATTGAAATGAATGGTTCCGTATACGGAACGCAAAAAACGGAACGTAAACGGGAAAAAAACGTTTGTGTGCAAGAGGCCTTAGGGAGGAAAATTCCTCACTAGGGTGTATACCCTAATATGGCTCAATATGGGCAGTGGGAATACAGATTTAAGATATATACTCACACTCTTGAATAAATATATTGTATAATCTATGTTAGAAATACAGTGAATATAAAAAGTCTACACACCCCTGTTAAAATGTCAGGTTTCTGTGATGTAAAAAATAGACAAAGATAAATAATTTCAGAACTTTTTCCACCTTTAATGTGACCTATAAACTGTACAACTCAAATGAAAAACAAACTGAAATCTTTTAGGTGGAGGGAAGAAAAAATTTAAAAATAAAATAATATGCTTGCGTAAGTGTGCACACCCTTAAACTAATACTTTTTTGAAGCACCTTTTGATTTTATTACATCACTCAGTCTCTTTGGATATGAATCTATCGGCATGGCACATTTTGACTTGGCAAGATTTGCCCACCCTTCTTTGCAAAAACACTCCAAATCTGTCAGATTGCGAGGGCATCTCCTGTGCACAGCCCTCTTCAGATCACCCCACAGATTTTCAATCGGATTCAGGTCTGGGCTCTGGCTGGGCCATTCCAAAACATTAATCTTCTTCTGGTGAAGCCTATCCTTTGTTGATTTGGATGTATGCTTTGGGTCGTTGTCATGCTGAAAGATTAAATTCCTCTTCATGTTCAGCTTTCTAGCAGAAGCCTCAAGGTTTTGTGCCAATATTGACTGGTATTTGGAACTGTTCATAATTCCCTCTAGCTTAACTAAGGCCCCAGTTCCAGCTGAAGAAAAACAGCCCCAAAGCATGATGCTGCCACCACCATGCTTCACTGTGGGTATGGTGCTCTTTTGGTGATGTGCAGTGTTGTTTTTGCACCAAACATTTGTTTTGGAATTAGGGCCAAAAAGTTCAACCTTGGTTTCATCAGACCATAACACCTTTTCCCACATGCTTTTGGGAGACTTCAGATATGTTTTTGCAAAATGTAGCCTGGCTTGGTTGTTTTTCTTCGTAAGAAAAAGCTTTCGTCTTGCCACTCTACCCCATAGCCCAGACATATGAAGAATACGGGAGATTGTTGTCACATGTACCACACAGCCAGTACTTGCCAGATATTCCTGCAGCTCCTTTAATGTTGCTGTAGGCCTCTTGGTAGCCTCCCAGACCAGTTTTCTTGTCTTTTCATCAATTTTGGAGGGATGTCCAGTTCTTGGTAATGTCACTGTTGTGCCATATTTTCTCCACTTGATGATGACTGTCGCTACTGTGTTCCATGGTAAATCTAAAGCCTTGGAAATTCTTTTGTACCCTTCTCCTGACTGATAACAATGAGATCCCTCTGATGCTTTGGAAGCTCTCTGTGGACCATGGCTTTTGCTGTGGGATGCGACTAAGAAAGTTTCAGGAAAGACCAACTAGAGCAGCTGAACTTTATTTGATGGCAGGTGTATGCTGACTCCTATTTAACATGATCTTGAAAATGATTGCTTAATTCTGAACACAGCTACATCCCCACATTATGTTAGTTTTTTTGTTTTCTTCCCTCTACCTAAAATATTTCAGTTTGTTGTTGAATTGAGTGGTACAGTTTATAGGTCACATTAAAGGTGGAAAAAGTTCTAAAATGATTTATCTTTGTCTCATTTTTTTACAGTACAGAAACCTGACATTTTAACAGAGGTGTGTAGACTTTTTATATTCACTGTATATTTTATTATTTAGGTAGATTGGAGCAAACGACATGTGACCTAACAGGGAAACTATAAGACAGAACAATACTATATATTTTGAAATAAAGTCAAGCAAAATAGCTGAATAAATCAAGATAAATATAACACCTGAAAGCCAAATATGGGGTAGGAAATCTAAAATGGAAACTACTCCTGCAAGGCATTAACTAGTTAAAAGCTTTCGATGTTGTCTGCTCGACATACAAGAAACGCATCTATGTAATGTTTTAATAGAGTGATGTGATATGGAAAACATGTACTGTAATAGACCTAGTACATATGTATTATACATTTGATTTTAAATATGTTGAATACAATGTATTTTTGTATAAAAAAAAATGAGATATCTGAACAACACACTATTTGCACATGGTCCCAGATTTTAGTAACCATACCGGTGAAATTTAATCCGGTTCAGTTTTGTGAATCACCATAATATAAAAGGTGGTTCTGTCCCTCTCCCTGATTACAACTAGCACCACTGAGGATGAAACCGCTCCAGGTTTCGAAACGCGTCTGGTGAATACTCCCCTGCGATATCAATTTATCCAAATAAAATGCGGAAAAAAACTACTACAGTGTTTCAAGCATATTATCCACAATGATGAATCATCTACAATGTCCCCAATAATCATTAAAGGTCTATTAGCGCTACAACTTGGAAAGTGCCGGCATTAGCGCAGGACGGGGCAGCAACATCTATAAAACTGCGGACACCTGCGGGTGTGAGTAACCAGGAACTGGAATCCGCACAATACGTATGTACACATTGAGATATCGGTGCATTCAAGGTGCGGTAAGAGCCTGACACTCTTTTCATATATAAATAGGAGACATTGTATCTATATTCCAACTCGAAAAACTATTGAAGATTGTCTGTAGTAACATGTGGATTACTATACTGCTATAAGCAACAAGCGTCTTCTCCTGGGATATCAATCATATTGACATCACTAAGGAACTCTTTTTTATTGCAACTTAGCAGCGCGTGAGCTCCGCACTGCAGTAAGGTAGAGGGACCGAGACCGTGTGTGAACACACATCTATATATATGCAATGTACACTGCCTGTCCCAGAAAAAAAACGCCACCTGGATTTAACCAAGCAAATAGTTATGAGCCTCCTATTGGATAATTGCTGCATGGGCGATTATCTTTCAGCTGGCAATAAGTTATTTAACCCCAATTGGTGCAATGAGTTGCTTCTCAATTCTTAAACAACCATGTCGAAAGACACATCTCGTGGTCGTGGAAAAGATGTTAGTCTGTTTGAGAAGGGTCAAATCATTGGCATGCATCAAGCAGAGAAAACATCTAAGGAGATTGCAGAAACTACAAAAATTGGGTTAAGAACTGTCCAACGCATTATTAAAAACTAGAAGGATAGTGGGGACCCATCGTATTCGAGGAAGAAATGTGGCGGGGGAAAAATCCTGAATCACCGTGATCGGTGATCACTGAAACATTTGGTGAAATCAAATCGAAGAAAAACAACAGTAGAACTCAGGGCTATGTTTAATAGTGAAAGTAAGAGCATTTCCACACGCACAATGCGAAGGGAACTCAAGGGATTGGGACTGAACAGCTGTGTAGCCTTAAGAAAACCACTAATCAGTGAGGCATACCAGAAAAAAAAAAGGTTTCAATTTGCTAGGGAGAATAAAGATTAGACTCTGGAGCAATGGAAGAAGGTCATGTGGTCTGATAAGTCCAGATTTACCCTGTTCCAGAGTGATGGGCACATCAGGGTAAGAAGAGAGGCAGATGAAGTGATGCACCCATCATGCCTAGTGCCTACTGTACAAGCCTGTGGGGCAGTGCTATGATCGGGGGTTGCTGCAGTTGGTCAGGTCTAGGTTCAGCAACAGTATGTGCTACAAGAATGAGGTCAGCTGACTACCTGAACATACTGAATGACCAGGTTATTCCATCAATGTATTTTTTCTTCCCTGATGGCACAGGCATATTCCAAGATGACAATACCAGGGTTCATCGGGCTCAAATTGTGAACGAGTGGTTCAGGGAGCATGAGACATCATTTTCACACATGGTTTGGCCACCACAGAGTCCAGACCTTAACCCCATTGAGAATCTTTGGATGTGCTGGAGAAGGCTTTGCGCAGCAGTCAGACTCTACCTCATCAATGCAAGATCTTGGTGAAAAATTAATGCAACACTGGATGGAGATAAATCTTGTGACATTGCAGAAGCTTATCGAAACAATTTTTTTTTTTGGTGGCGACTTTTTTTTTGGACAGGCAGTGTATGTTGATGTGTTACTCATATATTTTAATGGTATAAGGTTTTATGATTTTTTAGGGGCAATATATATGGAATAATAATATAATAAAGTGTTTTGCTTTATATTAAGCTGGGTCATTCAGTACATACTTGGTGTATATATGCTAGGTGGAATCATTAGCAGACCGAGCTATACTTCGGTGAGCATTCCATTTCACACATTGTTATTGGTATACTGTTCCTGGCAGAGTTTACATATTTTCAAGTGAGGACAAGCCAAATTTGTTGGTGTTGTGTCTAAAAATTCTGTACAATTCTAGCAAACGTGGCACTGTTAACAACTGTGTATTTTATGATGAGTAAACTATTAATATGTAGGGTAAATACTTCATCCTATTAACAACTGTTCCCTCCTGACCCCAAATACTAGAAACTTACACTGGCAGTAATCTGTCAGGAAAGGAAACTGTAAGAGCCCTTTCACAAAGAGTCTTTTACCACTGATTTTGGAGTGTTTCTGCCTCAAAATCCACCTAATTTCAATGGCAAGCAGCACATATTTTGAGGAAAAAAGCAGGCAGTCTTATCTTGGGGCGGAATCTGTGCAGAATTTCCCCTTAAAATGAATGTGAAGCATAAAAAAAACAGCTCTGTATGTGTCCTTCCTTTTTTTGTGGGTTTTCTGCATGGTTTTTGGCACAGATCCACGTTTTGTACTGAAGTAACAACCTATTGGTTGAAAAGGGGATAAAAAAAGGGTAAAAAAAAACTGCATCAAAAACGCCTAAAAAAAAAAAATTTACACTAGCCAATTAGTATCATGACTCCCTTGTTTCCGAATGATTGTAATTTTCAGAGATAGTCCCTACAAATTCTGTCTGTCCCCGGATTGAAACTGCAGAGTTGACAAAGTATGTAATCCGCTAGTGTGAATTTAGAAAAGTTGATCATGTCCCTGTAAAAATGATCATCAGAGCCTTGATCGTAGTGGCGTTTACATTTAGATTGGCATGACCACCTAATTCACAGCAATGGCATTGCGACCCTGCTCAAGGGGCGGGAGGAAACTCCTCTTGGTCATCAAGCAGGGTCAGGATCACTATGTTGGAAGTGTCCATCAAATCCTCACAAATGATCTTTCAAAGCACAGATTATTTGTCATTCCTTTGAAAGAAATTTATGAAACTGTAAACTTTGTTGTCAGCCAATCACAGCACACCTTTCATTTTGAAATCTGTCTCCTGAAGAATCAAAGCTGTGCTCTCATTGGTTGCCATGGGTAACATAGACTGTTTTTCTTTTAGATGGTTTTCATAAATCAGCCTTCTAAGATGTAAGGCTAGGGCTACACGACGATGTGTCGCACGACTTATTGTCATATATATTGACACGTAGAGCACAACTACATTGTAACATGTGTCGCGCGACATTGTCGTCATGTAGCCCTAGCCTAAACCTGCCATTTTAGGCATTCTTTTTTTTTCTTACTGATATAAAAATCTTTGTGTCTCACCCATACCATCCACACTACCACCAGCCTTGAACTGAACAGTGAAAAGCAAACAGTATGCTAGCTGCGCTATAGACACCCAGCTGTATCACAAAGTCCAAAAGGCAATGTGCCGTATCTAGCACAGGGTTAAGCCTCATTCACACGTCAGTGTTCTCAACGGTCAGCGCACATCCCCATTCATTTTAGTGTGCATATTCAGCCGTCAGTGTTTGAGCACGGTCCGTGGGTCCGTGTTTTTAGCACGGATACATGCTCTATTTTGTCCATGTTCACGGATCCATCACGCCCATTAGAGTCTATGGGTCAGTGAAAAGCATGGATGCCATCCGTGTTGCATCCGTGTTTCACGGATCATTAGGAAGAGATGCTTTTAAAAGTATTTTTCAGCTGTTCAGTGTTAGTCAAACGCGTATGGCCCACGGACAGCAAAAAACGGACACATGGACCCAACACGGATCCTTCACGGACAGCTTCACCGATGCATCACTGACCACCTGCTCACAGATGTGAAAATGAGGCTTTACTGGTTAGTGACAGACTCGGTTTAGGGTATATGCACATGAAAATCCACAGCGTAAAACAGTGCCAGCAAAGTTAATGAGATTTTGAAATCTGCACCATATCAATTGTTTGTGTGGATTTTCAGTGTAGATTTCACTCTTTGCAATGCAAAAGGTAAGAAGTGTGGAAAATCTGCAACAAATCAAAATCTGTAACAAAAATAAGCAAGTAGCACATCATGGGGATTTGGTGTGGAAATGCAGTAAAATCTGCACGGAAATCAGCATAAACGACACTATTGTGTGCATATATAGCTTAAAGGGGTTGGCCACTATATAAGTACTTTACACAATATTGTTGGAGGCACGGTAAAAATGAGTTTTCAAATATACTTTATTTAAAAAATCTGTCTGCTAATCTTTTTATAGTAAGCCACGCCCCCTGTCCCCCCCCCCCTCCCCGTGGGCTCCAGCCCTCATTGTGACCCCCTAATTTCAGGATGGCCGGCTGCAGCGCTGCTGATCCCCCTTCCGACCCCCCTCCTGCCCTGATCTGTTTCAGGATGGCCGGAGCGTTAGCAGAGTGTCAGCTATAATATACAGCTCACACTCTGCTTGAAACGGCTGCTGTATGGAAGGGGTTAAGAGATGGAGGGAGCTCCCTCCCTCTCCCATCAGGTCGCTGCTGTGCTGAGGCAGCAGCCCGATTCTTGATGGGTTAACAGAGGGAGGGAGCTCCCTCCCTCCCCCATTGGGCGCTGTGCTGCTGTGGCAGCGTCCCGATGGTTACCATGGCAACCGGACGCCTTCACAGGCATCCGGCTTGCCTTTGGATAGCTGATCAGGCTCCTACTAAAGGCAGGAGCCTGATCAGGCTTACTGATAGGTCATGAATATATATGGAAGGACAACCCCTTTAACCCTTTCAGGACCAGGCCATTTTCCAGTTTTTACTTTTGGCCTTCCCGGAGCCATAACATTTATAATTTTTATTGGCACCATCTACTTTTCAATTTGATGTGGTGTAAAGTAGTGATGAGCGGCAGGGGCAATATTCGAATTTGCGATATTTCGCGAATATTTTGTAGAATATTCATCATATATTCGCAAATTCAAGATGATATTCTTGATTCCGAAAATCGGCAATGTATTATTCGCGTAATGCGCGCTAAATACTGGCGTGGGGTAGGCAACTTTTCTATTGGCTGCTAGGGATGTTGCTAAGCTGTGACAAAGTCTTCTCATTGGCCCACAAGCTAGAAGAAGGGAGGGATGATCACCTGATGTGTACTGTGTTGAAAAAAAAAATAAGAATATTCGTCATTACGAATATATAGCACTATATTCTAAATATTTGCGAATTCTTAGGCCCCTTTCACATGGGCGAGTATTCCGCGCGGATGCGATGCGTGAGGTGAACGCATTGCACCCGCACTGAATACTGACCCATTTATTTCTATGGGGCCGTTCACATGAGCGGTGATTTTCACGCATCACTTGTGCGTTGCGTGAAAATCGCAGCATGCTCTATATTCTGTGTTTTTCACGCAACGCAGGCCCCATAGAAGTAAATAGGGTTGCGTGAAAATCGCAAGCATCCGCAAGCAAGTGCGGATGCGGTGCGATTTTCACGCACGGTTGCTAGGAGACGATCGGGATGGAGACCCGATCATTATTATTTTCCCTTATAACATGGTTATAAGGGAAAATAATAGCATTCTGAATACAAAATGCATAGTAAAATAGCGCTGGAGGGGTTAAAAAAAAATATAATAATTTAACTCACCTTAGTCCACTTGATCGCGATGCCGGCATCTCCTTCTGTCTCCTTTACTGAACAGAACCTGTGGTGAGCATTCATTATAGGTCAAGGACCTTTGATGACGTCACTCCGGTCATCACATGGTACGTCACATGATCTTTTACCATGGTGAATCACCATGGTAAATGATCATGTGACGTACCATGTGATGACCGGAGTGACATCATCAAAGGTCCTGTTCCTATAATTAATGCTCACCACAGGCTCTGTTCAGTAAAGGAGACAGAAGGAGATGCCGGCATCGTGATCAAGTGGACTAAGGTGAGTTAAATTATTATATTTTTTTTTAACCCCTCCAGCGCTGTTTTACTATGCATTCTGTATTCAGAATGCTATTATTTTCCCTTATAACCATGTTATAAGGGAAAATAATACAATCTACAGAACACCGATCCCAAGCCCGAACTTCTGTGAAGAAGTTCGGGTTTGGGTACCAAACAGCCGCGATTTTTCTCACGCGAGTGCAAAACGCATTACAATGTTTTGCACTCGCGCAGAAAAATCGCGGGTGTTCCCGCAACGCACCCGCACATTTTCCCGCAACGCCCGTGTGAAAGAGGCCTTAAATGTCACGGCTGAGGATGGGGGAAATCCTCAGCCGTGCGTGCTAGATGATGTTGTGGCTGCTCGGCCAGGAGAACAGAACACAACTAGTTGCCCGCGGCAACCACAAGTGAGGCCACACACAGAGACCCTCACCTGTGGTTGAACACACAAACTAAACCGCAGGCAACCGCATGCGGTAAGGAGTCACGGCAATAGCCATGGCCGTGACACTCCCACCCCTCAAAGCCCCCCCACCAAAAAAAAAACATGTGAGGGACTCACACAAGGGGATGGGAGAAGGGGACATCCACTCTCAGACACGGTTCCCAAAAATCAGGGGGACGCCAAACGAGGCAACGGTGAAGGGATGGCGGGGAAACGCCACTCACCGCGCCGTCAGAGGCGAAACCCCCAGAACGCTCTCCCTCTGAAGAGCGCGCATGTACCCCTTCCGCAGACGGCGGTACATGCTTCACCCTCTTTCGAGGGAAGGGAACTATCACCCCTCAAAGCCCCTCCCAACAACGAAAGGGGAAGGTTGGTGAGGCACAAAAAACAATGGGAGGGGGGGAGGGGAAAGACAAACAAAAGGGGACACCAACACGGACACGGTGAGCAAGGAATGGCGGGGAATGCCACTCACCGCGCCGTAAGCGGTGAAACCCCCATAACGCTCTCCCTCCGGAGAACGCGCATGCACCCCATCCGCAGATAGCGGTGCATGCTTTACCCTCTTTCGAGGGAGCGCCACGCGAGAAGCCTCTGTGGTCATACTGTCACGGCTGAGGATGGGGGAAATCCTCAGCCGTGCGTGCTAGATGATGTTGTGGCTGCTCGGCCAGGAGAACAGAACACAACTAGTTGCCCGCGGCAACCACAAGTGAGGCCACACACAGCGACCCTCACCTGTGGTTGAACACACAAACTAAACCGCAGGCAACCGCATGCGGTAAGGAGTCACGGCAATAGCCATGGCCGTTACATTAAAGTGCCGATATTCGCGATAAAAATTCGCTTTTCGAATATTCGCGCTCAACACTAGTGTAAAGCTGTAAAATCCAGATGGGGTGTAATGTAAAAAATAAATAAATCTGCCACTGTGTAATTACAGTGATACCACATTTGCAATTTTTTCTTTTAATACTGAAAAAGATAATTTCTAAAAAATATATTCTTTTCTTTGCATCTCCATATTCTGATCCCCATTTCTGTTTTAGAATTATGTCTACGTTGATGACTGAGGGCCACCCTATGTGGCAGTGCCAAAGATAATTAATATTTTTACTTTATATTTATTTTTATCTTTATTTTGGAAAAAGAGGGATGATTTTAATTTTAAGCCCTCTTTATTTAAAAGCCCTCCTAAGGGATCTGAACATGCGATCTTTAGATTGCTTCTTCTATAGACTGCGGTGAATTAGCATTTGCAGTCTAAGGCCCCTTTCACGCGGGCGAGTTTTCCGCGCGGTTGCAATGCGTGAGGTGAATGCATTGCACCCGCACTGAATCCGGACCCATTTATTTCTATGGGGCTGTGCACATGAGCGGTGATTTTCACGCATCACTTGTGCGTTGCGTGAAAATCGCAGCATGACCTATATTGTGCAACGCAGGCCCCATAGAAGTGAATGGGGCTGTGTGAAAATCGCAAGCATCCGCAAGCAGGTGCAGATGCGGTGCGATTTTCACGCATGACTGCTAGGATGAAAGTCTATTCACTGTATTATTTTCCCTTATAACCTGTCAAAGGACCTGTGGTGACATCACTGTGCTCATCACATAATACATCACATGATCCATCACCATGGTGATGGACCATGCGATGAGCTCAGTGAAGTCACCACAGGTCCTTTGACAGGTCCTGAAGAAAGAACAGGAGACCGGCAGCCAAGCGATCAATTGGAGGAGGTGAGTTAATTATTATTATTTTTTTAACCCTCAATTGACCTTCTACTAAGCATTCTGTATTAAAGAATTCTATTATTTTACCTTATAACCATGTTATAAGGGAAAATAATAAAATTGACTGAATACTGAACCCAAACCCGAACTACTGTGAAGATGTCCGGGTTCGGGTCTGGGTACCAAACATGCCAATTTTTCTCACACCCGTGCAAAACGCATTAAAACGCTTTGCACTTGCGTCTTTTCCCGCAACGCACCCGCAACGCCCGTGTGAACCCAGCCTGAGGGCTCATGCACACAAGTGTGTGTGCCCCGTTCCTGTATTGCGGACAGCAAGCATCCCATTGACTTGAATGGGTCTGCAATCTGCAAGATACAGAGTGGTATGAAGCGGAGGCACGGATTAGAAGCCCACGGAAGCACTACAAAGTGCTTCCAAAGGATTTCTCTTCGTGCTTCTGCACCGCAAAAAAATAGAACGTGTTCTATCTTTTTGTGGTGCGGAACGTATCTTGCTGACCCATTGACGTGAATGGGCTCACATCTGCAAACTGCCGGCACTCGGCTGGTACCTGTGCATTGCAGGCCACTATATGAGGTGCAGCACTCTTGGGGAAAGCCACCTCAGATGCTGGTGTTACAAAAGACCATGGCATCTGTCTGCGATTGGCATTATGGTCAATCACAGACATTAGCCCTGGGTCTCTTTAAAACAGCAGAAACCCAGAACAGAATCTAAACAGACCTGTCTCAGCAAACTACACTTTGCTGAAACCTCTGCAGCTTTCTGGATTTCAGTTATCTCACCCATCTGAGGTATCTGGGTGAGATATACACACCTTCCACCACAGTAGATATAGATAGATATAGAGATGTAAATAGATACAGTAAATGATGATAGATAACTATCTCTCCGTCCTCACACACACATATATATATATATATATACAGTACAGACCAAAAGTTTGGACACACCTTCTCATTCAAAGAGTTTTCTTTATTTTCATGACTATGAAGGCATCAAAACTATGAATTAACACATGTGGAATTATATACATAACAAACAAGTGTGAAACAACTGAAAATATGTCATATTCTAGGTTCTTCAAAGTAGCCACCTTTTGCTTTGATTACTGCTTTGCACACTCTTGGCATTCTCTTGATGAGCTTCAAGAAGTAGTCCCCTGAAATGGTCTTCCAACAGTCTTGAAGGAGTTCCCAGAGATGCTTAGCACTTGTTGGCCCTTTTGCCTTAACTCTGCGGTCCAACTCACCCCAAACCATCTCGATTGGGTTCAGGTCCAGTGACTGTAGAGGCCAGGTCATCTGGCACAGCACCCCATCACTCTTCTTCATGGTCAAATAGCCCTTACTTTCAAAGTTTTCCCAATTTTTCGGCTGACTGACTGACCTTCATTTCTTAAAGTAATGATGGCCACTCGTTTTTCTTTACTTCGCTGCTTTTTTCTTGCCATAATACCAATTCTAACAGTCTATTTCAGTAGGACTATCAGCTGTGTATCCACCTGACTTCTCCTCAACGCAACTGATGGTCCCAACCCCATTTATAAGGCAAGAAATCCCACTTATTAAACCTGACAGGGCACACCTGTGAAGTGAAGACCATTTCAGGGGACTACCTCTTGAAGCTCATCAAGAGAATGCCAAGAGTGTGCAAAGCAGTAATCAAAGCAAAAGGTGGCTACTTTAAAGAACCTAGAGTATGACATATTTTCAGTTGTTTCACACTTGTTTGTTATTTATATAATTCCACATGTGTTAATTCATAGTTTTGATGCCTTCAGTGTGAATTTACAATTTTCATAGTCATGAAAATAAAGAAAACTCTTTGAATGAGAAGGTGTGTCCAAACTTTTGGTCTGTACTGTATATATATATATATATATATATATATATATATATACTACACACACACACACCCTGTACACCTATTTACATATCCACACACATGTATGTATTTTATATATATCACATTGTGGGAAAAGCAGTAACCTTTATTCAATGCTAGGAATGTAGGATTGCTATCATTATGTTGATTTCTCTATGTAGTTATTTGACTGATGAGATGACACCTGAGGTGCTGTTGTCACTATGGCATCACAAGTAGGCAGAGATGTCATGTGACTGCTCCTCTGAAGATGCTTGCTGTGATGCATGCTGGGATTTTTACTTTCACTTTGCATTTGCTCCGCCCACACAGCCTCTCATCAATGTGAGCATGCTATGCTGAATGCAGTAGAAAAATTATATATACACAGTATCTCTCTCATGATACAAATACCTCTTGGCTTTAGTTATTGTCTGGGGCACTTTATTGTTTTTATACTTATGGTGGCCAACCGCTTTAAGGGTACATTCAAATTTTGCAGAATTGAAATCTGCAACGTTTCTGCAGCAAATCTACAGTAGAAAAAAACACTATATGGTGCATATGGTGCATGCGCTACTTTTTTTGCTGTGCGGAGGCACAGACAGAAACACCATGGAAGCACTCCATAGTGCTTCCGTGGGGTTCCGATCCGTGCCTCCGTTCCGCATCTTGACCCACTTCAAGTGAATGGGTCCACGATCCGTGATGCGGGATGCAGAATACGCACCATGTACAGTCAGGTTTGTTAACCGATGGCAAAAATTCTATGGATTTCCTGCATTGGAATTGGGTGAGTTGTTAAATCCACAGCGTGGAAATTCCTGCTGCAGATTTCCACCATAGATTTCACCTTTTGCAATTCAGAGGGTGAAATCAGTCACACTCCGTAGTGGTTTTTGGAAACATGGGTGATAAATCTTCAGCATTTACAGTAGCAGCACGTGGATAAGATTTCAGCAAACCTCATCCACATGCTGCATTGACATATGCTGAATCCAGATTTTAAATTCACTACATGTCAATTTATGCTGTGGATTTTTGAGGCAGATGTTATCTTTTGCATTGCCTTTGTAAAATGCAACTCAGAACCTCTATGTAAGGCCTCATGCACACGGCCGTTGTGTGTTTTGCGGTCTGCAAACCGCGGATCCGCAAAACACAGATGGCGTCCGTGTGCGTTCCGCAATTTGCGGAATGGCATGGACAGCCTTTAATATAACTGCCTATTTTTGTCCGTAAAGCGCGGACAAGAATAGGACATGTTATATTTTTTTGGGGGGCCACAGAACGGTACAACGGATGTGGACAGCACATGGAGTGCTGTCCGCATCTTTTGCGGCCCCATTGAAGTAAATGGGTCCACATCCGAGCCGCCAAAACTGTGCTCGGATGCGGACCAAAACAACGGCCGTGTGCATGAGGCCTAACTCATGCACAATTTGAAGTGGATTCAGCCTGGACCCACAGTAAAATCTACGGCAGATTTTCTGCAGCAAACTATGCCTCATGTTGTCGTACCTTAAAGGGGTTTTCCAAGATTTTTTTTTTACTGGTGACCTCCTGTCATCAGTATCTGATTGGTGGGGGTCCGACACCCGGGACCCCGCTAATCAGCTGTTTGAAAAGGCACCGATGCTCCTGTTAGCGGCACAGCCTTCTCTCTGCTTTTCCTAGGCCCAGTGATGTCACGTTCATGGATCACATGGCCTAGGAGCAGCTCAGCCCCATAGAAATGAATGGGGCTGAGCACGATACCAAGCACAACCGCTATACAATGTACGGCGCTGTGCTTGGTGACCTGAGAGAAGGCAGCAGCGCTCACAGGAGTGCCGCTGCCTTCTCAAAACAGATGATCGGCGGGACCCATGCGATACTGATGACCTATCCAGAGGATAAGTCATCAGTAAAAAAATATTGGAAAACCCTTTTAACTACTCACTACATCTCTGGAGATGGAGCTAGGGATTTATATCACGCCAGCCTTTGGGTCCACTGCAAACTCTCAATACTTTGCGTGAATCTGACCTCATCCTTCTTAGTTAACAGTTTCTACACAGAACACAAGAAACATTTGTCTTTACGTAAAATTTGTTCTAATGCAATGTATCTTCGAAATTACTGCTGTCACTTCAATGTTCCTTGCTTTGCTTTTTCACAGATGGCGCTCTCAGATCTTCCCAGTACCCCACTGGCTCTTGAATACCTCAATGACTTTGACCTGATGAAGTTTGAGGTAAAGAGAGAGCCTCCTGAACCACGGGCCAACCGCCTGGCCCCACCTCCATCTCTGGGCTCCACTCCATGCAGCAGTGTACCACCATCACCAACATTCAGTGACCCCCCTGAACCAGTAGGACCACCGCGTCCTAGTCTAGAAGAACTTTATTGGATGGCAGCACTACAGCAGCAGATGGGTGGGGAAGGACTACCACTAACTCCGGAGGATGCTGTAGAGGTGTTGATGGGTGGCGGAGCACCTTCTCTACAAGGGATTGAAGGGGGATACAGGACTGGGGGGCAGCACCCCCACAACACTCACCATACTGGTTACTTGCTGAGTCCAGAAGATATGAATGCACAGCAGCACCAGGTGAGATCCTGTTACATTTTGAACATCTTTTTGTGACACATTTTATGAGATTTCCTCTGGCCTGGTCGTCCTTGTATAATAAATAAACAGGGGGAGCGTAATATTACACAGTTTGTCACACCTGAGTGATTATGCAGCATGTGAGGACATATGGGTGGGACACCCTGCGTTGTTCCTGAGTGTGACAGGATTTGTCAGTACAGTTATAGCTATAAAGCCGGACATGTCACTGATCACTTAATCAGCTAATATTAAGAGATGGACAGCAGGTAAAGCCATTCAGTAAACAGAGGGAAATGTGTGCGGAGTAAATCGTAATGAAAGGAAGCACACATGCAATTACAGCTTACTAGTTGGGGGTGCACAAGTACATAAAAAATAGCTCCAGTTCTGATATTAATAATGACTATATTACATGTGACACATTAATAATGAAATCAGATCAGGAGAAGTTTAAAGTGCATCTGTCAGCAGGTTTGTACCTATGACACTGGCTGACCTGTTACTTGTGCTCTTGGCAGCTGAAGGTATCTGTGATGGTCCCATGTAAATATGTGTCTGCATTGCTGAGAAAAATGAGCATCAGTATGCATTGCTGTTACTCCTAGTGGCTCTGCTCTCTCTGCTGTAAGCCGTGTACCGGGGTGGGCTCCCCAGGATACAGTAAAGTCACGAACGAGGAAAGCAACCCCAACACCTCCTGTAGCACATGCCTGAGTATTTTTCCTGAGCAAAACGCCAGCCTGGCTTGAGTTTGTGGGAATTTTATCAGCTCTCCAATGTGAAATGTCACTTTAAGTTATGGAGTCCTTGCAATGAACAGTAGTAACATTTGTGGCCTGACACAAACAGAGACCCTAACTAACTACAAGCCTGGTCTTAGTCTCTAGGCGCCAACACTGTAATAAGGTGCGTGCACAATCACACCGACCCAGGTCTGCTCTGCATCCGCTGGTGATTCTGAACAGAACAAATGCCTCTCCAACAACCATGCGGTACCGCAGTATATGTAGCTTTGCTCCTCAGCTCTCATCAGCGTTCCTGGAGAACTTCATTAATCTACTAGATCAAGCCTTTGGCAGGCTTATGGCCTTTGTTAGGCTCCAGCTGCTATGGTAATCCATCCCTCTATCTAAACACCTAGATGCCATGGATGAACACATAGGCACAGCTTCTGCCATTACCGTCACGTGTATGTAGGCTACATGCACAAGTTAAGACATTCTTTGATGTACATATATTCGATTTTGTGAGTCGCCAAATATATAAATGATGGCTTTTCTAATAATATTTCCACATGCCGATTATTGTTGCAATATCTAGTCATCAGCCTATGTAAATAGACCTACCGGTGCATACATTGCACCTCGTAGAGCTTAAAGTCACATTGATCACTATTCACTAACTTCCGAGTGTTGACCAAGCAGGAGACTGTTAATGAACAGCTCCCTTACAAGTGGAAGCAACTGGGACTTTTCAGACCTGACCCCGCTGCTCCCACTACCCACATTGGTGATATAATCATTGTGACTTTATTTTTGTACTATAGTTTGTATATTGTTTGTAGGTACACTAAAACTTGTGGTGATTGATCTTTGTGTGATGTGTTGTGATCTTTGGTCGTCTGGGGGTGGGTCATTTTTTAATGGTGAATGGCCCACTTCTTTGGCACTGTGGCAGTTGTTACATTTTACGAGTTTTTAACTTTTGATCCTTTGAAAATTTGTGTCTCAATAAATCTCATTATTGATATTTTTGTTTTCTGATTGTCTGTTATCTCATACTAGCATTGTCTTTTTATAATATTAATTGTGTTAGGACATGTGGGATGTTTTTGTTTCTCATTAGAACAGACTTCTAACTGAGCATACAGAAAGACCTATGGCTATTGATCTGTTGCCATTATTAAGGCACATACCTGAAGTTTTTCACAAGTTCAGATTTATATCTAGTGCCTTCAAGAAAACTATGGTTGTGCCCAGAAAACAGACAGGAATATTATATATATTAGGTAACCATTTTGTGGAGTTCCTTGTCATTATAATGCGCTGTTGAGTTATGATAACATATGACATTTCCTATAAATATGTATTGGCTTGCTCACTGATAGTTTCTCCATCACAAGATAAGTTATATCTACAGTCAGGTCCATAAATATTAAAACATCAACATAATTCTAACATTTTTGGCTCTATACACCACCACAATGGATTTGAAATGAAACGAACAAGATGTGCTTTAACTGCAGACTGTCAGCTTTAATTTGAGGGTATTTACATCCAAATCAGGTGAACGGTGTAGGAATTACAACAGTTTGTATATGTGCCTCCCACTTGTTAAGGGACCAAAAGTAATGGGACAATTAGCGTCTCAGCTGTTCCATGGCCAGGTGTGTGTTATTCCCTCATTATCCCAATTACAATGAGCAGATAAAAGGTCCAGAGTTCATTTCAAGTGTTCTATTTGCATTTTGAATCTGTTGCTGTCAACTCTCAAGCTTAAAAAACCAAAACAAACCCATCAGATAGATAGCAAAAACATTAGGCGCGGCCAAAACAACTGTTTGGAACATTCGTAAAAAGAAGGAACGCACAGGTGAGCTCAGCAACACCAAAAGACCCGGAAGACCACGGAAAACAACTGTGGTGGATGACCGAAGAATTCTTTCCCTGGTGAAGAAAACACCCTTCACAACAGTTGGCCAGATCAAGAACACTCTTCAGGAGGTAGGTGCATGTGTGTCAAAATCAACAATCAAGAGAAGACTTCACCAGAGTGAATACAGAGGGTTAACCACAAGATGTAAACCATTGGTGAGCCTCAAAAACAGGAAGGCCAGATTAGAGTTTGCCAAACGACATCTAAAAAAGCCTTCACAGTTCGCGAACAACATACTATGGACAGATGAGACCAAGATCAACTTGTACCAGAGTGATGGGAAGGGAAGAATATGGAGAAGGAATGGAACTGCTCATGATCCTAAGCATACCACCTCATCAGTGAAGCATGGTGGTGGTAGTGTCATGGCGTGGGCATGTATGGCTGCCAATGGAACTGGTTCTCTTGTATTTACTGATGATGTGACTGCTGACAAAAGCAGAATTCTGAAGTGTTTCGGGCAATATTATCTGCTCATATTCAGCCAATTGCTTCAGAACTCATTGGACAGCTCTTCACAGTGCAGATGGACAATGACCCAAAGCATACTGCAAAAGTAACCAAAAAATTTTTTAGCGGAAAGAAGTGGAATGTTATGCAATGGCCAAGTCAATCACCTGACCTGATTTAGATTGAGCATGCATTTCACTTGCTGAAGACAAAACTGAAGCGAAAATGCCCCAAGAACAAGCAGGAACTGAAGACAGTTGCAGTAGAGGCCTGGCAGACAATCACCAGGGATGAAACCCAGCCTCTGGTGATGTCTATGCATTCCAGACTTCAGGTTGTAATTGACCGCAAAGGATTTGCAACCAAGTATTAAAAAGTGAAAGTTTGATTTATGATTATTATTCTGTCCCATTACTTTTGGTTCCTTAACAAGTGGGAGGCACATATGCAAACTGTTGTAATTCCTACACCGTTCACCTGATTTGGATGTAAATACCCTCAAATTAAAGTTGACAGTCTGCAGTTAAAGGACATCTTGTTCGTTTCATTTCAAATCCATTGTGGTGGTGCATAGAGCCAAAAATTTTAGAATTGTGTCGATGTCCCAATATTTATGGACCTGACTGTATATGATAAAATAAAAGTAACGCAAAAGTAATGTTATCATGTTCTAGGAATATTTCCATGATTTACAGAATAAAAGAGACTGTCCTTTTTCCAGGTTAATGGGGTCTTGAATTTTTTTTTGTAAATAATAATGAGTTCTTTTAGTCATAAACAGTGCCACACCTGCCCATAGGTTATGTTAGTTATTGCAATGTGGCCCCATTCACTTCAAGGGAACTCAACTTGAATACTAGACACCAATCAAGGTTAGGTGTGGTGTTTCTATAATCATGTTTTTCTAACCCTGTGCAATCTGTTAAAGAGCTGGGTGAAACGGTACCAGTTTACTGGTGTTAAAGGGGTTATTCAATATCTAAAATATCCCCCCCATTGCCCGGGCCCCTTGTATGGATTATACTTACCTGCTCCCCGGCACCCTCGTCTCTCCTTCTGCACGACCACCACTGAATCTCCCTACCACTCAAGTCAAAACACCCGACGGGGAGATGGAGTGGCGGCCGTCCAGGGATGCAAAGGGTCCCTGGCATTGGGGGGGGATATTTTAGATATTGGATAAACCCTTTGATAAAGGTGTATTTACACGCTCCTATTAAGCAGGTAATTATCGGGATGGAACTGCTCCTTCTCGATAACTGCCATGCTCGTCAGAGGAGGTAAAGAGCGGCATTTACATGCTGGTAGAGGCTTATCCCCTCGCAGAATAACAGATAATGCATGTTAAAATTGTACACACCAGACCCATAATCCACCCTATAGATAGTTGAGCCCTAAAAATGTTAGGCTACTTTTACACTGGCGTTTCTGGGTCCGCTTGTAAGATCCGTTTCCGGGGTCTCACAAGCGGCCTAAAATGGATCAGTTCAGCCCCAATGCATTCTGAATAGATAAGGATCCATTCAGAATGCATCAATTTGGCTGCGTTTGGTCTCCGTCGCGTTTTTTAGACGGTCATTAAAACGCAGCTTGAGGCGTTTTAGTGGCCATCTGACTATGCGGAGCCAAACGGATCCGTCTAGACTTACAATGTAAGTCAATGGGGACGGATCCGTTTTTCACTGACACAATATGGTGCAATTGAAAAATGGATCCGTCTCCCATTGACTTTCAATGTAAGTCAAGACGGATCCGTTTTGACTTAGACTTTTTTTTAAATGAATAATGCAAACTGATCCGTTATGAACGAATACAAGCGATTGCATTATCGGTGCGGATCCGTCTGTGCAGATACAAGACGGATCCGCACCGAACGCCAGTGTGAAAGTAGCCTTAGATATTCCACATAGCAGCAGGGCTATTAAAATGAATTATGCATCAGCCATCACAGATAGTAAATGTTCTAATGTTGTCTTCTCATCCGACAGCTGTCTCCACTGTCTGAACGTTTTTCTGATGAGCAGTTGGTAGGAATGTCTGTTCGAGAGTTGAATCGTCAGCTCAGGGGTTTCAGTAAAGAAGAGGCTTTGCGACTCAAGCAACGCAGGCGCACATTGAAGAACCGAGGTTATGCCCAGTCCTGCCGGTACAAGCGGGTCCAGCAGCGTCACGTCCTAGAGACAGAGAAGTGTCAGCTCTCTCGTCAACTTCAACAACTACAGCAGGAGGTGGCTCGGGTGACGAGAGAGAGGGATGGTTGGAGAGCACGATATGAAAAACTGCTGAATGCCACAGGAGGGGGGAATGGGCCGGATGTGCTGGGTGCAGGGGGAGACACAGGGCCTGGAGCTGAGCTCTTCCTGTGATACTCAAATCAAAAGACTGAGCCTAACTTCAAAAGGAGGAGACTGACCTGACTCCTTACATAGAATACCTATTATAAAAAGCCCCTAATGTGCAACATGAAAGCTCTAGAACTTTTCACTGCCATTTCTTCATTTCTCGGAGTAGAAAGACACAAATTTTCTGGATTCAATCTAATATATTTATTAATTCCCAGAGTTCATACATGAGGCGCCCTTCAATACTATGCAAAGTCACCAATGCCATTGGGTGCTAGAGTCCACCCCCTGTAATGCTTCCAATTTATGCAGACCTTGACTATACTGGGATCATTGCCATGGATTCTAGTTAAGTTTTAATAAAAAGTCATTTCTGTCCCAGCCCCGGAGAAAACAATAACATTTTTCCTTTTTATGAGACCACCACCTAAAGCTAACTAGCGTGTATGTGATGAAGGACCGGCTGAGCCTGTCCTGTTCGGGGGCTCTCTTCTTTCTATTTTCTATACCATTCACCTCCATGCAAGGGAGCGGAAGAAATTTCTGGTTTTATTTGAGGGAAACATTAAATTATTGCATTTTTTATGTGTGCGATTGTGAGTTTAAATAGAATGCAACACTTTGCGTCTCCTCTCCCTGCACATAAGGGGCAAAGCTAGCGTGTTACTAGGCAGATCTGGCTGTGTGTTGTGAGCAGTTTTAAGACTTATTATTATTATTTTGTATTCAAAAATATAAAGTAAAAAATATATATTTAAACGTAGAGAAATAAAACATACAGAGTTTTTACAGCACAACCACTTGTTGCCAGTTTATTGTGGTGTCGTAGTCATTATTTCTAAATATAATGTTATGACTATCGAGATGAAATGCAACTGGCTGTGGGGAACCCAAGTCAGACTGTAACAGCTATCAGATCTCACTGGCTGCACATATCTGGTCCTGACAGCTTAAATACCCTTCCCATCAGTGTTGGTAAGCTGTCTGTCCATCTATGCAGGGCCGTTTCTAGGGCCGGGCGAGGGGTGCCACCACACGGGGCGCAAGTCAAAGGGGGGCGCTAGTCACGCTGGTGATGCAGGGGGGAGGCAACAGGTCTCCTAGCCCCCCCCCCCCCCTGAGAATATAATTAGAGTCAGGGCAGAGAGCGGATCGGGGGATGAGAGCTTCCATCTCCATAGTCATCTGTATCGCCATCCTCAGTACAGCGATACAGATGGCTGTGCTGCGGCAGGGGAAGGAGAGGCATGTCCCTTCCCTGTTCCTCTGATAGGCAGCCTATTAGAGGCCGGTGCAGGCATCGAGCCGACGTCATCGCGCCGTCTGAGCCATACAGCGCGCCGTCTGAGCCATACAGCGTGGGACACAGGCCGGAAGAGGCCTGCATCGCATCACTGACATGGAGGTAAGTATAAGTGTTTATTTATTTTTTTACGGGACAATACTTGTGGCACATGATTGGGGGGGCATGGAGAGGCACTTCTAACTGGCACATTATTGGGGGGCATCTATGGGGGCACTTCTAACAGGCACATTATTGGGGGGCATCTATGGGGGCACTTTCAACTGGCACATTATTGGGGGTCATCTATGGGGCACTTACTGGCACATTATTGGGGACATCTATGGGGGCACTTACTGGCACATTATTGGGGGGCATCTATGGGGGCACTTTCTACTGGCACATTATTGGGGGGCATCTATGGGGGCACTTCTTACTGGCATATTATTGGGGGGCACTATGGGGGATTCTACTGAGGCCACAAAGAAGGGGTATTTTATATGGGGGGGGGCTCTGCATGGTACTACTATCAGGGGGTTTATCTGTTTCTGCAGTATAGTATTGGGGAGCACAGCGGCACAGTATTGGGGGTAGTCAGGATGATGGAAAAGTAGTAAACTAAGATTTTTTTTGTCAAACTGCAGAGATAAGAAATGGCTGAAAAATGGTGGTCTGGTCTGAAGGTCTGAAAGGAGAAGATGAGGAAGAGTGAAGGAACATCTACATCAGGAATCTTCAAACTGTGGCCCTCCAGCTGTTGCAAAACTACAACTCCCAGCATGCCCGAACAGCCTACAGGTATCAGCCTACAGCATTGTGGGAGTTGTAGTTTTACAACAGCTGGAGGGCCACAGTTTGAGGATGCCTGATCTACATCAAAGGAGACGTCACTGGATGTAAGAGGTATGTGTAAACAAACTGAAAAGAAAAGGAAAGTGACCAAACTGAGATCTTTGGAGACTTTAAAGAGAACCTTTCATGGGTGCCAACATTGCAAGATAACTATCTGGCCATGTAGAGCGGCGCCCAGGGATCTCACTGCACTTACTATTATCCCCGGGCGCCGCTCCGTTCGCCCGCTGTGGCCCCGTTACCTTCTCCCGCGCTCTATGGTAATTGCTACTATCGGTTCACCAGGGAGGAGTCTGCCCTGTTTCTCCCTGGGCGTTCCTTCTCCCAGGCTGTAGCGCTGTCCAATCGCAGTGCAGAGCTCACAGCCTGGGAGAAGGAACGCCCAGGAGAGAAGCTGATGTCTCCTTCCTGTTGCGAAGTTAGCAGCAATTACTATACAGTGCGTGGAATATACCGGGGGCCAGAGCGGGCGAACGTAGCGGCACCCAGGGAAAATAGTAAGTGCAGTGAGTTCCTGGGCGCCGCTCTACACAGTCTGATGGTTATCTTGCAATGTTGGGACCCATGAAAGGTCCTCTTTAAACGTGAATGGGGGGGCGCTTTTATATTGTTCGCCCTGTTGGCAAAATTCCCTAGAAACTGCCCTGCATCTATGACCAGCATAAAGGGCATTCTTCCAGTTCTAGGAAATAACAACTAGAGAGTTCTAGTGAAAATCAGCTAATGTATATTGAGGCATATTTTTCCAATTTTCTGACATAATATATAGAAAAAAAATAACTCTGGTTGAGCACCATGTTTATCAAGCTCCATGACACTTTTTTAGATGCTTACGTATGGTTGGCTTGCATACTGACTTCCACCACTTTTCCATGTGGATAGAACCTGCCATGGGTTGTTAGCTGCACCATATTTGTATGATGGACTGTACCATATCAACATTTCATTTTAATGGGTTTGTCTTATCTGAGACAATGGTGGCATATTGCTAGGTTATGCCACCAATGTCAGTGATCGGGGAGCAGCCACACATGTGCAGCCCTCCCTATTCATTTCTATGGGACTGACGAAAATAGCTAAGAGCTGGCTCGGCTATTTGTGGCAGCCCCATAGAAGTGAATCGAGAGGTGGCCACGCTTGGACAGTGCACTCTCCATTCATTTCTTTGGGAATTCTTAAAATATCAGAGAGCACTTGCTCAGCTATTTTTGTAACTCCCACAGAAAGGAATGCTACGCATGTGCAGTGTGCTCTCATTCACTTTCAGGGCTACGTTTTAGACATAGGTGGACCCGCACCTATCTGACTTTGATATCCTAGGAAGTCCCAGATGAAGCAACCCCTTTAAGTAAATATTTTCCATTATGTTCCAAATCTGCACTCTTACTTTCCAATGTTGTTTTCTGTTGAATATTGATATTACCTTTCACAGTGTAATTAGTCAACACATCATTTATATTATTCTTCAGTGCAAAATATTATTGTCTAAAACTGTGCCAAACTATCAGATTATGTGGGTTGCACAATCCTCCACAGCCAAGTTAGGCCATCCTTCATACTTCAATCCTACTGGTTAAAATGTGTTTATTCACGTACCTTGACATCACAAAGTACAGTATTGTGAGGCTGCATGTCATCGGGTTTGGTATTGTTCACTCTGCATTAGAGATTTTTGTAATTTGTGTATTTTTATTGATTGAAAGAAAAACATTACTGTGTGATAAGTTAGCCTCCTTTCCTAAGTTCTAAAATGGTTGCTGGTACTCAGATATCCACAGGACTTACTGGGGGTTGCTGGCAGAAAACAAGACACAAAAACAAACTCATCGTTGGATGACAAGAAATACATGCTGAAGAAGAAAGAAGCCAATGATCCAGTGATGGAGTGGATGACAGATGTATGGCTTACCAGTAACTACCAGTTGCATAACAGTGAACAGAAATGGAGCAATACTGAACTAACCTTATCTGAGTTCAAATCAGTCAGGACAATATAATAGTATAGCAACAACAAATCCCAACACACAGCAAGACTGTGGAACTTCAGACCGCAGAATACACAGAAAAAATAGTAGACCAGGACAAGATACAGTCATGTAACTACAGATCCCAGAGTACAGAACAAAGTAAAAAAAAATACCTGGAAGGAAATGCATCTAGCAAATTCTATACCCAACAACCAGCATGGAGTGAGGTCTGGATATATAAAGGCACAACAATCAGCAACTTTACCCTAATCAATCAGGCAAAGGTAGGTAAGAAGCAAACCCAGGTTCAGATACATTACCGTTGCATAGCAAATAGTCAACCAAAGTTAATAACTAGTTGGCTGAGTCCTAGTGCAGAATAATAATGTGCTCTGGTTATCTAGTTACCTACTAGAGTACCCATATATGGAAAATCTGTCATTGTGTCTATATGTTTGCCTTTTATCAGGCAATATGCTGAATGTTGTGGGTTACCTGATTTAACAAAGATTTGCCCTATTGGATTTTTCTGGCAGATTATTTTTTGTTCTTTGGATAAACACATAAAAAATATAGAAATATTCCAGTTTCCTAACTGGCCATCAGAGTATTTCTGTGACTGGAGCAGCTTTCTATTGAATCTCCAATGAGATGCTCCTGGAAGGAGGGCAGTACTAAGCTTGTAGCTTGTACTTCCTGGCCGGTGTGTTCAGTCCGAGAAGGGTGCAATGGATAGTCTGTGATGAGAAAAAATGGATTACTTGCCTCATAGCATGGACAAAGGCCCCATACACATGACCGTATTTTTGGTTCACATCTGATCACCATTTTTTGCGGATTGGATGTGGACCCATTCATTTTAATGGGGCCATAAATTATGAGGATAGAACACCATGTACTGTCTGCATCAGTATGTACGTTCCAAGGCACCGTAAAAAAAAAGAATGATAAAAAAAAGATTGAACATGACTTATTCTTGTCCGTTTTGCGGACAAGAATAGGCATTTGTAACATAGTGCGGGACCTGTACACGGCTGGTATCTGTGTTTTGCAGACCGCAAAAACTGATACTGTCGTGTGCATGAGGCCTAACACTTAGGCCCCTTTCACACAGGCGAGAATTCCGCGCGGGTGCAATGCGTGAGGTGAACGCATTGCACCCGCACTGAATCCGGACCCATTCACTTCAATAGGGCTGTGCATATGAGCGGTGATTTTCATAATTTGTGCATTGCGTGAAAATCGCAGCATGTTCTATATTCTACGTTTTTCATGCAACGCAGGCCCCATAGAAATGAATGAATATACAGTTGCAAGAAAAAGTATTTGAACCCTTTGGAATGATATGGATTTCTGCACAAATTGGTCATAAAATGTCATCTGATCTTCATCTAAGTCACAACAATAGACAATCACAGTCTGCTTAAACTAATAACACAAAAATAATTAAATGTTACCATGTTTTTATTGAACACACCATGTAAACATTCACAGTGCAGGTGGAAAAAGTATGTGAACCCCTAGATTTATGACATTTCCAAGAGCTATTTGAAGTGGAGTCCAATCAATGAGATGAGATTGGAGGTGTTGGTTACAGCTGCCCTGCCCTATACAAAACACTCACCAGTTCTGGGTTTGCTCTCAGAAGACCTACGATTAAGAATTGTTGACTTGCATAAAGCTGGAAAGGGTTATAAAAGTATCTCCAAAAGCCAAACTGTTCATCAGTCCATGGTAAGACAAATTGTCTATAAATGGAGAAAGTTCAAAGTTCAGTAAAGATGACTGCAAGAGCACAGCGCAGACTGCTCAATGAGGTGAAGAAGAATCCTAGAGTGTCAGCTAAAGACTTACAAAAGTCTCTGGCATATACTAATATCCCTGTTAGCGAATCTACGATATGTAAAACACTAAACAAGAATGGATTTCATGGGAGGATACCACAGAGGAAGCCACTGCTGTCCAAAAAAACACATTGCTGCACGTCTACAGTTTGCACAAGAGCACCTGGATGTTCCACAGCAGTACTGGCAAAATATTCTGTGAATGAAAATATCGGAAGTTACTTCAAACCTGGAGGGATCAATGAATCCCACCACAGTATGAAATAAAGCTGGGCGCCAACAGGGGTAAGGACTAGATGTATAAAAAAAGGAGAGGACAGCGAATTACTGGAAGGCAGCTCTATATATAGTGTTCAGAGAGACCCAGAACACTCTCAAGTAGCAATGTCAAAAGTGTAGAAGCAAGGGGTGATGTCAATGGGAAAAAGATTATCACCACGTACCATCACCCATCACATAAAAGAAGGAAAAGAAAAAAGGGATGAAAAAATGGTGAGCGCCACTCTGTTAGTAAATACAATATAATGAATAAATATTCGTGCACTTGGACGGTAATATGTTAAAACATCCAATAATGCTAGCAAACAAATAATATCACTATTGTTATTGAAAAACCGTTTGGTAAATCTAAAATAAATTAAAAATTTGTGATCATTATATTACGATAATAAACAAACAAAAAGTAAATCATTCACTCACTTCACTGGGGGGGGGGGGGGGGGGGGGTCATCAGGATAAGCACATGACACCTGGGACCTAAAGAACCCCCCCGGCCAGGATCGCAGGTAGAATGGTAGTGACAGACGACAGCACCACAGGAGGGCTTCAAGTCAAACACTTTATTCGGCATAATATATGGCTCAGCGCGTTTCGGGGACATAAGTTCCCCTTCCTCAGGAGCAAGTGTAGAATATACGATTACAAAATTCATACATATTTATACATGTTCAAATCCAATAGCAAATGGCGTTTATTCGCGCCACTTTATGCCGGAACCGGAAGTGACGTCAGATGCGTTCCACGCTGGAACGCATAGGTATTTTCTATGTATTATGTAATTAAATAAACAAATGAACAAATAAATAAATACTAAGATTGTCCTGTTCTCACAACATGTACCCCCGGGGTCTTTATGCAGTTCAACAGGCAGATATCACCATTCTACTAGTTAATAAGATGAGACTTGTTTCTGTAGTCTGTGGTTTTTATTAACCGGCAGTAGATAAGGTAAACTATAAGAAAATGAACATACAAGAACTGAATATACAGCACAATGTACACAAAACCAATACAAAAACATGAATTAATCCCTTACCGACGATGCTTTAGTAAGAGACACACAATGTGCAGCTGCTCCTTCCATGAGGTGAGGAGAAAAGGAAGCAGGAGCCTGTCTCTTTCCCGGTAAGCACTGTGAGCAGGAAGTCAGGTGAACTAATGAATATGCATAACTTAATAAGGCAAAAGAGGCACTTACAGCTAAAGGTCACTAGATGGTGCTGAAGGCACACACATGAACAAACTATGCAATAGTTAGTGAAGAGAAGACAGTACAAAGATGGTGCCGTAGGTCTGGGGTTCAATATATATTAACTAAAGATGCCAATATTTAGAAATGGTTAAGGGGGATCGTTATATCGGCTTCAGAGTTTTCTCCTAATATCGATGTACTGCTTCCGGTTGTTGGTGGAACACTCCTCCGTCACTTCCGGTTTTCGGTGGAATTATGTATGTCCCTTTATTTTTATTTTTATTTATTTTAACATATATTTCTTTATATATATTTTTTTTTATTATCTATTATATATATATATATATATATATATGTCATAGAAAAAAGAAAGGTCAGCAGCACTCCAATGATGTGCCAGGTGCAAATCCCAAAATACTCCTGGACAGGGAGCAATGTAAATATAGGAAGATGAAGAAAATGAGCAGCACTCCGGTCTTATGGTAAAAGATAGGTGATATTTTATTCACACCCAAACGCAATGCAGCATTTCAGCCCTCTCAATGGAGCCTTTGTCAAGCTTGACAAAGGCTCCATTGAGAGGGCTGAAATGCTGCATTGCGTTTGGGTGTGAATAAAATATCACCTATCTTTTACCACAAGACCGTAGTGCTGCTCATTTTCTTCATCTTCCTATATATATATATATGTCTGTATATTTTTTTTATATTATATATGATATTTTTGTGTGATTTTACAGTTCTGTAAAGAGGAATGGTCAAGAATTACTCCTGACCATTGTGCACGTCTGATCTGCAACTACAGGAAACGTTTGGTTGAAGTTTTTGCTGCTAAAGGAGGTTTAACCAGTTATTAAATCCAAGGGTTTACATACTTTTTCCACCTGCACTGTGAATGTTTACATGGTGTGTTCAATAAAAACATGGTAACATTTAATTATTTGTGTTATCTGTGTTAAGCAGACTGTGATTGTCTATTGTTGTGACTTAGATGAAGATCAGATCACATTTTATGACCAATTTGTGCAGAAATCCATATCATTCCAAAGGGTTCACATACTTTTTCAGTGCGTGAAAATTGCAAGCATCCGCAAGCAAGTGCGGTGCGATTTTCACACATGGTTGCTAGGAGATGATAGAGATGAAAGCAACCCCGGACCCCATTAAAGTGTATCCCCTGTATTATTTTCCCTTATAACATGGTTATAAGGGAAAATAAGCATAGAATGCTTAGTAAATTGTAGATTGAGGTGTTAAAAAATAAAAAATAAATTACTTACCTGTTCCAATTGATCATGCAGCTGGCATCCTCTTCTTGCTTCTTCTCTCAAGGCCTGCAAAAGGACCTTTGGTGACGTAATCGGGGGTGAGAGAAGCCTCAGTCAGTTGCTGCAGCTCACGCTCAGACAGCGCAGTGCTGCTGTCTGAGCGTGAGCTACTGAAAGGGTGGACATCCCTGTGTCCATCCAGGCCCTGCGCCTGAATGGAAGGTGAGCTGGGGGCAGATGGAATGCTTCTCTCTCCCTCAGTCAGGCACAGGGAGCCATGTCACAGCTGCAGCCAAACACTGTCCTAGTGTTATACCACTGAGGACATTGATTGTATGCGGGCACGTCCCCATTGCAGTTTGTAAACAAGCAGCAGCAGGAGGACCAGACCACCATAGAGAACTGCACTGGGAAAAGGGGAGAGTAGTAGTAGTCGCCTGGTGATAGATGTCTTGGCTGTAAAATCCCTCACCTTGCAGCAGTGTCTTCAATGCTGGTGGTAGCATTTCACTTTGCTGTCCGGAGTCTCAAGATTTTACTTGAGTAAAACTGTAGTAGTTCTCTCTGTAGAATCTGTAACAGGAGCAGGAGCTCTACACCGTGCTTCCTCTCCCCTGTCTCTGGACTGAAACTCCCCTTCTTGACAGGACAGGTTAGCCCTGTTCCTTGCCAAGCTTTGTCAACCATTCCTTCACTGGAAGATACAACCAGATGCAAATAATAAAATAAATAACAATGCAAACTATATGAATAAAGGATACAATAAGGCTGCACCAAGGTGTCAGACCATGGAACAGTGGTTCTCACAGCTATATAGGCTCACCCAGTATACTGAGAAGACAAATGTATACAACAAGCTGGGCACTCACTAATACTTGGAACCAAACAATATGATTTAATGTACAATGAACAAATAACAACAATAAAACTCCATATAATAAAATCCAGAATTCGCATATGGACCAGTGTCAGTCTTTAAATCGGATATAAAATCGATAAAAAATAGTCCTGAGCAAGAATAAATTTTCCATATAGTCTCTTATAAGGAGAACTAAAATCCAACTTTTATGGTTTGAGGACCAAATTTCATAGCACGTGTGTGGCGTCCTGCTACACAGGCCCAAAACTTATCCACTCGAATTAATTATATCCAAAGTCAGTTCGAACCGCAGCGATCTTACAGGGGTTTTATATTTATATGCTGTGTATATGCCGATTGTCCTTAGACACTAGTGCTGTAATGGTAATGTTTACACTTACGTGTCCGCGATCTCACCCTTCGTCTGTACCGCGCTAATTCGAATCACACGCTGACCTGCAGACGTGTATCGATGTCGGTTTACCACTGCCCCCCGATTTTGAGCAAGCAGGACTTTGAATTACGGACATCAGATTTTTCATCTTCTTTTTCATCACAGCACCGCGCTATGCGAATATTTACTAGGGAAATAATACAGGGTTACCATCAGTTACAAGCCGCAAGAGATCGAACCACCCGATCGCCCGCGTGAGGACGTCATCAGTCACAAGGTGAACCGATATCGATACACGTCTGCAGGTCAGCGTGTGATGCAAATTAGCGCGGTACAGACGAAGGGTACGGACACGTAAGTGTAAACATTACCATTACAGCACTAGAATTCTGGATTTTTTTATATGGAGTTTTATTGTTGTTATTTGTCCATTGTACATTAAATCATATTGTTTGGTTCCAAGTATTAGTGAGTGCCCAGCTTGTTGTATACAAATGTAAACTATATACAAATTGTTGTATCCCCAGGTCTGGGGTACTACACTGGCGCTTGGCTATTTTAGGCACTCCCAAAGAAGTGCATAGAGGTTGGCCATAATTGCCCTCTTTCACTTTGGGGGCCCCTTTCTATAGATAGGTGAGACTTCCAGAGGTGTGACCCCAACCTTTCTGACAATGATGGCATATCCTAGTGATATACTACCAATGTGTGAGATGGACCATGCTCTTTAAGCATACAGGTACATTCACATGCAGCAGATTCGTTGCAAATTTATGCAAAAGCCCCATTCACTAGTACAAACTTTGTCCATATTTCCTATTAGACATAGTTATGCCATAGCATAAACCGACTGCAAAAAGCAGCCTCAAAATTGGGAGAATTTAGAATGTTAACTGTGTACAGATATAGGATTTTGCATCTAAAGTATTTAATTGGTTAACTGCCTGAGAAAAAGAACGTTAAAAACACCTTTATTAACAAACTAGCTGAAGGATCCGGCTTCGCTCGGGTATATTTAATCTATTTAATTTAATGTTTGTGTGTGTCGTTAAAAGATATCAACACTATCCACTATAATAGTGACAGCTACAGCACCCCGCCTCCAAAACAGTGACCTCCACAGCCCCCCACCCCTTAACACTGACAGTGCCCTGTCCCTTAAAATTGGACCTCCACAGCAGCCCAGCCCCTTAACTTTGACCTTTACAGCAGCCTTCCCCTTTAACAGTGACTTTCACAGCATACCACCTCCTTGACAGTGACCTCCACAGGAGCACGCCCCTTAACAGTGGCCTTTACTGGATCGGGGGCGTGTTCTTTTGAACAGCTCATTCTAAGACAGCAGCACTGTGCTGTCTGAGTGTAAGCTGCAGGGAGAAAGTCACCCTCCCTCCCACCTCTGCAGCTGACAGAAGTTGATTTTTACCTTCATTTTTTCAATTCCTATTGGCAGAGGAGTGGAGGGGCGTGGCCTAACCAGATCAGGCCGTGGTTTAGCGGGACCTAGAAGGTGATTTTTTATTTCATTTTTTCAATTTCAGTCGGCTGATGAGTGGGAGGGGGCGGGACCTAACCAGATCAGGGGCGTGTCCTTTTGAACAGCTCACTCTAAGACAGCTGCACTGTGCTGTCTGAGTGTAAGCTGCAGGGAAAAAGTCACCCTGCCTCCCACCCCTGCAGCTGACAGAAGTTAATTTTTACCTTTATTTTTTTAATCCCTGTCGGCTCAGGAGTGGGAGCGGCCTGGCCTAACCCGATCTGGGCGTGGCTTAGCAAGACCTAGAAGTTGATTTTTAACTTCAATTTTTCAATCTCAGTTGGCTGAGGAGTGGGAGGGAGCGTTGCCTAACTGGATTGGGGCATGTCCTTTTGAACAGGTTACTCTAAGACAGCAGCACTGTGCTGTCTGAATGTAAGCTGCAGGGAGAAAGTCACCCTCCCTCCCACCCCTGCAGCTGACAGAAGTTGATCTTTACCTTCATTTTTTCAATCCCTGTCGGCTCCGGAGTGGGAGGTGGCGTGGCCTAACCAGATCAGGGGCGTGGCTTAGCAGGACCTGGGTGGAGTTTTAAGTCTTTTGAGGGTGGACGCATTGTGGCAGGGGGCGTGTCTGGGCTCCTTCCTGCAAGAGTGACGCCCCTGTGGGCATTTACTGGCTCATTTGCATACCAAATAAACTGGATTTTCAGAGGATAAAAACATCTATTGCTGGAACAAAGGCACATCTTGAAAGAAGGTACTAAGTGCTATTAGGCCATGGCTTTACTTCAATAGCGATTATCCTGGTGACAGATTTCCTTTAAAGCTCTCCTACTGCAGTGAAGATAAATGGATGGGTTGTTATGGAAACCTGGATTAAAACTGTATGTGGAGACTGGAGGACCTGCGAGCTTCTATTGGCTGATAAGGGTCATGTGACCAAGCTTCTATTGGCTAATGCATTTTTTGGGAATATCTCAGGAACGGTGCGTCCTAGAGAGCTGGTCTAAAACCTTCCCAGACACCTGATGTACCTGTGTGCCAAATTTCGGGATTGTAAATGTGACGGTGCGGATTCCTTTAGCGGACATACACACACACACACATACATACACTCAGCTTTAGATATTAGACTAGCTGAAGGATCCGACTTTGGGTATATTTAATCTATTTAATTTAATGTTTGTATGTGTCGTTAAAAGATATCAACACTATCCACTATAACAGTGACCTCCACAGCCCTCCACCCCTTAACACTGACCCCCCCACAGTCCCCCGTCCCTTAAAATTGGACCTCCACAGCAGCCCACCCCCTTAACTTTGACCTTTACAGCAGCCTTTCCCTTTAAAGGGAACCTGTCACCGGGATTTTGTGTATAGAGCTGAGGACATGGGTTGCTAGATGGCCGCTAGCACATCCGCAATACCTAGTCCCCATAGCTCTGCGTGCTTTTATTGTGTAAAAAACCTGATTTGATACATATGCAAATTAACCTGAGATGAGTCCTGTCTCTGACTCATCTCACATACAGGACTCATCTCAGGTTAATTTGCATATGTATCAAATAGTTTTTTTTACACAATAAAAGCACACAGAGCTATGGGGACTGGGTATTGCGGATGTGCTAGCGGCCATCTAGCAACTTATGTCCTTAGCTCTATACACAAAATCCTGGTGACAGGTTCCCTTTAACAATGACTTTCACAGCATACCACCCCCTTGACAGTGACCTTCACAGTGGCCCGCCCCTTTAACAGTGGCCTTTACTGGATCGGGGGCATGTCCTTTTGAATAGCTCACTCTAAGACAGCAGTGCTGCACTGTCTGAGTGTGAGCTGTAGGGAGAAAGTCACCCTCCCTCCCACCTCTGCAGCTGACAGAAGTTGATTTTTACCTTCATTTTTTCAATTCCTGTCAGCTCAGAAGTGGAGGGGGAGTGGCCTAACCAGATTGGGGCGTGGCTTATCGGGACCTAGAAGTTGATTTTTAACTTCATTTTTTCAATCTCAGTCGGCTGAGGAGTGGGAAGGGGCATGGCCTAACCGAATCAGGGGTGTGTCCTTTTGAATAGCTCACTCTAAGACAGCAGCACTGCACTGTCTGAGTGTGAGCTGCAGGGAGAAAGTCACCCTCCCTCCCACCTCTGCAGCTGACAGAAATAGATTTTTACCTTCATTTTTTAAATTCCTGTCAGCTAAGAAGTGGAGGGGGAGTGGCCTAACAAGATCGGGGCGTGGCTTATCGGGACCTAGAAGTTGATTTTTAACTTAATTTTTTCAATCTCAGTCGGCTGAGGAGTGGGAGGGGACGGGGCCTAACTGGATCAGGGTGTCTCCTTTTGAACAGCTCACTCTAAGACAGCAGCACAGTACTGTCTGAGTGTGAGCTGCAGGGAGAAAGTCACCCTCCCTCTTACCTCTGTAGCTGACAGAAGTTGATTTTTACCTTCATATTTTCAATTCCCGTCGGCTCAGGAGTGGGAGGTGGCGTGGCATAACCAGATCTGGGAGTGGCTTAGCGGGACCTATAAGTTGATTTTTAACTTCATTTTTTCAATCCCCATCGGCTCAGGAGTGGCGGCATGACCTAACTAGATCAGGGGCGTGGCTTAGTGGGATCTGGGGGTGGGGTTTTAAGTCTTTTGAGGGTGGACACATTGTGGCAGGGGACGTTTCTGGGCTCCTTCCTGCAAGAGTGACGCCCCTCTGGGCACCTTACTGGCTCATTCGCATACCAAATAAACTGGATTTTCAGAGTATAAAAACATCTATTGCTGGAACAAAGACCCATCTTGAAATAAGGTACTAAGTGCTATTAGGCCATCGCTTTACTTCTATAGCAATTATCCTTGTGACAGATTTCCTTTAAAGCTATCCTACAGCAGTGAACATAAAAGGCTGGATTGTTATGGAAACCTGGAGAAAAACTGTGTATGTGGAGACTGAAGAACCTGCGAGCTTCTATTGGCTGATAAGGGTCATATGACCAAGATTCTATTGGCTAACGCATTTTTTGGGAATATCTCAGGAACGGTGCATCCTAGAGAGCTGAGACCTGGTCTAAAACCTTCCCGGACACCTGATGTACCTATGTGCCAAATTTCGTGATTGTAAATGCGACGGTACGGATTCCTTTAGCGGACATACACACACACACACACACACACATTCAGCTTTATATATTAGATTATCTAAAATATTTTGTAGCTTAACCACATAATCGAATCCTAATCAGGCTGGACAGGGGAATAGGTGAGTATGAGGAATCACACAATATGAAGTCAGCACAAGCCCAATAGGGGGTGGGGAATGATCTTGTGCTGACAGAGTATCAGGACCACTTATTTGATATTGTGTGATTCCTTATACTCACCTATTCCCTATCCAGCCTGATTAGGATTAGAATTTTGAATGTATTCATTTAAATGAAGTAAAAATATGTGTCTGCCCGCAGCTATTCATGGCAATCCCAGCTGATTGCTGAGGGCTTTAGCTGCTGTTCTTCTGATCGCTAGTAGGCTTCATTTAAAGGGGTTGTCTGGGTTCAGAGCTCTGAACCCGGACATATCCTCATTTTCACCCAGGCAGCCCCTCTGATATAAGCATCAGTGCATTTTGGGACAAGCAGGGTCACCGGCAACTAATGGGCAGGCTTTAGTGCTGTCCTAGCCTGTAGAACAGCCCAGGGCAGCGCTAAAGCCCGCCCATCAGTGCTGGTGACATCACTGACAACACTGCTAGGCAGAAGCCTCCACCTAGCAGTGTAAAAATGTAACCCCAAAAATCCCTTGCCCTGCTCGATACAGCAAGGGAGAGCATTGGAGCATGAAATGCTCTGATGCTCATATCAGAGGGCCTGCCTGTATGAAAAAGGGGATATGTCTACGTTCAGCTCTGAACCCAGACAACCCCTTTAAATAAAGGATTGTCCTGAGTAGTCATATCCACGTAAAACTCATGGCTTCATACATTTCCAGCTGCATCTTCCACGACTCACACAATTCAACCCAAACATGATAATTAAACATTAATAAACACACAGACTGGAGAGTGGAGGTAAAAAATGGCCATGGCCTGTTTATTAAACCAAACTTTAATCAAACTTTACTAAACCACTTATGAGCCTAGTCATAAACTCCAACTCAATTAAACCATAAATATACATCAGAGTCCATCCCATCACGGGATGACTATCCTTAAAGGGCTTCTGTCACCCCACTAAACTCATTTTTTTTTTTGTGTACTTAGAATCCCTATCCTGCGATATATATATACATTATGTTATTAATCATTTTCGTTCAGTAGATATGTAAAAAAATGTACTTTTATGATATGCTAATTACCTTTCTACCAGCAAGTAGGGCGTCTACTTGCTGGTAGCAGCCGCAAAAAATCGCCCCCTCCTCTTGTTGATTGACAGGGCCAGCCGCAATCTCCTCCTCCGACTGGCCCTGTCAGCATTTCAAAAATCGTGCGCCTGTGTTAATTCGGCGCAGGCGCTCTGAGATAAGGAGGCTCGCCTCCTCAGCACTCCCTCAGTGCGCCTGCACCGATGACGTCACCGAAAGAGAAGACGTCATCGGCGCAGGCGCACTGAGGGATTGCTTAGGAGGCGAGCCTCCTTATCTCAGAGCGCCTGCGCCGAATCAACACAGGCGCGCAAGTTTTGAAATGCAGACAGGGCCAGTCGGAGGAGCAGATCGCGGCTGGCCCTGTCAATCAACAAGAGGAGGGGGCGTTTTTTTGCGGCTGCTACCAGCAAGTAGACGCCCTACTTGCTGGTAGACAGGTAATTAGCATATTATAAAAGTACATTTTTTTACATATCTACTGAACGAAAATGATTAATAACATAATGTATAGATATATCGCAGGATAGGGATTATAAGTACACCAAAAAAATAAATGAGTTTAGTGGGGTGACAGAAGCCCTTTAAACCACCCACCAGGACCGAAACCGCCTTCAACAAGGCAGCAAGGGCCCCAGCCCACCAACAACTATTTCCACCATAGCTTGCAGGTTGAGGTTAAAAATATTATAACCAATATCAGACAAATGAATACCATCTCTAAAAAACAGGCCTGACTCTCCTTTCTCCAGATCAAAATGCCTGAAAGAAAAAACCCACAATAATGGCATAAAACAAGACATTGTGCGATTGATTCTATTCCGGACTTTCTCTTTAAACTTCAGATCAGGGTAAACTCTCCAACACCACCTGGAAATTATCTTTTTAAAAATTAATCTCGTGTTCGGAAAAAGGAGACGAAGGTCCGTCATTGTCTTTTTCATCTGAAAAATCAATCCATGGTTGAAGAGAAATGTGACTCCATTTTGTCTGTTCTAACAATATGTATTGTGATAGCATCTTGTCCATGCACTGTTTCAAGTTCCCCCACTGTAATTTAGGTTTCGTTTCCCTGTCTTTGGACAGTTTATTTAACCACTTCAGCCCCCCTAGCTTAAACACCCTTAATGACCAGGCCACTTTTTACACTTCTGACCTACCCTACTTTCACCATTTATTGCTCGGTCATGCAACTTACCACCCAAATGAATTTTACCTCCTTTTCTTCTCACTAATAGAGCTTTCATTTGGTGGTATTTCATTGCTAATTGGATAATTAAATGGAGTGGCTCACTGTTGCTAATGGGTGGTACGGTGCTACAAACTAAAAATCGAGGACGCCCTGCCTCAAGGTAATGGATATAGTAAAAAGTAATGAAGCGAGCACTCGCTCTATGGCAATACTCAGAATTTAATAGTTAAAATGTGAAATAATTAATCTTCAAAATAACAATAGTACAGTAATAAAACACAATAATTCAAACACTATATGATTAAAAGGTCGACCATGTACCAAGTACTGATGAGATTGGTGCTGTTTCATATAAGGGGCTTATTCAAGCCTATAGGAGACTCAACCATAAGCAGTTGTCCAGTGGTGTCCAAATACATAAGTGAAAAGCCAATAAGTGAATCAATAAGGTGATAACAATATTCCTAGTAATAAAATAGTGATAAAATAATGTCCATATTCAACAATAGTGCTGACAATGTGAAAATTGTGATACATAAAACACAAAAAGAGGGCACCAGATGGAGAGCTGCGTGTGAATACACGCTAATGAAGTTGTGTTGCTTCCTATAGCAACCGAAAACGTCCCGGACACTGTATATTCACTAAACCGCAATAAACAATGTGGTCCGTTGTCTGTCCTCTGTTAATAAAACTTCAACACAGTCTATGGTGTCCACAGTGATCTTACCTCTATCTAGAGGATAGTCTTTCCTAGACAATGAACAGTCTTACCTCCTGTAAAGGAACTCCTTGCTTTGCACGCTGAAAGAAAGCTGCTGGGGGGAAAACTGCTATGCACGCCGCTGCGTCTTCACGGCCTGCAGGTTTCCAACAGTCCAGCTGAATCTCGCGATACCCCGAGTGGGACTGGCGTCCGATCTCGATGTTCACTCAGGTGGTAACAGCTGTTCAATCAGTCTTCAAGGTAACGATTCTTTAGTAGATATTTCTCTTTATAGCATGGCCATGCATAGATCCTTTTGTGTGGAGGTATAAGCAGAGTGTCTGATCGCTCAGACGCGTTTCGGGATAATTCCAATCCCTTCCTCAGTGGTGAATCTTACACTCCTAACCTCCTCCTTTTTATACGTTCATAAGTTCTACATAAATCCCGGTTTCCATAATCCAGGATTAGAGAGTTCTTGGCCATTTCAGCCATGTTGCGGTTTTGATGCGTTTTTGTTGCGGTTTTGCTCTTATAGGTGCGTTTTTGCTTGATTGTTGTTCTAATGATTATGCTCAATCAGTAGACCCCGGTTAAAAGGTGCATATATTCACTAATAGCTTAAAAAACTGTATATAAAAATAAAATTGGATAAAAACAGCACAGGATAATAAAAATCAATAATTACTAATAAAGATGAGTGCTAGACAGTAATATTGTGTTGACTTGGAGGGGCATGGCGAGTTCCTAGAATTTTTTATTTTTTGTCACAAGTTAGCGGAAAATTATGATTTATTTATTTATTTTCTTACAAAGTCTCATATTCCACTAACTTGTGACAAAAAATAAAAACTTCCATGAACTCACTATGCCCATCAGCGAATACCTTGGGGTGTCTTCTTTCCAAAATGGGGTCACTTGTGGGGTAGATATACTGCCCTGGGATTCTAGGGGCCCTAATGTGTGGTAAGTAGTTTGAAATCAAAATCTGTAAAAAATGGCCGGTGAAATCCTAAAGGTGCTCTTTGGAATGTGGCCCCCTTTGCCCACCTAGGCTGCAAAAAAGTGTCACACATGTGGTATCTCCGTACTCAGGAGAAGTTGGGCAATGTGTTTTGGGGTGTCATTTTACATATACCCATGCTGGGTGAGAGAAATATCTTGGCAAAAGACAACTTTTCCCATTTTTTTATACAAAGTTGGCATTTTACCAAGATATTTATCTCACCCAGCATGGGTATATGTAAAATGACACCCCAAAACACATTCCCCAACTTCTCCTGAGTACGGCGATACCACATGTGTGACACTTTTTTGTAGCCTAGATGCGCAAAGGTGCCCAAATTCCTTTTAGGAGGGCATTTTTAGACATTTGGATTCCAGACTTCTTCTCACGCTTTAGGGCCCCTAAAAAGCCAGGGCAGTATAAATACCCCACGTGACCCCATTTTGGAAAGAAGACACCCCAAGGTATTCAATGAGGGGCATGGCGAGTTCATAGAAAAAAATTTTTTTGGCACAAGTTAGCGGAAATTGATTTTTGGGGTTTTCTTCTCACAAAGTCTCCCTTTCCGCTAACTTGAGACAAAAATTTCAATCTTTTATGGACTCAATATGCCCCTCAGCGAATACCTTGGGGTGTCTTCTTTCCAAAATGGTGTTATTTGTGGGGTGTTTGTACTGCCCTGGCATTTGAGGGTCTCCGCAATCATTACATGTATGGCCAGCATTAGGAGTTTCTGCTATTCTCCTTATATTGAGCATACGGGTAATGAGATTTTTTTTTCCGTTCAGCCTCTGGGCTGAAAGAAAAAATTAACGGCACAGATTTCTTCATTCGCATCGATCAATGTGGATGAAAAAATCTCTGCCAAAAAAAAAAAAAAGGAGGGGAAAGGCGTCTGCCAGGACATAGGAGCTCCGCCCAACATCCATACCCACTTAGCTCGTATGCCCTGGCAAACCAGATTTATCCATTCACATCAATCAATGTGGATGAATAAATCATTGCCGGGATTTTTTTTTTTTTTTTTTTATATATATACAAAGTGTTTGCCAAAGCATATGAACACCGCCGCCTCCTCAGCTCATATGCCTCGGCAAACGTATCTTTTACTGCAGAGGAGAAATCTCGTCTTGCAGCGCCGCATACACTGACTTGTGTGTAATCTGACAGCAGCGCAATGCTTCTGTCAGAATGCACATCAGTGCTGCAGCTAGTCGATCGGTTGGTCCACCTGGAAGGTAAAAAAAACAAAACAAAAAAGAAAATACCAGGCCGCAACGCAATAAATTTTATTAACTTTATAATAACTTTTGAACAGAACATATAAACTTTTTTTTAACGTTTTAAACTGAAAGTTAACTTTTTTGCTTACTGGTGTTTTTTTTTTTTTTTACCTTTATAGGACAAACCTCTCCTTCCCCATGGGACAATGTGCAAAGCGCAAATCGCCCAAAGATGTGGCGAAGTACATTATGCACTTTATCCCAGGTGAAAGGAGAGGTTTGCAGTAGCTGTGAGTGTAAAGGACCTAATAGCCCTGTGTGCCTGTCCTGTGAGATGCAATCCCTATGCTAAGTGTACCTGTGTGTGGTACTTCCGGAAACACTCTCCAAAGCATAGGGCAGGGTGGTCAGGACTAGTGTTGATCACGAATATTCGAATTTTTATCGCGAATATAGGTACTTCGAAAATTCGCGAAAATTTCGAATATAGTTATATATATTCGAAATTTCGAATATTCTAATTTTTAATTTTTTATTTTTTTTCAATATTTTTTATTTTTTTTATCAGTACACATGATCCCTCACTGCTTCTAGCTTGTGGGCCAAAAAGAAGGCTGCAATATACTTGACTTTAGGAGTAGTAGTGTTTGCGAATTTTGCTCTATATTCGTTTTTTTTAATATTCGCTATATTGCTATATATTCTTGTTTTAGAATATTACGAATATTCGAAAAAACTAAGTTATAGCAATATAGAGAATATTCGAAAAAAATCAAATAGAGCAATTTAGCTAATATAGTGATATAATCTTTCTAATAGTTGTAAGTTGAAAAATTTGCATATTACACAATCATTACCTTTCCGATTTTTTGAGTAAAAAAAAAAATTGCGAATTTGCGAATTTTCAACGAATATTCTAAAAAATATTCGCAAAATATCGCGAATTCGAATATGACCCCTGCCGCTCATCACTAGTCAGGACAGTCAGGACAGAAATAGCGGGTGTCACGCCTTATTCCACTCCTGCTACAGACACAACGGGGTGACGGTTGGGTTGAGGTACCAGGAACGACACTGGGGAAATGTCGCTTGTGTAGACGGCTAACTACACTGGTGGATGGGGCCACGGAACCTCCTGGATACAGGAGGTTCGCGATGATCTCTTTCTGAAATTTGAGGAAGGATCCCGTTCTCTCAGCCTTACTGTAGAGAACAAAACTATTGTACATCGCCAATTGAATCAAATATACAGACACCTTCTTATACCAGCGTCTGGTGCGTCGGGAAACTAAATAGGGAGCCAACATCTGGTCATTGAAGTCCACCCCTCCCATGAGCGCATTATAGTCGTGGACTGAGAGGGGCTTTTCAATGACACTGGTTGCCCGTTCTATTTGTATTGTCGTGTCTGCGTGAATGGAGGAGAGCATGTAAACGTCACGCTTGTCTCTCCATTTCACCGCGAGCAGTTCTTCATTACACAAGGCAGCCCTCTCCCCCCTTGCAAGACGGGTGGTAACGAGCCGTTGGGGGAAGCCCCGGCGACTAGGTCGCGCAGTGCCACAGCAGCCAATCTGTTCTAGGAACAAATGCCTGAAGAGGGGCACACTTGTGTAAAAATTGTCCACATAAAGATGGTACCCCTTGCCAAATAAGGGTGACACCAAGTCCCAGACTGTCTTCCCACTGCTCCCCAGGTAGTCAGGGCAACCGACCGGCTCCAGGGTCTGATCTTTTCCCTCATAGATCCGAAATTTGTGGGTATAGCCTGTGGCCCTTTCACAGAGCTTATACAATTTGACCCCATACCGGGCACGCTTGCTTGGGATGTATTGTTTGAAGCCAAGGCGCCCGGTAAAATGTATTAGGGACTCGTCTACACAGATGTTTTGCTCGGGGGTATACAAATCTGCAAATTTCTGGTTGAAGTGGTCTATGAGGGGCCGAATTTTGTGGAGCCGGTCAAAAGCTGGGTGGCATCTGGGACGGGAGGTGCTGTTGTCGCTAAAGTGCAGGAAACGCAGGATGGTCTCAAAACGTGCCCTGGACATAGCAGCAGAGAACATGGGCATGTGATGAATCGGGTTCGTGGACCAATATGACCGCAATTCATGCTTTTTGGTTAGACCCATGTTCAGGAGAAGGCCCAGAAAAATTTTAATTTCGGAAACTTGGACGGGTTTCCACCGGAAAGGCTGGGCATAATAGCTTCCCGGGTTGGCGGATATAAATTGTGTGGCATACCGGTTTGTCTCTGCCACGACTAAGTCCAAGAGCTCCGCAGTCAAGAACAGCTCAAAAAATCCCAGGGCCGAACCGATCTGAGCTGTCTCAACCCGAACTCCAGACTGGGCGGTGAAAGGGGGAACTACAGGTGCGGCTGAAGTTGGTGACTGCCAATCAGGGTTTGCCAGCACCTCAGGGACTCTAGGGGCTCTACGGGCCTGTCTTTGCGGTGGCTGCGACGGGGTAACTATTGCACGTGCCACCGTACCAGCTTCAACTGCCCTTCTGGTGCTCGCCACTTCACCATGTTGTACGGCAGTGCTGGTACTAGGTCCAGGGAGGGCTGCGCTGCTGGTGTATGCCTCACCACGTGATAGATGATGGGACATATTGATTTATGACAATAAAATTTCATGAAGATCAAGCCACGTCTGCTGGGATTTTTCCACTTATCACCACGTGATCCGACAGCGCCAGCCCCACTCTGCTGCCCTTGAAACGGATCCTGCACAACCTGTGGTCTAGCGACACGGGGCCGTGTACGCCTGGTGCTATCAGGGACCTCAACCTCCTCGTCCGAACTTTGGGTCAGACTGCCACGGCTCTCTACAGGTTCATATTCTGACCCGCTAGATTCGTCAGATGAGGGTTCCCATTCCTCATCCGACTGGGTCAGAAGCCTGTAGGCCTCTTCAGAAGAATACCCCCTGTTTGACATTTTGACTACTAAATTTAGGGGTATTCGCTGAGACTACCCAAGAAAAAAAGCAAGCCTGTCTTACAAAGGGGAGGCTAGCGAAGTACCGGAGGCCGCTGCGATTGATAAAAAATATCAAAACTGATTTTTTTTATCGCCGCAGCGCTTGGAAAGTGATTGTGCAGTGATCAAAAAATATAATATTTTTGGTCACTGCGGCGGGGCGGGCGTGGGTGAACGCACGTGTGGGCGACCGATCAGGCCTGATCGGGCAAACACTGCGTTTTGGGTGGAGGGCGAGCTAAGGTGACACTAATACAATTATAGATCTGACTGTGATCAGTTTTGATCACTTACAGATACTATAAAAGTACAAATGCTGATTAGCGATACGCTAATCAGCGAATCAGTGACTGCGGTGCGGTGGGCTGGGCGCTAACTGACGCTAAACTACCTAACCAAGGGGCCTAAACTATCCTAAAACCTATCAGTCAATACCAGTGAGAAAAAAAAAGTGACAGTTTACACTGATCACTTTTTTCCTTTCACTAGGTGATTGACAGGGGCGATCAAGGGGTGATCAAGGGGTTAATTCGGGTGATGGGGGTGATCTGGGGCTAAGGTGTAGTGTTTGGTGCTACTCACTGTGATGTCTGCTCCTCTGCTGGAACCAACCGACGAAAAGGACCAGCAGAGGAGCAGACAAGCCATTTAACACATCATATTTACAAATATGATGTGTTATCTGGCTTTTCATTTGATTTTTTAAAAATCATCAGCTTGCCAGCGACGATCATTGGCTGGCAAGCTGATGACCCGACCCCCCTTTAACTTTTGCCGGCCCGCGATGCGCATGCGCGGGCCGGCTTTGAGCGAAATCTCGCGTCTCGCGAGATGACGCGTATATGCGTGACTCTGCGCAGGGCTGCCGCCTCCGGAACGCGATTCTGCGTTAGGCGGTCCGGAGGCGGTTAAATTCCTAAATTTTTGTGAAAACAGTCATGCTTTACAAGGTCATTCCGGCTTAATGTTTACCGGCCTATATGTGCCTACATATGATTGGTTAACCACCTCAGCTCCCCTAGCTTAAACACCCTTAATGACCAGACCACTTTTTACAATTCTTTCACGGTTTATTGAGCGGTCATACAACTTACCACCCAAATGAATTTTACCTCCTTTTCTTCTCACTAATAGAGCTTTCATTTGGTGGCATTTCATTGCTGCTGACATTTTTACTTTTTTTTGTTATTAATCGAAATTTACCAAAAGTTTTGCAAAAAAATGACATTTTTCACTTTCAGTTGTAAATTATTTTTTTTTTAAACTACATTTCTATATAAATTTTTCTGTAAATTTATTGTTCTACATGTCTTTGATAAAAAAAAAATGCAATAAGTGTATATTTATTGGTTTGGGTAAAAGTTATAGCGTTTACAAACTATGGTACAAAAATTTGAATTTCCGCATTTTGAAGCAGCTCTGACTTTCTGAGCACCAGTCATGTATCCTGAGGTTCTACAATGCCCAGACAGTAGAAAAACCACACAAATGACCCCATTTTGGAAAGTAGACACCCTAAGGTATTCGCTGATGGGCATAGTGAGTTCATAGAACTTTTTATTTTTTGTCACAAGTTAGCGGAAAATGATGATTTTTTTTTTTTCCTTACAAAGTCTCATATTCCACTAACTTGTGACAAAAAATAAAAACTTCCATGAACTCACTATGCCCATCACGAAATACTTTGGGTGTCTTCTTTCCAAAATGGGGTCACTTGTGGGGTATTTATACTGCCCTGGCATTTTAGGGGACCTAATGCATGAGAAGTAGTTTGAATTCCAAATGTGTAAAAAATGCCCTGGGAAATCCTAAAGGTGCTCTTTAGAATTTGGGCCCCTTTGCGCACCTAGGCTGCAAAAAAGTGTCACACATGTGGTATTGCCGTACTCAGGAGAAGTAGGGCAATGTGTTTTGGGGTGTATTTTTACATATACCCATGCTGGGTGAGAGAAATATCTCTCTAAAATACAACTTTTCCCATTTTTTTATACAAAGTTGACATTTTAGAGAGATATTTCTCTCACCCAGCATGGGTATATGTAAAAAGACACCCCAAAACACATTGCCCTACTTCTCCTGAGTACGGTGATACCACATGTGTGACACTTTTTTGCAGCCTAGGTGGGCAAAGGGGCCCAAATTCCTTTTAGGAGGGCATTTTTAGACATTTGGATTCCAGACTTCTTCTCACGCTTTAGGGCCCCTAAAATGCCAGGGCAGTATAAATACCCCACATGTGACCCCATTTTGGAAAGAAGACACCCCAAGGTATTCAATGAGGGGCATGGCGAGTTCATAGAAGATTTTTTTTTTTGACACAAGTTAGCGGAAATTTTTTTATTTTTCTCACAAAGTCTCCCTTTCCGCTAACTTGGGACAAAAATTTCAATCTTTCATGGACTCAATATGCCCCTCAGCGAATACCTTGGGGTGTCTTCTTTCCAAAATGGGGTCATTTGTGTGGTGTTTGTACTGCCCTGGCATTTGAGGGTCTCCGCAATCATTACATGTATGGCCAGCATTAGGAGTTTCTGCTATTCTCCTTATATTGAGCATACGGGTAATGAGATTTTTTTTCCGTTCAGCCTCTGGGCTGAAAGAAAAAATGAACGCCACAGATTTCTTCATTCGCATCGATCAATGTGGATGAAAAAATCTCTGCCAAAAAAAAAAAAGGAGGGGTAAGGCGTCTGCCAGGACATAGGAGCTCCGCCCAACATCCAAACCCACTTAGCTCGTATGCCCTGGCAAACCCGATTTCTCCATTCACATCAATCGATGTGGATGAATAAATCATTGCCGGGATTTTTTATTTTTTTTATATACAAAGTGTTTGCCAAAGCATATGAACACCGCCCCTCAGCTCATATGCCTCAGCAAACGTATCTTTTTTACTGCAGAGGAGAAAAAAAGAAACAAAAAATAAAAAACCAGGCCGCAGCGCAATAAATTTATTAACATTAAGTTTATATAACATTTGAACATTAACTTTTATAAACTTTATTCAACTTTTTGAACAGAACATTAACTTTTTTGCTTACCGGTGATTTTTTTAATTTTTTTTTTTACCGTTATAGGACAAACCTCTCCTTCCCCATGTGACAATGTGCAAAGCGCAAATCGCCCAGAGATGTGGCGAAGTACATTATGCACTTTGTCCCAGGTGAAAGGAGAGGTATGCAGCAGCTGTGAGTAAAAGGGCCCTAATAGCCCTGTGTGCCTGTCCTGTGTAACGCAATCCCTATGCAAAGTGTACCTGTGTGTGGTACTTCCGGAAACACTCCCCTAAGCATAGGGCAGGGTGGTCAGGGCAGTCAGAACAGAAATAGCGGGTGTCACGCCTTATTCCACTCCTGCTACAGACACAACATCTTTTTCGGGGTGGCGCTTGGGTTGAGGTACCAGAAACGACACTGGGGAAATGTCGCTCGTGTAGACGGCTCACTACACTGGTGGATGGGGCCACGGAACATCCTGGATACAGGAGGTTCTCGATGATCTCTTCCTGAAATTTGAGGAAGGATCCTGTTCTCCCAGCCTTACTGTAGAGAACAAAATTATATGCAGCCAATTTAATCAAATATACAGACACCTTCTTATACCAGCGTCTGGTGCGTCGGGAAACTAAATAAGGAGCCAACATCTGGTCATTGAAGTCCACCCCTCCCATGAGCGCATTATAGTCGTGGACTGAGAGGGGCTTTTCAATGACACTGGTTGCCCGTTCTATTTGTATTGTCGTGTCTGCGTGAATGGAGGAGAGCATGTAAACGTCACGCTTGTCTCTCCATTTCACCGCGAGCAGTTCTTCATTACACAAGGCAGCCCTCTCCCTCCTTGCAAGACGGGTGGTAACGAGCCGTTGGGGGAAGCCCCGGTGATTAGGTCGCGCAGTGCCACAGCAGCCAATCTGTTCTAGGAACAAATGCCTGAAGAGGGGCACACTTGTGTAAAAATTGTCCACATAAAGATGGTACCCCTTGCCAAATAAGGGTGACACCAAGTCCCAGACTGTCTTCCCACTGCTCCCCAGGTAGTCAGGGCAACCGACCGGCTCCAGGGTCTGATCTTTACCCTCATAGACACGAAATGTGTGCGTATAGCCTGTGGCCCTTTCACAGAGCTTATACAATTTGACCCCATACCAGGCGCGCTTGCTTGGGATGTATTGTTTGAAGCCAAGGCGCCCGGTAAAATGTATAAGGGACTCGTCTATGCAGATGTTTTGCTCAGGGGTATACAAATCTGCAAATTTGGTGTTAAGGTGGTCTATGAGGGGCCGAATTTTGTGGAGCCGGTCAAAAGCTGGGTGGCCTCTGGGACGAGAGGTGCTGTTGTCGCTAGAGTGCAGGAAACGCAGGATGGTCTCAAATCGTGTCCTGGACATGGCAGCAGAGAATATGGGCATGTGATGAATTGAGTTCGTGGACCAATATGACCGCAATTCATGTTTTTTTGTCAGGCCCATGTTGAGGAGAAGGCCCAGAAAAGTTTTAAATTCGGAAACTTGGACGGGTTTCCACCGGAAAGACTGGGCATAAAAGCTTCCCGGGTTGGCGGCTATAAATTGAGTGGCATACCGATTTGTTTCTGCCACGACTAAGTCCAAGAGCTCCGCAGTCAAGAACAGCTCAAAAAACCCCAGTGCCAATCCGATCTGAGCTGTCTCAACCCGAACTCCAGACTGGGCGGTGAAAGGGGGAACTACAGGTGTGGCTGAAGTTGGGGGCTGCCAATCAGGGTTTGCCAGCACCTCAGGGACTCTAGGGGCTCTACGGGCCTGTCTGTGCGGTGGCTGCGACGGGGGAACTAATGCACGTGCCACCGTACCAGCTTCAACTCCCCTTCTAGTGCTCGCCACTTCACCATGTTGTACGGCAGTGCTGGTACTAGGTCCAGGATGGGCTGCGCTGCTGGTGTATGCCTCGCCACGTAATCCGACAGCTCCAGCCCCACTCTGCTGCCCTTAAAGCGGATCCTGCGCAACCTGTGGTCTAGCAACACGGGGCCGGGTACACCTGGTGGTATCAGGGACCTCAACCTCCTCGTCCGAACTTTGGGTCAGACTGCCACTGCTTTCTACAGGTTCGTATTCTGACCCGCTGGATTCGTCAGATGAGGGTTCCCATTCCTCATCCGACTGGGTCAGAATCCTGTAGGCCTCTTCAGAAGAATACCCCTTATTTGTCATTTGGTCAACTAAATTTAGGGGTATTCCCTGAGACTACCTAAGAAAAAAAAGCAAGCCTGTCTTACAAATGGGAGGCTAGCGAAGTACCGGAAGCCTCTGCGATTGATAAAAAATATCAAAACTGATTTTTTTATCGCCGCAGTGCTTGTAAAGTTATTGTGTAGTGATCAAAAAAAAACATTTTTTTTTGTCACTGCGGCGGGGCGGGCGTGGGTGAACGCACGTGTGGGCGACCGATCAGGCCTGATCGGGCAAACACTGCGTTTTGGGTGGAGGGCGAACTAAGGTGACACTAATACTATTATATATCTGACTGTGATCAGTTCTGATCACTTACAGATACTATAAAAGTACTAATGCTGATTAGCGATACGCGAATCAGTGACTGCGGTGCGGTGGGCTGGGCGCTAACCGACACTAACTACCTAACAAAGGGGCCTAAACTATCCTAAACCTAACCGTCAATACTAGTGAAAAAAAAAAAGTGACAGTTTACACTGATCACTTTTTTCCCTTTCAATAGGTGATTGACAGGGGAGATCAAGGGGTGATCAAGGGGTTAATTGGGGTGATGGGGGGTGATCTGGGGCTAAGTGTAGTGTTGGTGTGTACTCACAGTGATGTGTGCTCCTCTGCTGGGACCAACCGACGAAAAGGACCAGCAGAGGAGCACAGAAGCCATTTAACACATTATATTTATAAATATAATGTGTTAACTGGCTTGTGATTCGTTTTTTGAAAATCATCAGCCTGCCAGCGACGATCATTAGCTGGCAGGCTGATGACGAACTTGTCCTCTAACTTTTGCAAGATGACGCGACGGCGCGTCCAGGAGGAATCAATCGACCGCCTCCGGAACGCAATCCTGCGTTAGGCGGTCCGGAGGCGGTTAATGCTGTTACTATGTAAATTATATTCTCTGCCTAATAAAAGGCCGAACTGTAGGACAATAAAATTAGAGTGTTTCTCAGTGATACCTATGTGCGTGTCATTTCTTTGCTGCTGAGGAATACTCTCCTGACGTCAGTAGGGTCAAACCAAGGTGGTTCTAGAGGTCCAGAAAGGTCCGAATCCTTTCAATTTGGGGGCTCGCGTCCGAGAACGAGAAGGTCATCCTCGGGTCCAGTAAGAAAGACATCCTTTTGTCCACCTGTCCGGTCCGAGGGCACTGGCCACGTCTCGATCCGTAAGTTTTACTTTTGTATCCGGGATACATAGTTAAAGCCTTAATATAGACTCAGGGAGTTTATAGTCAGTACTTGGAGTACTATGCATTGCTGTGAACACGGCATAAGTCTCAGGGAAACTAACGTGAATAAGGCATAAGTCTCAGGGAGACTAACCTACCTTGGTTTGACCCACATAGATAACTTTGTAAAGTGATAAGATTGTTATAGAGTGATAAGATTATTTGTTATATTGTGTGGAGATCCTATCTGGGTGGTAAGTGTACAGACATACTCCACTGTCATTATATTGTGTCCTGTTATGGGTGGACAAGGTTCAAAACTAGATTTCCCTCCCCCTAATGTAGAAGAAATATGTAAAGAATATGTTGCTAGGGTTAGCCCCACAAATTACTATCTCATAAATCAATGGATAGATAATTTGGCGGGCTGGACAGAATTCATGGAAGCCTGTAGTCCTTTTCCACATGACGGATATGGATACATGGATATGGTCAAAAGGTTGTGCCTAGGGGACAAGGTCGCCTGGCCACACTTTGAACCAGATCCTGAGTGGAATACAACATATATGCAGAAGGGAGGGGAACAGTGGCTAGAAATAGCGCCCCATTGGTATGATAGGAGTACAAAGAAAACTAAACCACCTAAAAGAATGCCTGATGAATCGAAGAAACATGATCTTGAGGCAGACCTAAGAAAAGGTAGAAAGAGTCAGTTTTAGACAGACCTCCTCCATACCAAGTTCCTAATGTCCCCTGTAACAATAGACAGCTCAGTGGGTAAGAAAAGTTGTAATATACAAAAGATCTACCCTAGTTTTACAGAAGAATTAACAGCTGCAGCTCATGCTAGCCTGCAGCAACAACCCACTGCACCACCCGCACTACTGATACCACAACAGCAGGTGCAACCCCCACATAGTCCACCAGGGGTCACAGCTGCAACAAGAAGCCCACCAGCTGGGTCACCCACTTCTACCTCAGTGCAGGGGGAAGATTTGGGAGCTGAGGGAGGAGAAGGTCCCTCACAGAGTGTTAGTTTTACAAGTCCTCCCATCTCACAATGTTTGAGGAGTAATGTCCGTGATGAGACATTCCCCTTCATGGCAATAGGGGATCAGTTCATGACAGTTGCTTTCAGCTATCCTTGCAGATGCAGTCTGTTTCAGCGTGATAGATTTGAAGAATGCCTTCTTCTCTATCCCGGTTGACAAGAAGACTATGCTCCTTTTTGCTTTTTCCTTTGAGGGTCGTCAACTCACCTGGTGCAGGATGCCCCAGGATATGCTGATTCACCTGTAGTGTACAGCATTGTCCTCCAAGCCTACCTCAGTGCAGGGGGAAGATTTGGGAGCTGAGGGAGGAGAAGGTCCCTCACAGAGTGTTAGTTTTACAAGTCCTTGTCACGGAACCATGAACCAGACGTACAACAAGAGATAAGTGAAAATAAGAAGGCTTTATTGAACATAAAGCTGTAAAGCAAAAGTCCAAACGAATGGTGAAACCGAAGCAGAGTCTTTGAGAGGCCAGAGATCAGGAACCAGAAGGGTAGTCAGACGAAGCCAGGATCAGGAACCAGCAGGGTAGTCAGACGAAGCCAGGATCAGGAACCAGCAGGGTAGTCAGACGAAGCCAGGATCAGGAACCAGAAGTAGCAGCAGTCTTTGAAGCATGTGAACACAGGAGGACCAAGCAAGGAACTGAAGCCACAGACCTCCTATATATATGAGCTAGGCATCCAGCTCCTCCCAGTGGGAAGGAGGAGCCGCAGGGTGGAAGGCTACAGAAACCCAGAAACCAAGATGGCCGCCAGCACATGTCAAACGAAGGAGAACAGCAAGAAGGTAAGACCATGACAGTACCTCCCCCTCAAGGGCCCCTCCTCCGCGGAGCAAAAAACGGTTTCTGAGGGAAGCGTGCGTGGAAGGCTCGGAGCAAGGCAGGAGCATGGACATCTGCGGAGGGAACCCAGGAACGCTTCTCTGGACCATAACCACGCCAATGGACCAAAAACTGCACCCGACCGCGGTCCAGGCGTGAGTCCAGGACATTGCTCACCTCATACTCCTCATGATTGCCCACTTGGACCGGACGAGGCCGAGGAACCGAGGAAGTGAAACGATTACACACCAGTGGCTTCAACAGGGAGACATGAAACACGTTAGAGATCCGCATGCCAGGAGGAAGCGCAAGGGCATAGGCTACCGGGTTTACCCTGCGAAGCACTCGGAAGGGACCAACAAAGCGAGGCGCCAGCTTGGGAGTGGGCACTCGAAGGTTGAGGTTGCGGGTGGACAACCATACACGGTCTCCGACCTGGTAGGAAGGAGCAGGCGCTCGTCTGCGATCAGCCTGGAGTCTCTGGCGCTGCGCAGAGACCTCAAGGGACTTCTGGATCTGTACCCAAGAAGCACGTAGGACGGAAAGGTGATCCTCCACAGCCGGAATATCCTGGGGAGAGAATACCTCCGGTAACACGGCAGGTTGGAACCCATAATTGGCCATGAAGGGAGACGTCCCAGAGGAAGAGTTCACCGCCGTGTTCCTGGCAAACTCAGCCCAAGGCAGAAGGTCAACCCAATTGTCTTGGTGATCGGAGACATAGCAACGAAGGAATTGCTCCAAGGCCTGATTGGATCGTTCTGCGGCCCCATTGGACTGAGGGTGGTAGGCCGAGGAGAAGGAGAGATGAATCCCCAACTGGGAGCAAAAGGCGCGCCAGAACCTGGACACAAACTGACTCCCCCGATCCGACACAATCTCCTTGGGCAAACCGTGCAACCGGAAGACCTCCCTGGCAAAAATCGTGGCCAACTCTTGTGCAGAGGGTAACTTCTTGAGAGGAACACAGTGGCACATTTTGGAAAACCGATCCACAATCATGAGAATGACCGTATGGCCTCGGGATGCAGGGAGGTCCACAATGAAATCCATCCCCAGGTGTGACCATGGGCGCTCCCCGGTGGCTATGGGTTGCAGAAGGCCCAACGGAAGGTGCCGAGGGGACTTACTCTGGGCACAAACGGAGCATGCCGCTACATATGCGGCGATGTCAGAACGTAGGGAAGGCCACCAGAACAGACTTGAAACAGCCCAGGACAGCTGATTCTTTCCAGGATGCCCCGCGGTCTTGGAGTTATGGTAGGTTCGCAACAACCGAGTGCGCAACTCCTCAGGCACAAAACATCTGCCGTTGGGTCTCCCAGGGGGAGCACCAGATTGAGCCGCCAAAATCTGCTCACCCAGGGGAGAGGTCAGGCTGGTGCGAATGGCGGCCAGGATCTGATTCGGAGGTATGACCGAAGTCGGAATCGACTCCTCCCTGGACAGCTCGGAGTACTGCCGTGATAGGGCATCCGCCCTGATGTTCTTGGAACCGGGTAGGTAGGAGACCACGTAATTAAAACGTGACAAGAACAGAGCCCATCTGGCCTGACGTGGTGTCAATCTCTTGGCCTCAGAAAGGTAGGTCAGATTCTTATGGTCCGTCAGGATGAGAACCGGAACCACCGAACCCTCGAGCAAGTGCCTCCATTCTTTAAGGGCCTGCACAATGGCCAATAACTCCCTGTCACCAATCTGATAGTTGCACTCCGCGGAAGACAGTTTCCGGGAGTAAAACCCACAAGGAAGCAGAGGACCCTCTGGTGTTCTACGCTGAGACAGAAGGGCGCCTACTCCCGTCTCAGATGCGTCCACCTCGAGGACAAAGGGCAACCCAGGGTTGGGATGCGACAGAATCGGAGCCGACACAAAAGCGGACTTTAGGGCCTTAAAAGCTCGGATGGCCTCGAGCGGCCAGACCTGGGAATTACTGCCCTTCCTGGTCAGATCCGTGAGAGGCTTGGTCAGCATGGAAAAGTCCCTGATGAACTTCCGATAATAATTGGCGAAGCCCAAAAAGCGCTGCAGGGAACGAAGACCACTGGGCTGGGGCCACTGTAAGACAGCCGAAACCTTCTCAGGATCCATGGAGAACCCCTCAGCGGAAATGATGTAACCTAAGAAGGTTACCTGGGATCGGTGAAATTCGCATTTCTCAAGCTTACCGAACAGCTTGTTCTCTCGTAACCGTTGCAACACTCGTCTGACATCCAGAATGTGGGCCTCCATGGATTCAGAATATACCAAGATGTCATCCAAATAGACCACCACACACTGCTGCAACAGGTCACGGAAAACATCGTTGATGAATTCCTGAAAGACTGCGGGCGCATTGCACAACCCAAAGGGCATAACCAAGGATTCATAATGACCGGTCCTGGTGTTAAACGCGGTCTTCCACTCATCGCCCGCCTTGATCCTTACCAGGTTATATGCCGCCCTCAGGTCGAGTTTGGTAAAGACCGTGGCCCCTTTAAGGCGATCGAACAGCTCGGAAATCAAGGGTATCGGGTAAGCGTTCTTGATCGTGATGCGATTGAGACCCCTGTAATCGATGCAAGGCCTCAACTCACCGCCCTCATCCAGCCCCTGCCGGGGACGAGGATATGCGAATGTGTCCGCGTGAAAGCGCCTCCCTCACGTACTCCTCCATGGCCTCATTCTCCGCTACCGACAGTGGATAGACTTTGCCACGAGGAGGAACGGCACCAGGTTGTAACTCTATGGCACAATCGTATGGGCGGTGCGGAGGTAGGGCAACCGCGCGCACCTTATCGAATACATCCCGGTACTCCTCGTATTCAGGAGGCAACAGAGAGTCCGAGGAAGTACACAGCAACTTGACAGACCCATGGAAGCAACTAGCCCCACACTGCGGTGACCACGAGAGGATCTCGGCCGATCTCCAATCGAAAGTCGGATTATGCTTCTGGAGCCAGGGGTACCCCAAGACCACCGAGTAGTGTGGAGACGAAATAACCTGGAGGCAGACCGACTCTCTGTGAACGGCACCAATGGCTATCCCCACTGGAAGGGTCTCATGAGTCACGTGTGGCGGCAGAAGGGGTCTGCCGTCTATCGCCTCAAGAGCCAGTGGGGAACCTCGAGCCTGCAGAGGAATGGAATTGGCGGCAGCGAACACACTATCAATGAACAAACCACCAGCACCAGAGTCCACCAACGCCTGGGTCGTCACCGAGCCCCCGACCCAGGAGAGGACAACAGTGATCAGTGGTTTGTCAACACGGGAAACCGGGGACGAGGAGACTCCACCCAAGATCTGCCCCCGACAGGATCTCAGGTGCGAGCATTTTCCCGGACGGTTCGGACATGCCAACCGAAAATGCCCACCGAGACCACAGTACATGCATCGGCCCTCGCGTCTCCGGAGTACCCTCTCCCCCTCGGACAGGCGAGCAAACCCCAGCTGCATGGGTTCACCCCCAGACAAGTCATCCCCAGGAGGCGTGGGAGGAGAGGGAGGCACGGGTGGGACAGCAAACGTAGGCGCCAATCTGTTAGAAGACCTCCGCAGGCTCTCCTTAAAGGAAGGTCTCTCCCTGAGTCTGGTGTCAATCAAAATCAGGAAAGAAATAAGAGACTCGAGCTCCACTGGTAGGTCCTTAGCTGCAACCTCATCCTTCAAGGCATCCGAGAGACCATGAGAGAAAGCAGCGACCAGAGCCTCATTATTCCAGCCCACCTCTGCTGCCAGGGTACGAAACTCAATGGCGTATTCAGCTACGGATCGTGAACCCTGTCTGATGGACATAAGGAGCTTCGCAGCAGAGGCAGCACGAGCCGGCACATCGAATACCTTCCGAAGAGAAGCAACAAAACCGGAAAACTCGGCAACCACCGGATTGTTGTTCTCCCATAAAGGGCTGGCCCAGGCCAAGGCCTTGTCCGAGAGCAGCGAGATCAAGAAGCCCACCTTTGATCTCTCAGTAGGAAAGGCATGTGGCAGCAACTCGAAATAAATGCCCACCTGGTTAAGGAAACCTCGGCACTGAGTTGGCTCTCCCCCAAAGCGCTGTGGAAGAGGGGCAGAACCGGTCATACCCCGAAACACCGCAGGCGCAACAACAGGTGTCGGGGTAGACTCTGGCGCAACAACCGGAGCGGCAGTAGGAGCGACAACCGACCCATCGGCAACGGAAGCGAAATGAGCCGTGCGTTCAAGCAGGGTTTGCAACGCCACAGCGAACCGACCCAACAGGTGATCCTGCTGATCAAGTCTGGCAACCAGCATGGGTAGCGAGGATGGCCCTGTACCGTCAGAACTCATGGCTTGGTCCTAATGTCACGGAACCATGAACCAGACGTACAACAAGAGATAAGTGAAAATAAGAAGGCTTTATTGAACATAAAGCTGTAAAGCAAAAGTCCAAACGAATGGTGAAACCGAAGCAGAGTCTTTGAGAGGCCAGAGATCAGGAACCAGAAGGGTAGTCAGACGAAGCCAGGATCAGGAACCAGCAGGGTAGTCAGACGAAGCCAGGATCAGGAACCAGCAGGGTAGTCAGACGAAGCCAGGATCAGGAACCAGAAGCAGCAGCAGTCTTAGAAGCATGTGAACACAGGAGGACCAAGCAAGGAACTGAAGCCACAGACCTCCTATATATATGAGCTAGGCATCCAGCTCCTCCCAGTGGGAAGGAGGAGCCGCAGGGTGGAAGGCTACAGAAACCCAGAAACCAAGATGGCCGCCAGCACATGTCAAACGAAGGAGAACAGCAAGAAGGTAAGACCATGACAGTCCTCCCATCTCACAATGTTTGAGGAGTAATGTCCGTGATGAGACATTCCCCTTCATTGCAATAGGGGATCAGTTCATGACAGTTGCTTTCAGCTATCCTTGCAGATGCAGTCTGTTTCAGCGTGATAGATTTGAAGAATGCCTTCTTCTCTATCCCGGTTGACAAGAAGACTATGCTCCTTTTTGCTTTTTCCTTTGAGGGTCGTCAACTCACCTGGTGCAGGATGCCCCAGGATATGCTGATTCACCTGTAGTGTACAGCATTGTCCTCCAAGCCAGTTTAAAACCATGGCACCCCCCCCAGGGTTCTGTGCTCTTGCAATACGTGAATGATCTGTTATTGTGTAGTATGTCAGAGGAGGCCAATGTTACTGATGGTGTAAAATGGTTATCAGAATGTGGACACAAGGTGTCACGCAAGAAAATGCAATGGTGTAAGAAGCAAGTTTAGTACTTGGGCTTTGTCCTCACAAAGGGAGACAGGAGAATCAGCACAGAAAGAGTCCAGTCTGTTGCGGGCCTGGTCACCCCGCAAACCAAGAAAGAGATGCTATCTTTCCTTGGTATGATAAACTACTGCAGACAATGGATTCCTGATTGCTCCTACTATGACAATGTTCTGAGGCTAGCCACACTGAGCGGACAGCCAGATTTGATTAAATGGTCAAAGGAAATGTTGAATGCATTTGTTTACTTAAATGTGCTTTAATGACAAGTCCAGGTTTGGGCCTCCCTGACTACAACCTCACATTCCATGTATATGCTCGACTAAATTGTAAAACCATGGCGGGTGTGCTGACCCAGTATCACGGAGGCAAGTTGCGTCCTTGTGCATTTTTCTCAAAGGTAATGCCGGCTTCTGTCCAAGGAATGCCAGCATGTCTTAGATCTCTTGCAGCCTGTGCAATGATGGTTGAACTCGCAACTCCACTGACAATGGGACATGATACAATCCTGTACACCACACATGATGTTGTAGGACTTCTTAAAGGCATACACACACAGCACATGTCAGCCCAAAGGTTGTCTGGGTATGAGATCCTGCTCCTCAGCAACCCCTCCCTACAGATCAAGTATGCTGCACACACCTCAGGCCCAGCACCCATACTCAATGCACTGCTTGGACTCAAGGGACCTGAGGACCACTTGGTAGAGATAAATGATTGCATACATGCCATACAACATGAGACCTCACCCCGCTCCGATTTGTCATCCATACCAATCGAGGATGCACCTGAAGTTTTTGTAGATGGATCTTGCAGCAGACAAAATGACAATTCTTACCACGCAGGGTATGCAGTAGTCATGTTACCTGACATTGTCCTCGAAGCTAGACCAATCACTTATCAGTCTGTACAAGCTGCTGAATTGATTGCACTCACCAGTGCATGCATATTACACGAAGGTAAGCCAGTGACAATTTACACTGACAGTAGGTATGCACATGGTGTGGTCTGGGACCACGGTGTTATCTGGCAGAGAAGAGGATTTGTTGCAGATGACGGTAAGCACATCTCACACACACAACTTCTGGAAGCCATCAGGTTACCCTCACAACTTGCAATTGTTCATTGTAGAGCACATACTGAAGGAAAGGACCACATTTCCCAGGGCAATGCCTTGGCAGACGCAGAAGCTAAGAAAGCGGCATTGCTGGCTCCAGCAACACTGCAAATTACAAGACTGGTACCCCCTTCACTAGAACTAACCCAGATGCTAGTGGACCTCCTGTCCTCAGCCACTGAAGATGAAATGGCTGATTGGTGTTACCCAATTCTGCAGAAGAATCCTAAGACTGGATTAATCTGCAAAGAGGGGAAACCATGCATACCACAACACAGCGCTCCTCTGTTCATTGCACATTTTCATGGAGTAGGACACAACAGTATTCACACAACATACATGCTGCTAACACAAAACTTTTATATTATGTGTATCAAAGAGTTAGTTTCAGACTATGTAAGGAGATGCATCACATGTTTGAGGAACAATCCAAACAACAATGTCAAAGTCCCACACCAACATCTTGACTACCCCACCACTCCTTTCACACATTTGCAGGTAGATTTTACACACATACCTAGGCAGAAAGTGCAGCGTCCCACTACATGTGTGTGGGCTCTGCTTAAAAGCACTTTTTACCCTAAAAATTGTATTATGCTATGTTATGTGACTTTGTACTAACTTATCTGCAAAATCCCTGTCACCAGGCAGATTAGGTGTAATTTATACATCCCACCACTAGATGGGGATAGTACTTAGGTCATATATATACCTAGGTCAGGCCTAGTTAGTCAGTTGAGATTAGGAGAGCATTCAAATTCAAACAGAGATGCGAATGCAGAGTGAAGACTTCACACCACAGATCAGTGAGTGGGCCAACTTCGCTATGTGGTAGTACCAAGGTGTGAGGCGCAGAAGAGCATTTTCCTTCTGTGGCCGGACTATATACTTGCATCCCTGACCAGTAGGAGAGAGTTTGCCTCCCTGGAATAGAAACAAGCATCAGAAAGATTCATCAGTGATAATAGCTATTATTTAGGGCCACAGACACCTTTGCGCATGGTGGAGGACTTATAGCTTCTGGCAGCCACACCATAATTCTAGGAAACAGATTAGCTACCTGTCCCAATATTCAGCTTGGAGGGAAAGGACAAGGTATAGGACTAAGCACATCAACAGGAATAAGGTACTCCATAACCACAGCCTGAATCAGGGCCTAAGAAAGCCTAGGAACAGTGGATTCGCAGATTAACTCTGATACCAACAAGAGACTGTATTCTGTACTGCTGCAGCCAAAGTCAACCTCAGTAAAAGTTGTGAGTTGTACCTTACCACTGTCTACCTCATTATTACTTCTAATGGTTGTACCACCATTAACGGTACTGGCGTCACGACAAAAACCATCAAGGGACTCAGCCGCAACAAGCACCCTAAGCACCCCTAACATCAAGGGCCCCTCAACCACCATCTTGGCTGATGCTTCCCTACCACAGAGCGTGCCCCGGAGGATTTCGTGCTGTCCACCTCAACACTGTGCTGCCAGCCCAGGGAGGCTTTCTGCTAACTGTGAGTAAACTGATGAACTGTGTTTTATGACTTGACCCCTCATCGGTCCACCGTGCACCTCACGTGTTGCCCCTGCGCTACTGGCTGGCTACAAAAGGGAAACAGGAATACGCCTTGGTCATAGTTGACATGTTTTCAAGATGGCCAGAGGTCTACCCTACAAAATCAGAAGATGCAAAAACAGTAGCAAGGATACTGTGCAACTTACAGTAAAACAGATACCTCCCTCACACAGAATCAAGTATACTCGATTGGAGATGTATATTGGATCTGTGGGGATGGAAAGATAAGATCTAGATTAGAAGGTTCCTGGAAAGGTGAATGTGCTCTTGCTAAAGCCATAATGAATATGCACATATTTAGTGAACAAGAGACCCCTAGTGTAGGGAGAGTGACAAGGACCAAAAGATCACTCCCCATGGGTAGTTTGGACCCTCATGTGTATATAGACGCAATAGGCGTTAGTGTTGAGCGCGAATATTCGAATTGCGATTTTTTTTCTCGAATATCGCAATTTCGAGATTTCGCGAATATTTAGAATATCGTTCTATATATTCGCGAAATCGAATATTCTTTTTTTTTCTTTTTTTTTTTATTATTATATTTTTTTCTTTCCCACTTCCCTAAAGTTGTTCTTACCTGTCCTTTGGATTCCTGGCTTCCTGGCTGCTCCAGTCAGTGGCGTTTTCAACTTACTGCTATATTCCATATTAGCTAAATTACAATCTAATCTATATGTGTATTTTACGAAATTTCGCAATAGTCGCAATTGCGATGCGAGTAATATAACACGAAATATTCGCATGAAGATTTCAACTTAGCACTGCTATACTCCATATTCTAGCCTAATATGGAATATAGCTGTGCTAAATTAGCACTGCTATATTCCATATTAGGCTAGAATATGGAGTATAGCAGTGCTAAGTTGAAATCTTCATGCGAATATTTCGTGTTATATTAGTCGCATCGCAATTTCGACTTTTTCAAATGTTCTTAATTTTGCTCTAACTTCGTCTTTTAAAAATTTCGGAATATTGCTCTAACTTCGTCTCTTAGAATATTACGAATATTCTAAAAGACGAAGTTAGAGCAATATTACGAAATTTCGTAAAATACACATATAGATTGTAATTTAGCTAATATAGTGCTATAATCCCTTTTTTTTCCTGTAATTTTTTTTTGCCTCTTCTGAACTTAAGTTTTGTAAAATATGTACACTATTAAAAATTATTACTATAGCAGTATATTAGCTTAAATACAATCTATGTGTATTTTACGAAATTTCGTAATATTGCTCTAACTTCGTCTTTTAGAATACTACGAATATTCTAAAAGACGAAGTTAGAGCAATATTAAGAACATTTGCAAAAGTCGAAATTGCGATGCGAGTAATATAACACGAAATAGTCGCATGAAGATTTCAACTTAGCACAGCTATATTCCATATTCTAGCCTAATATGGAATATAGCAGTGCTAATTTAGCACAGCTATATTCCATATTAGGCTAGAATATGGAATATAGCAGTGCTAAGTTTAAATCTTCATGCGACTATTTTGTGTTATATTACTCGCATCGCAATTTCGACTTTTGCAAATGTTCTTAACCACCTCAGCCCCTATGGCTTAAACACCCTGAAAGACCAGGCCACTTTTTACACTTCTGACCTACACTACTTTCACCATTTATTGCTCGGTCATGCAACTTACCACCCAAATGAATTTTACCTCCTTTTCTTCTCACTAATAGAGCTTTCATTTGGTGGTATTTCTTTGCTGCTGACATTTTTACTTTTTTTGTTATTAATCGAAATTTAACGATTTTTTTGCAAAAAAATGACATTTTTCACTTTCAGTTGTCAAATTTTGCAAAAAAAACTACATCCATATATAAATTTTGCTCTAAATTTATTGTTCTACATGTCTTTGATAAAAAAAAAATGTTTGGGTAAAAAAAAAATGGTTTGGGTAAAAGTTATAGCGTTTACAAACTATGGTACAAAAATGTGAATTTCCGCTTTTTGAAGCAGCTCTGACTTTCTGAGCACCTGTCATGTTTCCTGAGGTTCTACAATGCCCAGACAGTACAAACACCCCACAAATGACCCCATTTCTGAAAGTACACACCCTAAGGTATTCGCTGATGGGCATAGTGAGTTCATAGAACTTTTTATTTTTTGTCACAAGTTAGCGGAAAATGATGATTTTTTTTTTCTTACAAAGTCTCATATTCCACTAACTTGTGACAAAAAATAAAAAGTTCTATGAACTCACTATGCCCATCAGCGAATACCTTGGGGTCTCTTCTTTCCAAAATGGGGTCACTTGTGGGGTAGTTATACTGCCCTGGCATTCTAGGGGCCCAAATGTGTGGTAAGGAGTTTGAAATCAAATTCTGTAAAAAATGACGTGTGAAATCCGAAAGGTGCTCTTTGGAATATGGGCCCCTTTGCCCACCTAGGCTGCAAAAAAGTGTCACACATCTGGTATCTCCGTACTCAGGAGAAGGTGGGGAATGTGTTTTGGGGTGTCTTTTTACATATACCCATGCTGGGTGAGATAAATATCTTGGTCAAATGCCAACTTTGTATAAAAAAATGGGAAAAGTTGTCTTTTGCCAAGATATTTCTCTCACCCAGCATGGGTATATGTAAAATGACACCCCAAAACACATTCCCCACCTTCTCCTGAGTACGGCAATACCAGATGTGTGACACTTTTTTGCAGCCTAGGTGGGCAAAGGGGCCCATATTCCAAAGAGCACCTTTCGGATTTCACCGGTCATTTTTTACAGAATTTGATTTCAAACTCCTTACCACACATTCGGGCCCCTAGAATGCCAGGGCAGTATAACTACCCCACAAGTGACCCCATTTTGGAAAGAAGACACCCCAAGGTATTCCGTGAGGGGCATGGCAAGTTCCTAGAATTTTTTATTTTTTGTCACAAGTTAGTGGAAAATGATGATTTTTATTTTTTATTTTTTTTTCATACAAAGTCTCATATTCCACTAACTTGTGACAAAAAATAAAAACTTCCATGAACTCACTATGCCCATCAGCGAATACCTTGGGGTCTCTTCTTTCCAAAATGGGGTCACTTGTGGGGTAGTTATACTGCCCTGGCATTCTAGGGGCCCAAATGTGTGGTAAGGAGTTTGAAATCAAATTCTGTAAAAAATGACCTGTGAAATCTGAAAGGTGCTCTTTGGAATATGGGCCCCTTTGCCCACCTAGGCTGCAAAAAAGTGTCACACATCTGGTATCTCCGTACTCAGGAGAAGGTGGGGAATGTGTTTTGGGGTGTCTTTTTACATATACCCATGCTGGGTGAGATAAATATCTTGGTCAAATGCCAACTTTGTATAAAAAAATGGGAAAAGTTGTCTTTTGCCAAGATATTTCTCTCACCCAGCAGGGGTATATGTAAAATGACACTCCAAAACACATTCCCCACCTTCTCCTGAGTACGGAGATACCAGATGTGTGACACTTTTTTGCAGCCTAGGTGGGCAAAGGGGCCCATATTCCAAAGAGCACCTTTCGGATTTCACAGGTCATTTTTTACAGAATTTGATTTCAAACTCCTTACCACACATTTGGGCCCCTAGAATGCCAGGGCAGTATAACTACCCCACAAGTGACCCCATTTTGGAAAGAAGAGACCCCAAGGTATTCGCTGATGGGCATAGTGAGTTCATGGAAGTTTTTATTTTTTGTCACAAGTTAGTGGAATATGAGACTTTGTATGAAAAAAAAAAAAAAAAAAAAATCAGCATTTTCCACTAACTTGTGACAAAAAATAAAAAATTCTAGGAACTCGCCATGCCCCTCACGGAATACCTTGGGGTGTCTTCTTTCCAAAATGGGGTCACTTGTGGGGTAGTTATACTGCCCTGGCATTTTCCAGGGGCCCTAATGTGTGGTAAGTAGGTAAATGACCTGTGAAATCCTAAAGGTGCTCTTTGGAATATGGGCCCCTTTGCCCACCTAGGCTGCAAAAAAGTGTCACACATGTGGTATCGCCGTATTCAGGAGAAGTTGGGGAATGTGTTTTGGGGTGTCATTTTACATATACCCTTGCTGGGTGAGAGAAATATCTTGGCAAAAGACAACTTTTCCCATTTTTTTATACAAAGTTGGCATTTGACCAAGATATTTCTCTCACCCAGCATGGGTATATGTAAAATGACACCCCAAAACACATTCCCCAACTTCTCCCGAGTACGGCGATACCAGATGTGTGACACTTTTTTGCAGCCTAGATGCGCAAAGGTGCCCAAATTCCTTTTAGGAGGGCATTTTTAGATATTTGGATACCAGACTTCTTCTCACGCTTTGGGGCCCCTAGAATGCCAGGGCAGTATAAATACCCCACATGTGACCCCATTTTGGAAAGAAGACACCCCAAGGTATTCAATGAGGGGCATGGCGAGTTCATAGAAATTTTTTTTTTTTGGCACAAGTTAGCGGAAATTGATATTTTTAATTTTTTTCTCACAAAGTCTCCCGTTCCGCTAACTTGGGACAAAAATTTCAATCTTTCATGGACTCAATATGCCCCTCACGGAATACCTGGGGGTGTCTTCTTTCCGAAATGGGGTCACATGTGGGGTATTTATACTGCCCTGGCATTCTAGGGGCCCTAAAGCGTGAGAAGAAGTCTGGAATATAAATGTCTAAAAATTTTTACGCATTTGGTTTCCGTGAGGGGTATGGTGAGTTCATGTGAGATTTTATTTTTTGACACAAGTTAGTGGAATATGAGACTTTGTAAGAAAAAAAAATAATAATTCCGCTAACTTGGGCCAAAAAAATGTCTGAATGGAGCCTTACAGGGGGGTGATCAATGACAGGGGGGGTGATCAATGACAGGGGGGGTGATCAATGACAGGGGGGGTGATCAATGACAGGGGGGGTGATCAATGACAGGGGGGTGATCAATGACAGGGGGGTGATCAGGGAGTCTATATGGGGTGATCACCACAGTCATTGATCACGCCCCTGTAAGGCTTCATTCAGACGTCCGGATGCGTTTTGCGGATCGGATCCATCTATCAGTGCATCCGTAAAAATCATGCGGACATCTGAATGGAGCTTTACAGGGGGGTGATCAGGGAGTCTATATGGGGTGATCACCACAGTCATTGATCATGCCCCTGTAAGGCTTCATTCAGACGTCCGGATGCGTTTTGCGGATCCGATCCATCTATCAGTGCATCCGTAAAAATCATGCGGACATCTGAATGGAGCTTTACAGGGGGGTAATCAATGACAGGGGGGGTGATCACCACAGTCATTGATCATGCCCCTGTAAGGCTTCATTCAGACGTCCGGATGCGTTTTGCGGATCCGATCCATCTATCAGTGCATCCGTAAAAATCATGCGGACATCTGAATGGAGCTTTACAGGGGGGTAATCAATGACAGGGGGGGTGATCACCACAGTCATTGATCATGCCCCTGTAAGGCTTCATTCAGACGTCCGGATGCGTTTTGCGGATCGGATCCATCTATCAGTGCATCCGTAAAAATCATGCGGACATCTGAATGGAGCTTTACAGGGGGGTGATCAGGGAGTCTATATGGGGTGATCACCACAGTCATTGATCATGCCCCTGTAAGGCTTCATTCAGACGTCCGGATGTGTTTTGCGGATCGGATCCATCTATCAGTGCATCCGTAAAAATCATGCGGACATCTGAATGGAGCTTTACAGGGGGGTGATCAGGGAGTCTATATGGGGTGATCACCACAGTCATTGATCATGCCCCTGTAAGGCTTCATTCAGACGTCCGGATGCGTTTTGCGGATCGGATCCATCTATCAGTGCATCCGTAAAAATCATGCGGACATCTGAATGGAGCTTTACAGGGGGGTGATCAGGGAGTCTATATGGGGTGATCACCACAGTCATTGATCATGCCCCTGTAAGGCTTCATTCAGACGTCCGGATGCGTTTTGCGGATCGGATCCATCTATCAGTGCATCCGTAAAAATCATGCGGACATCTGAATGGAGCTTTACAGGGGGGTGATCAGGGAGTCTATATGGGGTGATCACAACAGTCATTGATCATGCCCCTGTAAGGCTTCATTCAGACGTCCGGATGCGTTTTGCGGATCGGATCCATCTATCAGTGCATCCGTAAAAATCATGCGGACATCTGAATGGAGCTTTACAGGGGGGTGATCAGGGAGTCTATATGGGGTGATCACCACAGTCATTGATCATGCCCCTGTAAGGCTTCATTCAGACGTCCGGATGCGTTTTGCGGATCCGATCCATCTATCAGTGGATCCGTAAAAATCATGCGGACGTCTGAATGGAGCTTTACAGGGGGTTGATCAATGACAGGGGTGTAATCAATGACAGGGGGGGTGATCAGGGAGTCTATATGGGGTGATAACCACAGTCATTGATCACGCCCCTGTAAGGCTTCATTCAGACGTCCGGATGCATTTTGCGGATCCGATCCATCTATCAGTGGATCCGTAAAAATCATGCGGACATCTGAATGGAACTTTACAGGGGGGTGATCAATGACAGGGGGGTAATCAATGACAGGGGGGTGATCAGGGAGTCTATATGGGGTGATCAGGGGTGATCAGGGGCTAATAAGGGGTTAATAAGTGACGGGGGGGGGGGTGTAGTGTAGTGTAGTGGTGCTTGGTGGGACTTTACTGAGCTACCTGTGTCCTCTGGTGGTCGATCCAAACAAATGGGACCACCAGAGGACCAGGTAGCAGGTATATTAGACGCTGTTATCAAAACAGCGTCTAATATACCTGTTAGGGGTTAAAAAAAACACATCTCCAGGCTGCCAGCGAACGATCGCCGCTGGCAGGCTGGAGATCAACTCTCTTACCTTCCGTTCCTGTGAGCGCGCGCGCCTGTGTGCGCGCGTTCACAGGAAATCTCGGCCATCGCGAGATGACGCATATATGCGTGACTCTGCGCAGGGCTGCCACCTCCGGAACGCGATCCTGCGTTAGGCGGTCCGGAGGTGGTTAATATTGCTCTAACTTCGTCTTTTAGAATATTCGTAATATTCTAAGAGACGAAGTTAGAGCAATATTACGAAATTTCGTAAAATACACATATTAGCCTAGCCATAGTCATTAGCATAGGAACGTTGCCTTATACTATCAAGATAAATATTCGCAATATGCGAAAAAATAATTTCGCGATAATTGGAATAATTGCGAATATTCGATTTCGACGAATATAACACGAATATTCATGCGAATATTCGCGAAATATCGTGAAATCGAATATGGCACCTCCCGCTCATCACTAATAGGCGTCCCAAGAGGGGTCCCGAATGAATTCAAGGCAAGAGATCAAGTTGCTGCTGTCTTTGAATCGATCTTTCCAATCATTACGGCTAACAAAAATGTAGGAAAACAGAAGAAAATGGAGCCAAAAATGCCAGATGATAAGTAGTATAAATGTAGACTTTTATTATGTAACAAAACACAAGTAAAAATGCAATTACATGCATATGATGCCGGGGGACAAGGGACAGAAAGGAACAGGGAAGGAAAAAACGGCGCCACCCTGGGAGGGACACACTGGTCAAAAATACATAAATATAAAGGATCAAATAGGGATGTGTATGGTGTGATAACCTACCCTAAGATCACATACATATACAAGATAAATGGTGAGTCACTAATCAACTGCAAAAAAAACCAGAAATAATAAAAATAAAATGAGTAAAAGCGAGCAGCTATGGTAGATAGCCGCACTGAATACAGACCTGGAAGTCAGTGAACATCCAGGAAAAGGAAAAATCAAAAAGGTGAACATGCAGGAGGGACTCACCAAAAGTAGACCAGAAGTGTAATAACCAGGATGGCGCTACCCCAACGCGCGTTTCGGCGTGCCTTCGTCGTGCCCTGACGCCGAAACGCGCGTTGGGGTAGCGCCATCCTGGTTGTTACACTTCTGGTCTACTTTTGGTGAGTCCCTCCTGCATGTTCACCTTTTTGATTTTTCCTTCTCCTGGATATTCACTGACTTCCAGGTCTGTATTCAGTGCGGCTATCTACCATAACTAAATTAACTAATGCCAACCAAGGCAATGAGACCTATCTTTACCCAGGTATTACTTAAGACTTCACTTTTATTTTTAGTATACTAAAACCTACATCGCAATAGGTGAATGAAAAAAAAGGGGGGGGGGGTATCTTTATTAATATTCTACAGTTCAAAAATCCTAAAGTTAAAATTACAGTCTCAACTTCACAGGACTGGACTTGATGATTGAGAAGGACCAGGAGAGTGCACTATCTCCCACCTTCTCCCACTGTAAGGAGTGTGTCAAACTTGATTGATTGCTAGTCCTATTCGGACAGCCACAGTTCAAACACTATGAGGAAGGAGACCGCACATTAAAACAGGAAAACTGCCCCCCGACATGTTTCGCCAGTGAAAATGGCTTCTTCAGGGGAAATGGGCAGCAATTGCAATTGCATACTTAGCACAGTCATCAATCAATCAAGTTTGACACACTCCTTACAGTGTTTGCCGGTACTGTGGAGCTTTGGCTAATAGTCCAACCCTTAGCTGATCAGCTGTGTATGGGAGTCTTTTTTCTCCCCTTATAGAGGGTTGACGTCGCTTTGTCCCCTCTGCTTTACACTGCCACGGATAGCAGTATCCAGCCAATATCAGTCCTGCAGACGGCGACACTGTGACCTATCAGTGAGAAGGTGGGAGATAGTGCACTCTCCTGGTCCTTCTCAATCATCAAGTCCAGTCCTGTGAAGTTGAGACTGTAATTTTAACTTTAGGATTTTTGAACTGTAGAATATTAATAAAGATACCCCCCCCCCCCTTTTTTTTTCATTCACCTATTGTGATATAGGTTTTAGTATACTAAAAATAAAAGTGAAGTCTTAAGTAATACCTGGGTCAAGATAGGTCTCATTGCCTTGGTTTGCATTAGTTAATTTAGTTATTAAAATACCTTACCCAGGTTCTGTCCTAAATTTACTCTTTATATCTACCATAGCTGCTCGCTTTTACTCATTTTATTTTTATTATTTCTGGGGTTTTTTGCAGTTGATTAGTGACTCACTATTTATAATGTATATGTATGTGATCGTAGGGTAGGTTATCACACCATACACATCCCTATTTGATCCTTTATATTTATGTATTTTTGACCAGTGTGTCCCTCCCAGGGTGGCGCCGTTTTTCCCCTCCCTGTTCCTTTCTGTCCCTTGTCCCCCGGCATCATATGCATGTAATTGCATTTTTACTTGTGTTTTGTTACATAATAAAAGTCTACATTTATACTACTTATCATCTGGCATTTTTGGCTCCATTTTCGTCTGTTATTCTGCCATTGTACTCGGGAGCTTGTGCCGAGTTATTTCTCAGGGGCTTTATTTGTGGATATATTGGGTGGGCACTGTTCCCCCTTCTTCACTCTCTAAACCCCTGGGGTCTTTTTTCATTTTTCTGATTAACAAAAATGTAGATTGGATCAATTATATTTACTATAATCAACAGAGATTTATAAATTATACTAGAAATGCCTTGCAAGGAGTGGCAGAACAGCTACAGGCAGATTCCATCATGACATTTCAGAATCGCATGGTATTAGACATGATACTGGCAGAGAAAGGAGGTGTTTTTTAAGGTATTGACAGACCCTGCATCGTGCTGCACCTTCATACCCAACAACACCGGCCCTAATGGTAAGGTCACACTGGTGATAAAGAAACTCGAGGACTTATCCATCGAGCTCAAGAAGAACTCATGTATTAATAACCCCTGGGATAAATATTTTGGCTGGTTCTCCTAATGGAAACAGGCACTTGTACAGTTAGGCATCATTATTCTAGTAATCATAGTTATAATAGCCGCCGTCACAATATGCATTATACCGTGCGTCAGGAAATTGATAACGAAAGGTGTTTCCAACGTGTCATTCTACGAGACCCTGATACCTGACACTAAAGATCATTCCCCTGAAGGCTATAACAAATATTTAGCTGTTTACAGAGAAAAGGGCAAAAATAAGAACCATATTATATGAAAAATTTGGTTCTAAGAGGGGATTGAAGAGAAATGTGACTCCATTTTGTCTGTTCTAACAATATGTATTGTGATAGCATCTTGTCCATGCACTGTTTCAAGTTCCCCCACTGTAATTTAGGTTTCGTTTACCTGTCCTTGGACAGTTTCTTGAAATTCCTAAATTTTTACTCCACATTCGATGTCATTACCTCCTAAATGAATAATGACAATGTCCGGATTAGGGAAAACATCGTGTAAATGCAGAACAGGATCAATCAAAGCTGACCAGTGAAGTCCTCGAACTCCAGCCCAGCAAATCTTGATGGCCTCTGATGATAAGGACAAATTCACTCCATAGCAGCGTTCTGCAGCCCTCCTATTAGCCCAATGGATATAAGAGTGGCCCAGAATCCAAACCGAGTGTCCTGCAAAAACTAATAAAGATTAATAAATTAACAAATGGGTTCTCACATAAAGTTGATACCTATTAGAAGACCACCTACCAAATTGTCTGATCACAGACTCATGCAAACCTGCCTGAGCAGCAGCAGTCGCCGCTCTGATCCGAAAAGAGTGAGAAGAGAAAAAATTTGCACCTAAACCCAATTCAACCAAGCATTTAGATAAAACAGCTCGAAATTTAAATTGCGACAAGGGAGACAAGTCCTGATGAACAAGAAAAAATTATGCTCTACCCCTAGGACGGATAGCTAAATATTGCGAAACTGCTTTCACCGGACAGATCTTCTGATCGGAAAGAGCACCAATCTTTACGAAACAGCCTCTTCCCGCTTGATTGCTTTTAGATCTTTCAATGAAAATGGACACAAAGGAACTCTGAACAGAAACATGGTGCAAAGCTAAACCTGTTTAACCAAAACGAGAACGAGGTAACAATTCACCAATCCGTAAAGCCCTAAAAAATTATATAATAAATGCTGTACAAAATAAGGACGCTTCAAACTGCGAAAAACAAACCAAATTCGTAATCCCACACAGCTTCACTAGCAAATCTGGGGAAATGGGACACCTACCATCAGGTAAGTATCCTATAGATTTATAACCCTTTAACAGCTGCTTAATCAAGAAGAAATCAGAAAAAGACCTAGACCCAAACAGTTTAAGGAAAAAAAACACACCTGTCAAGATCCTACACACTGAGCTGTGCGCTAATTTCTCCTCAAACAACCGTAAGCAAAAAGCCAAGGCCAGTGATTCATTTATCAACAAGGGTGACATGGATAACCCAACCACAAAGCGTTCCCAGCGCAGCCACGCTGACAGATAACCTCTCTATGTTGAAGCTGCAACAGAACGACTCAATAAATTTAATGCTAAGACCAAATCAGGCCCCACAGATGTTCCGGACAAGGAGTCCCGCAAGCATCGGCCAACGGCGCCAAACTGCGAAAACGATCCATCTGAAAACAATACAAGGCATCAGCAATATCATTATTAACCCCCGGAATATGCGTGAGAAAAATCGGCATGAAGTTCGGGTTTGGGTTAGGTGTTGTGTAGATTTTATTATTTTCCCTTATAACATGGTTATAAGGGAAAATAATAACATTCTTAAGGCCCCTTTCACACGGGCGAGTATTCCGCGCGGATTTGATGCATGAGGTGAACGCATTGCTCCCGCACTGAATCATGACCCATTCATTTCTATGGGGCTGTGCACACGAGCGGTGATTTTCACTTGTGCGTTGCATGAAAATCGCAGCATGCTTCTCTTTGTGCGTTTTTCACGTAACGCAGGCCCCATAGAAATGAATGGGGTTGCGTGAAAATCGCAAGCATCCGCAAGCAAGTGCGGATGCGGTGCGATTTTCACGCACGGTTGCTAGGAGACGATCGGGATGGGGAACCGATCATTATTATTTTCCCTTATAACATGGTTATAAGGGAAAATAATAGCATTCTGAATACAGAATGCATAGTAAATTAGCACTGGAGGGGTTAAAAAAAAATAAAAAAGAATTAAGCTCACCTTAGTCCACTTGATCGCGCAGCCAGCATCTCTTCTGTCTCCTTCTTTGCTGATTGCAGGAAAAGGACCTGAGGTGACGTCACTCCGGTCATCACATGATCCATCACATGATCTTTTACCATGGTGATGGATCATGTGATGGACCATGTGATGACCAGAGTGACGTCACCACAGGTCCTTTTCCTGCAATCAGCAAAGAAGGAGACACAAGAGATGCCGGCTGCGCGATCAAGTGGACTAAGGTAAGTTTAATTTATTTATTTTTTTTCTTAACAATAGAGCTAAGAAATGGGGGTCATTCTAGATAAAAGTGGTTCAATACCGACTATAAATGAGTAATGGAAGCTCTTAGCGCACATATGTGTCGGGCCCATCTACCAGGCGTCAAGGTGGCTTCCGCAGATGGGTCTCTAACACTAAATATACTGCCTCACTTTGGACTTACTTAAGCCTACAATTTTCAGAGCAGTGTAGGAACCAGCTACAAATGTACTCTGCTCAGAAATCCCAGGTAGATTGGCGTGTTCAGTTTAAAAGAGGTGCTACCCTCAATATATTGCAAGAAAATTTAGACTAGAACCTTCAGAATCACACATGCATATCCATGAAGCAAACATAATTACAAAAAACAAAGTGAGGCAGTATATTTAGTGTTAGGGACCCATCTGCGTAAGCCACCTTGACGCCTGGTAGATGTGCCCGACACGTATGTGCGCTAAGAGCTTCCATTACTCATTTATAGTCAGTATTGTACCACTTTTATCTAGAATGACCCCCATTTCTTAGCGCTATTGTTTGTATATATAACGGTGTGCAGCCATTTTGATTTTTGCTCTATAAAACTGTCACATAACCTAACCCCTCAGATGAAAGCTGTAAAAATAAATAAATAAAAACTGTTCCAAAACAGCCAATTTTTTGGGCATAAAGTGTAATAATGAATGATCAAAAAATCCTATGTACCCAAAAATGGTACCAATAAAAACCTCAACTCTTTCTGCAAAAAACGAGCCTCTGTACAAGACGATCGGCAGAAAAATAAAAAAAATATGGCGTTCAGAAAATGGACACACAACAACATAATTTCTTTTTAAAAAATGCTTTATTATTTAAAACTGAAACAAACAAACAAAGAAAGTAGACATATTTGATATCACTGCGTCCATAACAATCTGCTCTATAAAAATAGCACATGATCTACCCTGTCTGATGAATCTTGTAAAATATTAAAAATAACAAAACGGTGCCAAAACAGCCATTTTTTTGTTACCTTGCCTCACAAAAAAATTAATATAGAGCAATTAAAAATCACATGTACCCCAAAATAGTACCAATAAATCTGGCACCTTATCCCCCAGTTTCCAAAATAGGGTTACTTTTTGGGAGTTTTTACTGTAAGGGTGCATCAGGGGGGCTTTAAATGGGACATGGCATCTAAAAACCAGTTCAGCAAAATCTGCCTTCCAAAAACCATGCTGCGCTCCTTTTCTTCTGCGCCCTGTCGCCTGCGCCCTTACATCAGTTTACGACCACATGTGGGGTGTTTCTGTAAACCGCAGAATCAGGGTAATAAATGTTGAGGTTTTTTTGGCTGTTAACCCTCAATGTGTTAAAGAAAAAAATTTAATGGAATGGAAAATCTGGCAAAAAAGTGAAATTTAGAAATTTCATCTCCATTTTCCTTTAATTCTTGCGGAACACCTAAAGGGTTAACAAAGTTTGTAAAATCAGTTTTGAGTAACTTGAGGGGTGTAGTTTCTACAATGGGGTCATTTATGGGGGTATCCACTATGTAAGCCCCACAAAGTGACTTCAGACCTGAACTGGTCTTTAAAAAGTGGGTTTTGGAAATTTCCTTAAAAATTTTCCAAAAAAAAAAAAGACATTTCCAAAATGATGCAAACATAAAATAGAAATTTAAAAAATTGTGAATTTTTCCAAATGTTTGGTAAATTTTGGATTTTTTCATAAATAAATAATATATTGGCTCAAATGTATGACTGTCATGAAGTAGAATGTGTCACGAGAAAACAATCTCAGAATGGCTTGGATAAATAAAAGTGTTCCAAAGCTATTACCACATAAAGTGACGCATGTCAGATTTGTAAAATTTGACCTGGACACTGGGGCATCAATGACCCTTGGTCATGAAAGGGTTAAGAATGCTATTATTTTCCCTTATAACCATGTTATAAGGGAAAATAATAATGATCGGGTCCCCATCCCGATCGTCTCCTAGCAACCGTGCGTGAAAATCGCACCGCATCCGCACTTGCTTGCGGATGCTTGCGATTTTCACGGAGCCCCATTCACTTCTATGGTACCTGCGTTGCGTGAAAAACGCACAAAATGGAGCATGCTGCGATTTTCACGCAACGCACAAGTGATGCGTGAAAATCCCCACAGCCCCATAGAAATGAATGGGTCCGGATTCAGTGCGGGTGAAATGCATTCACCTCACGGATTGCACCCGTGCGGAAATCTCGCCAGTGTGAGAGAGGCCTTATTGTCAGTATGCAAACGAATAGGTCTATTCCGAAAAAACCGACCCCAAAGTACTAAAGCTATCACTACAGGAAAAAGTTCTAGCAAAACCAAATTAGATAACACCAAATTAGAAACCCACAATTCATGCCATGCCGCAGGACACCAATGTCCCTCCCAAAATGCACCGAAACTGACACTACCTGCTGCATCAGTGAACAGATTCAACTGCGACGTATTCAAAAACTCCTCCTGCCACAAAGACCCACCATTAAAATCCTGCAAAAAACTTAACCAAACTAGCAGGTCATCCTTCAACTCCCTATGCAAAGATACATGTAAGCGAGGATTCCACAGATCAGCTACCTTTAATGCAAATTGCCTACAAAAAATCTGGCCCATTGGCATAGCTCTACAACAAAATGCTAACAAATCTAACAACGATTGGATTTCTTTTACGGTAACCCTATGATGAGACAAAAACCCCTTGATCAACCAAGCTGCTTTCAAAACCTTCTCCACAGGTAACCGAAACTCACCAACACGAGAATCAATAACTATTCCTAAATATTCAATACAACTAGAAGGCAAAACTGTTTTCTCAGAGGCAAGAGGAACACCAAATTCTGCACAAACTGATACAAATAATGACAGCACTTCGGAACAAACCAGAGAACCCGCCGGACCAACAAACAAAAAATCATCCAGGTAATGAACAATCCCACCTCTCATAACATGCACAGAAACCACCCATTCAAGAAAAGTGGAAAGCCTCAGAATAAAAACAGGAAATAGAACATCCCATAGGACGGCATCTGTCAAAATAAAAGAAACCTTGAAAATGAAAACCCAGAGCGTTAAAAGCTGCTGGATGGATGGGAAGGAGCTGAAATGCCGATTTAATATCAGCCTTCGCCACTAAGGCTACTTTCACACTTGCGTTTTGGCTTTCGAGTTGTGAGATCTGTTCAGGGCTCTCACAAGCGGTCCAAAATGGATCAGTTTTGCCCTAATGCATTCTGAATGGAAAAAGATCCGCTCAGAATGCATCAGTTCGCCTCCGATCAGTCTCCATTCCGCTCTGGAAGCGGACACCAAAACGCTGCTTGCAGCATTTTGCTGTTCGCTTGACGAAACTGAGCCAAGCTGATCCGTCCTGGCACACAATGTAAGTCATTGGGGACGGATCAGTTTTCTTTGACACAATCTGGCACAATAGAAAACAGATCTGTCTCCCGTTGACTTTCAATGGAGTTCATGACGGATCCGTCTTGGCTATGTTACAGATAATGTATTCAGGAGAGAGATGAGAAGGAGACAGCGGCACTCACCAATTCCAAGATAAAACGTCCAGTTTATTAGGCTTCTATAAAATAGGGTACAGGCAGGTCTGTGCCTGTACCCTATTTTATAGAAGCCTAATAAACTGGGCGTTTTATCTTGGAATTGGTGAGTGCCGCTGTCTCCTTCTCATCTCTCTCCTGAATACACCATTGTGTCTATCTCAGCAGAGCACCACCGTATCCATTTGCTGAATCGCATTACCTGTGTCTTCCTTGCAATCCTGCATACTGGTCAGGTGTAGCAGTGCCGGCAGCGCTTTCTCCTCTTGATTATTTTGAATATGTTACAGATAATAGAAACTGATCAGTTCATGACGGATGCATGCGGTTGTATTATTGTAACTGATCCGTTTTTGTAGATCCATGACGGATCCACCCAAAACGAGAGTGTGAAAGTAGCCTAGGGCCCCCTCCCAAACATCCTAACTGCAGAAACCGCTGATTCAAAAGTAGCATAACAAACTCTAGTTACAGGGGTTCTCCGGTCCAAACATAATAATTGCTGGCTAAATCTAACCTGTTAAGGGAAGGTTAGTGGCCTTATACTTTCCCAGTGCAGCCAGTTTGGATATCCACCTCCCCGTCATGTGGTCCCTCCTGATGGATTTTCTATCTTCTGGCCGAAATCCATCTTCTTCTCTTCCTGTCTTCTCTTCATTTCTCCAGCAGGAGATGGATTCACGAGTGACGTCACCGCCTCCTGCTGGAGAAAGCGCCGGCCGGCAGTCTTCACAGCGCACTAGGCTGAATGTTAGTGTGCATGTGCAGTACCGCCGGCTGGCCGTCAGTCTCTGTATCATACAGGCTTCTATGTGAAGCCTGTACTGACTCCTGCACAGCGCAATGTAAGCGCGGTGCAGGAGTGACAGCATAGTGATCAGCCACAGAGGCTGATGGCTATGCTGTGCATGTCAAATAGGGACATATGGATGGCAAACAGGGGGCATTGGATGGCAAACAAGGGGGCACTGGATGGCACAAGGGGGCACTGGATGGCACAAGTGGGCACTGGATGGCAAACAGGAGGCACTGGATGGCCAAAGGGGGTAATGAATGGTACAATGGGGGCAATGGATGGCACCTGGGGGCAATGGATGGCACACAGGGGCAATGGATGGAACACAGGGGCAATGGATGGCACAATAGAGGAACTGGATGGCACAAGGGAGTCAATTGATGGCACAAGTGGGGCACTGGATGACACAATGGGGGCACTGGATGACACAATGGGGGCACTGGATGGCACACGGAGACACTGGATGGCCCAAAAAGGCACTGGATGGCAAAAGAAGACACTGGATGGCAAACAAAGGGGGTTGCATTGCACAATGAGGGCTCTGGATGGCAAACAAGGGGGCACTGCATGGCACAATGAGTGCACTGGATGGCACAAGTAGGCAATGGATGGCACAAGGGGGAAACTAGATGGCACAAGGGGGCAATGGATGCCACAAGAGGGGGCACTGTGCAAACAGGGGCACTGGGGTAACTGCATGGCATAGTGGGGACACTGTGGATGCCACTGTTATGGGGGCACTATGGATGTCACTGCTTTGGGGGCACTGTGGATGTCACTGTCATGGGGGGCACTGTGGGTGTCACTGTTATGAGGGCACTGTGAATGTCACTGTTATAGGGGGCACCGTGGATTCCACTGTTATGGGGGCACTGTGGATGTCACTGTTATGGGGGCACTGTGGACGTAACTGTTATGGGGGCACTGTGGATGTCACTGTCATGGGGGGCACTGTGGATGTCACTGTCATGGGGGGCACTGTGGGTGTCACTGTTATGGGGGCACTGTGGGTGTCACTGTTATGGGGGCACTGTGAATGTCACTGTTATGGGGGCACTGTGAATGTCACTGTTATGGGGGGCACTGTGAATGTCTCTGTTATGGGGGCGCTGTGGACGTAACTGTTATGGGGGCACTGTGGACGTAACTGTTATGGGGGGCACTGTGGATGTCACTGTTATGGGGCACTGTGGACGTCACTGTTATGGGGGGAATGTGGACGTCACTGTTATGGGGGCACTATGGACGTCACTGTTATGGGGGCACTGATGATGTCACTATGTGGATGTCACTGTTATGGGTGCTGAGTATAAGTGATAGGGCTCGTGCACAGAACCGTATCTGTTTTGCAGTCTGCAAGTTGCAGATCCACTAAATAAGGTTACTGTCCGTGTGCGATTCATATTTTTTTGCAGTCCTATTGAGTTCTATGGGTTTTAGATCTGCTTTATGAGGACCAGAATAGGACATGTTCTATCTTTCGCAGAACTGACATACAGATGTGGAAAGCACATGGACGTCATTGTGTTTTTTTACATCCGTATGTCAGTTTCAGTAAAGACAGACCTGAAATCCATAGAACTCAGTGGGACTGCAAAAAATGTGGATCGCAAAATGGATACCGTCGTGTGCATAAAGGTTAAGATAAACAGCTCAGCAGGCAGGATCATACAAGATAGGATTAGATACACCACTCAGCAGGCTATTTCATACAAAATGGGATTAGATACACCGCTCAGCAAGCAGTATCATACAAGATGGGATTGGATACACAGTTTAGCAGGCTGTATCATAGAAGATGGGATTAGATACACAGTTTAGCAGGCTGTATCATAGAAGATGGGATTAGATATACATTTCAGCAGGCAGTATCATACAAAATGGGATTAAATACACACTTCAGCAGGCAGTCTCGCACACAACAGGATGTGTATCAGGCACAAATACAGGATAGGATTAGATACAGATGTGATTGGATACGCTTGCTGATTCAAGCTGTTTTTCACACTCTGGAGATGATGAGGGAAGATCCTGTGGATGGTCAGTGATGGTATTAGATACATAGCTCAGCAGGCTGTATCACACAGGATAAGATTAGATACACATGTGAGGGCAGAGCCTGTAGACTGTCAGTGATGGGATTTAGACACTGGATGAGAAGTAGATTTATGTCTGGGTGTAGAAAGATGGACACAGGAGTTGTAGTGAGTGTTGCTGCTGCAGGTGTTCCGTGAAATTATGGTACCTGTTAAAATCTGGTACCCTCGTCACTTCCGGTAGTGACGTAGGCGCACCGGAAGCTTCAAAAGGAGGTGTGATGTTAGAGCCCGGCACCTGATTGGCTGAAAAGAAGGCGTGTTGGCGCCTGCGCACAACCAACCTGGGTACCGTCATTTTACATGCTGCGCCTGTGAACGTGTAGTGGTCAGAGGAGGGAGAGACCGCACGGCAGGATTCAAGTACAGTACAGCAGACAAGGAGACAGAAGCAAAAACCGGCTTTATTAAGGAGCAAAATGAAACTGCCGGAAAACCTGAATAGAGTTGATCACGAATATTCGAATTGCGAATTTTAATCGCGAATATCGGCACTTTGAGAATTCGCGAATATTTAGAATATCGCAAAATATATTCGTAATCGCGAATATTCGATTTTTAAAAAAAATACAATTTCATGCAAATTTTTTAGGCGAATTTTATGTGAATTTTCGCCATCAACAAAATAATGCCTGGAGATCATGAATTCTCGAATATATTGCGAATATTCGCCCAAATATTCGCGAAATATCGCAAATTCGAATATTGCCCCTGCCGCTCATCACTAAACCTGAATAACAATACAGTACCACCGCACCAGAGGCACAATGGGTCAAAGACAGGAATGGTATGAACAGGTGAACATAAATCAACAACAATGACAATGGAATTTTGCATATACACAGAATGAGCTAAACAGCAAGCAGTCAGCTTACAAGCTACTCTCACTACCAATTACCTATCTAGCCCTGCTACCCAGGGGACACTTCTACAGCGCACTGACCAAGTCCCTGACTCTATAACCTATCACAGAAAAGCACCGGTGCCACTCACAGTTCTGCAGATTCTCCGGGATCCAATAAGATGCAGTCTGGCTCCAGGTCCGGTCGCTTGCTTGTCTGTCTTTCTCTCTCTGGTTACAGCAGATGCAGATCTTCACCTAGTTTCAGCTCTGGCAGGAAGGATCCGGCTTGTACTGGTCTCTGACACACGGTCCCACTCCTCTGGAACACACGGTGAAGTCCTCTGTGTGCAGCTCCACAGCTGTCAGGGAAAACTCAGCTAATATAGCCTCCTGCTGCTCCAGTCTTTTACTGTTATCTCTCAGCAGTCCATCTCTCCCTGTTATCTCAGCCAGGCCCCAGCAACTTCTAGAACAGCCCGGGAAAAACTTCTTAACTCTTTCTTAGCCTCTGGCCAGCACAACTTAGGTTCCTGTTCAGTCACAGCGGCCTCTAGTGGCCGTAGGGAAACATGACAGTCTGCATAGATATAAGTGCTGGAAATGCTGCTGGTTGATTCAGGGCTGCCTCTTACATGCCTCCCCACTTAAAGGTGGCCGTCCTCGGCCTCACTATATAGTCCATGGAAACAAAAGGGGTTAATGGAACATTTATACGGCAGTACAACATTGTCCACAATGCCTACAGGCAGACCAAATGAAATCATCAGCAGCGTACCTGTTTGGTGGAACCCCTGCAGTAGACCTACTGGATCTCTGGAGGTCTTGACTATCTGCTAGGACCTGACTTTCTCCACTGGGAGTTGTTAACCTGGGCTTTTCCATTACAGCAGGAGATCTGGATGTGGTCGCGGGTTCATCCTCACTGCAAGGTGGTAGTGGTTCTGTAGCAGGAGCCTCATCACCTATGGCCTGGGGACCTTCCGCAGTGTCAGGAACGGTCCACCAGTCTTCACATTCGTTTCCATCAGAGATAACACGTTCTGGGTATGGGGCAGGAGGAGAAGGTGTCCCCTGAATATCTGTGGACCGGCATGGCCTTAGCATATTCCTATGTAAAGTCCATGAAGCAAACTCCTCATTTTCAACTTGCACTTCATAAACTGGACCATTAGGGTACACTCTCTTGATCACTTTGTATGGCTGCACTTCCCAACGCTCACTCAATTTGCCTCTGGGGCGTTTCTCTCGTACCAGGACCCGGTCTCCAGGTTTCAGTGGCACCTCCTGGACTGGAGGACGGTCCGTATGAGTTCTCTCCTGTAACCGCTGGCCTGCCAAACGGCGGATGGTCTGGAGTCGCTGACGGTGTTCTTTCACCCATGAGGTGGTTGATCGCTCCATTAGGTCTTCTGGCTGTTCCAGGTTCAATTCAACGATTTCTCTACCAGCTCTCCCAAACAGTAACATAGACGGGGTGTAACCAGTGGTTGTATGGACCCGATTATTGTAGGCCCAGACTAGTTCCGGCAGGTAATCAGGCCAGTGTGCCCTCTTGTCTTCCTCTAGTGTTCTCAGCATTTGTAGCAGCGTCCGGTTGAAGCGCTCACAGGCCCCATTCCCTTGGGGATGATAGGGGGTTGTTCTGGATTTTTCAATACCGTACAGTCGGTGTAGCTCCTCCATTACTTTCCCTTGAAAGCACGCCCCTTGATCTGAGTGGATCCGCTTTGGATAACCGTAGACCCGGGTGAAATCCTGATAGATAGCGCGTGCTGTGGACTCAGCCGTCTGATCCCGAGTTGGGGAGACTACTGCAAACTTGGAGAAGTGGTCAACCATGACCAGGCAGCACTGTGGACCTCTTGATGTTTGTCCCACGAGGAGGTAGTCTATCATTAATAATTGCAGTGGTTCTTTGGTCTGTAAGGACTGGAGGGGTGCCCTCTGTTCCGTGCTTTTAGTGAGTTCACACACTCGACACTGTCGGCAAACTTCCTCCACCACGGCCTCCAGTCGCGGACAATACACATAACGTTGCAGCAACTGGTAAGTCTTGGCGGGCCCGAAGTGAGCTCCAAATTCATGGGCTTCTTTGGCTATCTCACATGCCACGTTTCCGGGTATGACTACTTGCCACCTCGCCTCTAGGTCATTAGGCTGTTGCCACTTGCGGTACAGAACAGCTCCGTGCATTTCCTGTCTGTCCCATTGATGTAGAACAGACTTCATCTCGGCATCCAGGTCAGCCCTTACTTCTCTGTTAGGCTTCCTTCGCTGGGTTACCCAGCTTTTCATTTGCCGCAGTCCAACATCTTCATCCTGTAATCGGCCCCAGTCCTCCTCAATGCCTTGGGTAGCTTACGGGCCTCCCCACTTGTCTGGGCCGCAACTGTGGGCAGAACGAACTTGCGGAAATCCAGAGTTTTATCTTCTTCCTTTTGTTCATCGACATCCCCTACTGGGGTCTCAAAAGTAACCCTCGACAGGCCATCGGCATTATTGTTCTCCATAGTAGAACGGTAGCAAATTGAGAAGTCATATTTTGCAAGGCGAGCTGCCCAGCGTTGCTCCAGGGCTCCCAACTTGGCAGTGTCCAGATGGGCCAGGGGATTGTTATCAGTCCGTACAAAGATCTTAGCTCCTGTCAAATATCCTGCAAACTTCTCCGTCATAGCCCACACCAGGGCAAGGAGTTCCAGCCGGAAGGAACTGTAGTTGTGGGGGTTTCGTTTTGTCTCTCGGATCTACTGGCGTAGGCGATCACTCTCTCATGTCCATCTTGTACCTGCGACAGGAATGCCCCGAGTCCGTAGAGACTGCCATCAGTAGATAAGAGAAATGGTTTATCAAAGTCGGCATAAGCCAATATGGGGGCCGATGTCAGAGCTTCTTTCAGGGCCTGGAAGGCCTCTTCCTGCTTCTGCCCCCAGGGAATACTTTGGCCCTTGGGTTGCCCAGCCGTTCCTCTCAAAAACTCATTCAGAGGGCCCGCTATCTTGGCATAGTCTTTGATGAACCGCCGGTAGTACCCGGTCAGTCCAAGGAAGGCCTTCAACTCCCGCAGCGTTCTGGGCACTAGCCATTGTCGTATTGCAGCCACTTTGTCTTGGGAAGGCAACACTTTGTCTTGGGACACCCTATGGCCCAAGTACTCGATCTCCCTCTTGAAGAGATGACACTTCTTTGGCTTAAACTTCAGGCCATGGGATCAGAGTCACTCGAGTACCTGCCCTAGCCGATTCAGGTGTTCTTGAAAAGTAGCAAAGTATGCGATGATATCGTCCAGGTATATCAGAGTGGCTTCAAAATTCAGGTCTCCCAGGCATCTCTCCATCAGCCGCTGGAAGGTCCCCGGGGCATTAGTCAGCCCAAATGGCATCCTGTTGAATTCGAATAGTCCCATGGGGAGTATGAACGCCGTCTTTCCACTGGTACTTGCCAGTACCCGCTCGCCAGGTCCAAGGTAGAGAAGTATTTGGCTCGTCCTAGAGCAGTCAGAGACTCCTCGATACGTGGCAGAGGATATGAGTCTCGCGCGGTGCATGCATTCAACCGCCGGTAATCCACACAAAACCAAATAGTGTCATCCTTCTTCTTAACAAGCACCACTGGGGCCGCCCAAGGGGTCTGGCTGCCCCGCACCACTCCGGAATCTATCATCTGTTTCAACAATGTTTTCACTTCCTGGTACAACTTGGGCGGAATCTGCCGATATCTCTCCCGAATTGAAGGAGTGTCCCCCGTCGGTATCTCATGTGTGATAGCATCCGTGCAGCCAAAGTCATCAGCGTGACGGGTGAATGCAGCCTGATTCTCCCACAGCATGTTTTCAACTGCTTTCCGTTGGTCCGAACTGAGAGCCTTCACATCTATTTCCATTTGATCCAAGATGGTTCTACGATTCCATTCTGGGGTCGGCACCTCTTCTACACTGGCAGTAACTGCCAGGGTCCAAACAGCATCACCTACCGGAGCTAGAGTCACTTCTCTCCGACTCAGTACTTCTCCCCGATGTAGGTACACATGAGCCAGTTCCACTCCCGGCATCAAGGAAACTTCTAGATGTCCCATATTCACAGCTCTTATGGGTACTCGTCCATTCTGGACCACTCCCAGTGTTCGGGCCACCAGGACATCCTGACCCAACTCTCCTAGGGCCGTCGGTTCGATGAACACCTCCATACCTTCAAGATTGCGGAAGGTTCCCATGGGTAACGTCAACACGGTCTCCCGTCCAGGGGGGATAGTGAGGGTAGCCTTTCCTGGCACTCGGATTGTTCCCACAGACTGGTGTGCTGGGACACTTTTCTGTGTCCCACAGAATCGGATCAGCCGTTGAAACGCTTTCTGAGTAGGTTTGTGCAGAGTGGCTTGCTTCCAATAGCCCGACCCCCATTTGGTGAACATTATCTGATCTAATTTTTGTAGAATGTTCATGCCCATTATCACAGGCACATCTTCTTTGAACGTCTCAGGAACCAGCAGGATACTTTTCCGTCCCACTTCTTGCCCACATAGCCGTACATTCAACCACACGACTCCTGTGACAGGGATCTGTTGTTGATTGGCCGCTGTAACCCGGACCAGCGTCTCTTGCTCTGGCTTGGCCAGCGCTTGGAAGTAATGGTAGAAAAGTGACTCAGGCATAGTCGTTACTTGTGACCCGGTATCCACTAAGCAGTCGACCGGAATGCCTTCAAATTCAGCTCTAATGGTGGGACACCCTGCGACCAGGTGTTCGGAGCCATACTGAGTATCTTGGCTCTCCACCTCCCCCGCAGTATGCCCCACTACTGCAGGGGCAGGAAGTTTAACCGTGGCTCTGGGCGTCCAGCCACATCACTCCGACACTCTCTGGCATAATGTCCATAATTTCCACACCGCCAACACTGTGCCCCTTGACGGCCTTCTCCTTGTCTGCGTATGGGGGGTGCCCCTAGGACTTGATTGATGGGCCTCCTTGGAGGATATTGAGGAGCTTGGTGAGAAGGTAAATTAGGGTGAGGATATTCTGGTATAGGAACCCATGGGGGCGCCTGATAAATTTGTTGTCGGGCCGGGTAGGCAGTTTCAGGGGTATAGTGCGACTCCATCCGTTTTTCCAGGTGTGTCAACTTTTCATGCATAGCACTCAGAGAGCTCTGTAAGTCTTGTACTACTCTGACTAGGACCTCTTCGCTCTTTGAAACTCCAAGGGAGGTGACGGTCTGGGTCGGTATCACTCCGGACACATAACTTTCTTCTTTGCTCGTGCCACTGCCTCTGCTAATATTTGTCTAAAGGTTAGTGTACAGTCGTGGCCAAAAGTTTTGAGAATTACATAAATATTGGAAATTGGAAAAGTTGCTGCTTAAGTTTTTATAATAGCAATTTGCATATACTCCAGAATGTTATGAAGAGTGATCAGATGAATTGCATAGTCCTTCTTTGCCATGAAAATTAACTTAATCCCAAAAAAAACTTTCCACTGCATTTCATTGCTGTCATTAAAGGACCTGCTGAGATCATTTCAGTAATTGTCTTGTTAACTCAGGTGAGAATGTTGACGAGCACAAGGCTGGAGATCATTATGTCAGGCTGATTGGGTTAAAATGGCAGACTTGACATGTTAAAAGGAGGGTGATGCTTGAAATCATTTTTCTTCCATTGTTAACCATGGTGACCTGCAAAGAAACGCCTGCAGTCATCATTGCGTTGCATAAAAATGGCTTCCCAGGCAAGGATATTGTAGCTACTAAGATTGCACCTCAACCAACAATTTATAGCATTATCAAGAACTTCAAGGAAAGAGGTTCAATTCTTGTTAAGAAGGCTTCAGGGCGTCCAAGAAAGTCCAGCAAGCGCCAGGATCGTCTCCTAAAGAGGATTTAGCTGCGGGATCGGAGTGCCACCAGTGCAGAGCTTGCTCAGGAATGGCAGCAGGCAGGTGTGAGCGCATCTGCACGCACAGTGAGGCGAAGACTTTTGGAAGATGGCCTGGTGTCAAGAAGGGCAGCAAAGAAGCCACTTCTCTCCAAAAAAAACATCAGGTACAGATTGATCTTCTGCAGAAAGTATGGTGAATGGACTGCTGAGGACTGGGGCAAAGTCATATTCTCCAATGAAGCCTCTTTCCGATTGCTTGGGGCATCTGGAAAAAGGCTTGTCCGGAGAAGAAAAGGTGAGCGCTACCATCAGTCCTGTGTCATGCCAACAGTAAAGCATCCTGAGACCATTCATGTGTGGGGGTTGCTTCTCATCCAGGGAGTGGGCTCACTCACAATTTTGCCAAAAAACACAGCCATGAATAAAGAATGGTACCAAAACACCCTCCAACAGCAACTTCTTCCAACAATCCAACAACAGTTTGGTGAAGAACAATGCATTTTCCAGCACGATGGAGCACCGTGCCATAAGGCAAAAGTGATAACTAAGTGGCTCGAGGACCAAAACGTTGACATTTTGGGTCCATGGCCTGGAAACTCCCCAGATCTTAATCCCATTGAGAACTTGTGGTCAATCCTCAAGAGGCGGGTGGACAAACAAAAACCCACTAATTCTGACAAACTCCAAGAAGTGATTATGAAAGAATGGGTTGCTATCGGTCAGAAATTGGCCCAGAAGTTGATTGAGAGCATGCCCAGTCGAATTGCAGAGGTCCTGAAAAAGAACGGCCAACACTGCAAATACTGACTCTTTGCATAAATGTCATGTAATTGTCGATAAAAGCCTTTGAAACGTATGAAGTGCGTGTAATTATATTTCACTACATCACAGAAACAACTGAAACAAAGATCTAAAAGCAGTTTAGCAGCAAACTTTGTGAAAACTAATATTTGTATCATTCTCAAAACTTTTGGCCACGACTGTAGAGTCCAGCCTAACTCGTTCCTGCAGGGCCCCTTTCAGGGGAGTGCTGTAGAGTCCCAGAATGAATTGTTCCCACAGGATCCGATCTGCAGTTCCCATGGCGGTTACTCCATCCGCCTCTTTTTTCTGCACCTCGACCAGCACTTCCTGTAGCGCCATTGCATACTGCGAGATACCTTCGTCTTCCCGCTGAATTCGGTAATCGAATTTCGCCCTGCTCTGGCGGTTTCACCGTATATTTCTTCCAAGAATCTCTTTTAATGTATTGCGCGTGGCTTCCGGTTGTAGTAGGATATTTTGTCAGGCCTCAACCTCTAGAGCGGCCAAAGCAATTTCTACTTGTAGTTCTGGGCTGACATTGTAAATCCTAGCAGCGCTCTGTAATCTTGACACCCAGTCAGACTGTAACATGTTCTGGCCATCAAATTTAGGTAGCAAGTTAAACAACGTGCCAATAGGGAGGGCCCTTGCAGTGGTTCCACCATTGCCTGAGGTGCTTACATTAGCATTATGCACATTGCCTTCAGCCGCCTCCATCTCTGTGATTGTACCCTGCTCGCAGCGCCACTTGTAGCGGTCAGAGGAGGGAGAGACCGCATGGCAGGATTCAAGTACAGTACAGCGGACAAGGAGACTGAAGCAAAAACCAGCTTTATTAAGGAGCAAAATGAAACTGCCGGAAAACCTGAATAACAATACAGTACCACCGCACCAGAGGCACAATGGGTCAAAGACAGGAATGGTATGAACAGGTGAACTTAAATCAACAACAATGGCAATGGAATTTTGCATATACACAGAATAAGCTAAACAGCAAGCAGTCAGCTTACAAGCTACTCTCACTACCAATTACCTATCTAGTCCTGCTACCCAGGGGACGCTTCTACAGCGCACTGACTAAGTCCCTGACTCTATAACCTATCACAGAAAAGCACCGGTGCCACTCACAGTTCTGCAGATTCTCCTGGATCCAATAAGATGCAGTCTGGCTCCAGGTCCGGTCGCTTGCTTGTCTGTCTTTCTCTCTCTGGTTACAGCAGATGCAGATCTTCACCTAGTTTCAGCTCTGGCAGGAAGGATCCAGCTTGTACTGGTCTCTGACACATGGTCCCACTCCTCTGGAACACACGGTACAGTCCTCTGTGTGCAGCTCCACAGCTCAGGGAAAACTCAGCTAATATAGCCTCCTGCTGCTCCAGTCTTTTACTGTTATCTCTCAGCAGTCCATCTCTCCCTGTTATCTCAGCCAGGCCCCAGCAACTTTTAGAACAGCCCGGAAAAAACTTCTTAACTCTTTCTTAGCCTCTGGCCAGCACAAATCAGGTTCCTGTTCAGTCACAGTGGCCTCTGGTGGCCGGAGGGAAACATGACAGTCTGCATAGATATAAGTGCTGGAAATGCTGCTGGTTGATTCAGGGCTGCCTCTTACAAACGCGCACAGGGAGGGACGGAGGGAGAGTACCTATTATTTACGGGCTGAAAAGAAGTCATGTTGGTGCCTGCGCACAACCAACTAGGGTGCCGTAATTTTACATGCAGCGCCTGTGAATGCGCACAGGGAGGGAGGGAGGGTACCTATGATTTACGGGCTGAAAAGAAGGCGTGTTGGTGCCTGCGCACAACCAACTAGGGTACCGTAATTTTACATGCAGCACCTGTGAACGCGCACAGGGAGGGAGGGTACCTATGATTTAAGGGCTGAAAAGAAGGCGTGTTAGCTCCCTCCCCTCCTTCACAAGCGAGAGCTGTAATAGTACCCTGTCTGCTTCACAAAGCAATCTGGTTCGTGAATGCGTAGTGGCCCGTAAATCATAGGTACCCTCCCTCTCTGTGCGCGTTCACAGGCGCTGCATGTAAAATTACGGTACCCAAGTTGGTTGTGCGCAAGCGCCAACACGCCTTCTCTTCAGCCCGTAAATCATAGGTACCCTCCATCCCTGTGCACGTTCACAGGTGCAGCATGTAAAATTATGGTACCCAGGTTGGTTGTGCGCAGGCGTCAACACGCCTTCTTTTCAGCCAATCAGGTGCCGGGCTCTAAGATCACACCTCCTTTTGAAGCTTCCGGTGCGCCTATGTCACTACCGGAAGTGACGAGGGTACCAGATTTTAACAGGTACCATAATTTCACGGAACACAGGCAGAGCAGAGTGGGGCCGTGGCCAGCCTGTGACTTATCACTGTGCGGTGCAGCCAGGATTGTGTATCAATAAAGTTATTTATTCAATAAAACAAGATGGAAAGAAAGTAAACAGATCTGCCAGGATAATCTGATGTCTTCTAGGGGGTAAGGAAAGCTGAGACATGAAAAACAGGTATTGGGAGCAAATGTATGCATGGTGAGGGGTGTTAGGAGCACATGTGAACCGAAAGCAAGGCAAGTGATTTGACTCCGCCACCAGAAAAGAGTGCGTACGCAGAAGTCAAAATTAAGAAAATTGCATTTACTATAAATTAATAAAAGCAGGTTAACAGTGAAGTTACAGAGGTAAAGACAAGCAAAATCTTCAAAACAGTATAAACGACTTCCGGTTCCGGCGCGCACATGTAAGGACGTGCGGTGGAGGTGCTCCGTACACCCTGCTATATATCGGGGGTTTGCTGTGACCGGAGGCGGGACCGTGGCCACCTACCTTGTACCGGGTGGCTCATGGACAGATACCTGGTCCGCAGCGGCCCCCCACTGACGACCTCTTCACTCCTGCAGCTAGATTCGGTGCTGACGCGATCCGGCAAGATGGCGGAGGGTAAGCGGAGAGCAACCCGCTCCTCTTCACAGCCCCCCCTACCCCCCGAGGCAGAAGAATCATCTAGTGGGGAAATGCCACCGCAATCGCAGCAGTCGCTGCAGCTTCAGGAACTGGAGCTCCCTAGCAAGGAAATTGCATTGGCGGTGGCGCAAATACTGGCCCCAGATATTAAGGCCACGTTGGAGTCCACTATTGCTGGGACTATGAAACAGTTGCAGCTGGACATTGCGCAAAACTCTTCCCATATTAGGGAATTAGAGCAGAGGACAGGGACCCTGGAAGACGAGCTTTGCAAAACTCAGTCTCAAGTAAGAGACATAGTTCGTATTAACCAGGCCCTGCAAGATAAAGTGGAAGACCTGGAGAATCGCTCCCGCAGGAGCAATATTCGGATAGTGGGTCTACCTGAAGATATCCCAGCACATCATTTGGCGCGTTTCTGCTCCTCTGAACTCCCACAAGCGCTGGGATTTGAGTCGCCGCTTACTGTAGAGAGGGCCCACAGAATTGGCCCCCCAAGAGAACCACGCGTTGATAACCAGCCATCCAGACCGAGACCGGTCATTGTTAAATTTCTCAACTATGCCGACAAGGAGGCCGTCCTGGGGAAATACAGACGCCTGACTCAACCTCTCAGAGTTAAAGGGAATAAGCTCCTTTTATTTGGCGATTATTCTATGGAAGTAGCTAAGAGAAGGAGAGCGTTTTCCCAGATATGCACACAGCTGGTCCAGAGGAAAATCCGCTTTGCCCTCATTTATCCGGCTGTATTGCGTGTATTTAAACAAAATGGAGGAACCGACACCTACTTAACGCCGAGAGATGCGACAGAGGCCTTAGAAGACGGCGACTTCTCGGACGGCACGAGGCCCAGATCATCACCCAGGGGTCGTACTTCACCCAGGGGAAGACGCTCTGGAGATCAATTATCACAGAGACCTGGTGACATGTCTCAGAATAGGCCCGGCGAAGCCTTTAGCCAGATATCCCGATCAGACTGGGACTGATATCTGCTGTGACAAACAGCTATGGCGGAAAGATGAATATGCATAATTTGTGAGTTATTAACCTGATATTGTCGGGACTATATTTATTACCATGCCGCTACCTTCTAGATGGTCATTTAGATGTATATCTTCAAGTGAAAGCAGAAGGGAGGAGGGAGAGGAGAACAGAGTGGAGGGTCTTGTGGGTTATTCATCTATGGGTTGTGGAGTTATATATAAAATGTATTTTCATAGAAGGGAATCTGGCGGGACAGAGTCCGAATGTACTCGCCAGTTCAGTGCGAAAAAAGTGAAGTCTAAAGTGCCTTATGGCGGATTTATGTGGGTTATACTCACTCAATGGTTTTCTGTTAATGTTGTTATTTACAGGTTGGGGGAAATGTTTTCTGCCATTTTTACGGTCATGCTCCATGGATGTTCTGCACTGTCTTTATTTAGCATAAGCGGCTGGGGGAGGCCTCCACCAGGTGATACCCTCTACAAACCCTTTATTAGGAACAAATTATGAAAATAGTCACTTGGAACGTAAAGGGCCTCAGGGCCCCGCAGAAAAGAATGATGGTTCTCAAACACCTTAAGAAATTGAAAGCGGATATTGCATTACTGCAGGAAACGCACCTGGGGGAGGCTGATCTATGGCGCATGAAACGTCTTTGGGTAGGACATGTCATGGGATCCCCATCATGTGGTAGGAAATCGGGGGTGATAATTCTTATACATAAGCGAGTAAGCCATAATGTTATCGTTACTGAATGTGATGGAGAGGGCAGGATTATACATCTTAAACTGTCCACAGACGCGGGTCCTATAGACCTATTCAATGTATATGGACCTAACACTGGTCAGGCCCCCTTTTTTAAGGCCTTGGAAAGCCAAATTTTACAGGAGGCAGGAAATCAGATTTTAGTTATGGGAGATCTGAACGCAGTGCATAATCTAGAGGAAGATAGGAAACAGACGCAGTCTCCGCTCCAATTTACGCAACCTATCAGGGGTGGAAGATATTCTTTAGAACCTTTTATTAAATCCACAGGTTTGATAGATATTTGGAGATTCCTGAACCCAGTAGAAAGGGAATTTACCCATTTTTCACATGTTCACCGGTCGTGGTCCAGGATTGATTATGCCTTGACCTCGCCACAACTTTCGAAAAAAGTCCTTCAGGCTGAGATCACGGACATGGTGATATCTGACCACGCCCCGGTATGCATCACTATTACAGAAAGCACCCCCAGAGGCACTGATAGAGTTTGGCGATTGCCTAGCTACCTTATGTCTGATGAGGATTTTTTAGATAGATTGAAAGGATGGTGGTGGGAATTCCTGGACAACAATTCGGGCCATCGGGACAATCCTTGCCTCCTGTGGGACACGGCTAAAGCAGTCATTCGCGGTAATATCATTTCATATACAGCAGCGAAAAAAAGGAAAATATGGCTAGGGCTCCAGCATGCCACAGATGAGGTCCGCTCTGCTTACACTTCATACTTGGCGAGTCCAACCGACATAAATAGGACTAAGTGGGTGACAGCAAAACACAATTACGACTACAAGCTAGAGCAGCAAGTCAAGCTTCATATGGATTACCACTCGGCCAAGCTGTTTAAATATGGCAACAAGGCAGGTAGAATGCTAGCTAACTTAATTAACACACAACGCTATAACCCTGCCATTAAATCAATTTTAGATGAAGAAGGGAAAAAGCTCACTAACCCGAAAGACATAATTGAATGTTTTAGAAAATATTATGAAGCACTCTATTCCCAAGACGAGTTTGACCAGACACGAGCGGAAGAACTTCTAGCTAATATCTCTCTCCCCAAACTTTCAGAGGATATGCTAAATAGCCTTAATAAGCCAATTACAGTAGAGGAGGTCCAGGGTACCATTAAATCACTTGGTAATGGAAAAGCTCTGGGTCCGGATGGATTCCCGGCGGAGTTCTTCAAGGCTCTAGCGGCAGATGTCTCACCAGTTCTACAGGAGCTTTTTGATTCATGTCTACATGGGGGGGACATTATGTCTACAGGTAAGCTGGCCCATATCAAATTGATTCCTAAACCAGGTAAAGATATTGCTCAGATGGGATCTTACCGTCCAATATCGCTAATTAACCAGGACCTTAAAATCATGACTAAGCTAATGACCAATAGACTAGCGGATCTCATGCCATCCCTGATAGGACCACACCAGGTCGGGTTCACAAAGGGGAGAGCAGCAGTCACCAATATCAGAACAGTCTTAACGATACAAGATCACCTTTTTTATAATCAGAGTCCAGATGGCTGCCCTGCTCTGCTGTCTGTGGACGCGGAAAAGGCTTTCGACAATGTTAATTGGAATTGGCTTGGGAAAACACTGGAGGCCTTTGGCTTTACAGGACCTTTCCGGACGTTCCTGGATAAATTATATGCAGGTCCAACGGCCCAGGTCCATTTACCTGGTTTTTTGTCGACGCCTTTCCGCCTCCACAGAGGCACGAGGCAGGGTTGTCCCCTGTCCCCGCTCCTCTTTAACTTAGCCCTGGAACCTTTAGTTAGATTCCTGATACATTCTGATGTGTATCAAGGGATAAAGGTGGGAACTAAAGAAACTAAACTTATATGTTTCGCAGATGACATACTTATTTTCCTAAACTCTCCAGAAACAGATCTTAATAAAGTGTTAGATTCCCTACAATATTTTGGGGAGGTGACAGGCTATCGGGTAAACGTGAGTAAAAGTCAATTGTTATATTTAAAAGGTTTTACTAGAGATCGCACCGCACCAATTATGCTTCAGGAGGTGGAGGTAGTCCCCCAGTATTTGACCTATTTGGGGATTAAAATAGGTAGAAGTGCACTGTCCCTTTATAAATTAAACTATAGTCCACTAATCAAAAAAATAGAGGAAGAACTTGATAAGTGGATGAATTTGCCATTGTCTTTATTCGGGAGAGCCCATCTAGTGAAGATGGTCAGCTTTGCTAGATTACTTTATCCTATGCAAACAATTCCTCTCCTGATAACACATACAGATGCTGCCAGGATCCAAAGGGCTTTCTCACGCTTTTTATGGCGAGGCAGGAGGCCGAGGATCGCATATGCGAAGTTATGTTTATTGAAGTGGGAGGGGGGCATACAGATGCCAAATATTAGGAATTATAACCTAGCCTCCCTCTGGAGACATATTAAAGATTGGTTATCTGGTTCCTCAAACTTTTCTAATACCCCCTTGGAGAAGGAATTAGCCGCTCCATGGGAATTGAGTGCTATTCTACACACCAGAATCCGAGACATTCCTCTGGCTTTGAGGAAATATACGCTTCTGAAAGACACTTTGGCTACGTGGAGAGGGATTCGTAAACTTTTCCGATTACCTATGTATCTATCCCCATACATGCCACTATGGACCCTCCCAGCCTTCCCAGCAGGGAGACAATCAGTAATGTTTACACTCTGGAAAGAGAAGGGAATTACTACCCTGAAACAGTTGCTTAACCCTATGGGAAGTGAGTTATTGTCGTGGCAGAGTATCAGGTCCCAGTTCAGGTTGCCTCCCTCGCACTTTCTCTCATATAGCCAAGTGAATTCTTATTGCCGGTCTCAGTCACTAGACATGGGTGACCAGGAGAGGAGAGTCTGGTTTGATGCTCTAATGGGAACTCAGAATAAGTCTCTTTCAGATCTATATCGGAAAATTCAAAATACTCATTCGATTCCTATAGAAGCAAAAGTTTTTCAGAAATGGGAAGCTGAGCTGGAAGAAGATGAGTTGACCCCAAAGTTAAGGGAAGGCTTGGAACGTGTGAGGCAGGCGACAGGAAATGAGACATGGAGGGAAATGCATTTCAGGATTTTGCACAAGGCAACATATGCGTTTGACTTGTCTTATAGGGATGCTCCAGCACACTACCTTAGATGGTGCCCAAAATGTCAACTCCAGAAGGCCAATCTGTTACATGGGTTGTGGAACTGCCCGTCTTTAACTCCCCTGTGGAGGGGTGCGCTAGAACTCATGAAACAGATTTGGGGAGTGGAAGTACAATTGAATCCACTACATTGTATTTTTCACTATATACCTTGGGACACTAAGGGGGAAATAACTCACTCCACACATGTCAAAGGTATTCATCTGTTCTTATTAGCAGTAAAAAAAACTATATTGAGACATTGGATATTTCCCACCATTCCAACTTTAGATGAAACAGTGGGCATTATGAATCGTATTCTTTATATGGATAGGCTGGAGGCTGAGAACAATAAAGATAAGTCCACAAAATCCTTTTTCAGTAAGTGGAGGAAATTTATAAGCCATGTTCTAACTCCTATGGAAATTCAGGAGGTTATGAAGCCCTTTCGCCACACTAAATGGTATCTGGAAGAACAGATAAAGGGGGCGCTAGGTGTACTGGAGATAGATACCCCGTGATGGTAGCTCTCGATAATTAGAGGTGTAGTCATGTTTCTTTCAGGATATAGATATAGAGGCCTGCAAGCGACCATGAGGCAGACATCTTTGATGGAGAGTTCTTGTACTTGACCGAAAGTTGGGGCACATAGTTGGGGTGATAAAAGTTTACGGGAGGGGGGAGGGGGGTGGGAGAAAATGGAAAATTGGAAGATATTGTTACCTTATGCAATATATGACACTCTATTGTACGTGTATCTGGAAATGACATATGTATCTGCTAAGTGTCCTTCTTACCATATTTGTCTGCTGTTAATTAATGTTTTCCTAAATAAAAATATTTTGAAAAAAAACAAAAAAAAACAGTATAAACAATACACGTTAAACACTGCAACAATTTTCACCTTGGCTGTGTCCGTATTCGCAGTGCGGACACTAAGAAATAATAGTCCCATAAACTGTCCCTAACTGACCCTAACTTTCAAGCGGGTGTGCACCCCCCTTATCCTAGTGGTCCAAGTGGACCGCTTACAGTTTGTGGAAGTGCACGGTGGGGCCCGATGTCGTCATTTTCCTTTAACCAGCGCAGCATCCGCAACAAAGAAGTCCTCCTCAGCAGGCTGGAAAACCAGTTGAATATAATCCAGGATTATTACAGTGACTGTCCGGTACCTCGACAGCACTGTGAGTCTCTTTACTGTTTGGGGCAATCCACACAGCCCAATGTCGGCTCCACAGGTTAGTTGCTGCACACAGTCCTTTTTAACTTGGCTTCACTAAATGCACTGTTTCTTTGTACTCCATCCGTCTCTAGACCGAAGTTCACACAGCTTGGCCACACAGGGAAGTCCTTTAGTATCTCCACACACGTTTTACACAACACAGAACTTGTTTTCTATCTTGCCAATATGGCAGTTGTAGTTCAAGTCTTTCTTCCTCCTTCTTCCTGCTCACACTGAGGCAGGGTGAAATCATAAGGGGCGTGTCACTTCAACACTTAGCTGCTGCCTTAAAGAACTAGTATCACAGTAATACACTTTCTCTATGGTAAACTCCAATGCAAATTAGTCCTATGCTGCCATCTATTGACCAAACGAATACTGCAGGCATTTTACATTACATTTTAACACAGTTTACCAGGATAATGAAACTTAGAGACATTACATGACTGTTTCTTACACACATAAAAATAATTTAGATTTTGGGACTGGACAACCTCTTTAACCCCTTAAGGACACAGCCTTTTTACACCTTAGGACCAGGCCATTTTTTGAAAATCTGACCAGAGTCCCTTTAAGTGCTGATAACTTTAAAACGCTTTGACTTATCCAGGCCGTTCTGAGATTGTTTTTTCGTCACATATTGTACTTCATGACACTGGTAAAATGAAGTCAAAAAAATTATTTTTTTTGCACCAAAAAATACCTAATTTAACAAAAAATTTGGAAAAATTTGCAAATTTCAAAGTTTCAGTTTCTCTACTTCTGTAATACATAGTAATACCCCAAAAAATTGTGATGACTTTACATTCCCCATATGTCTACTTCTTGTTAGAATTGATTTGGGAATGATATTTTATTTTTTGGGGATGTTATAAGGCTTAGAAGTTTAGAAGCAAATCTTGAAATTTTTCAGAAATTTACAAAAACTCAATTTTTAGGGACCAGTTCAGGTCTCAAGTCACTTTGCGAGGCTTACATTATAGAAACCACCCAAAAATGACCCCATCTAAGAAACTACACCCCTCAAGGTATTCAAAACTGATTTTGCATACATTGTTAACCCTTTAGGTGTTGCACAAGAGTTATTGGCAAATGGGGAGGAAATTTGAGAATTTCATTTTTTTGTCTAATTTTTCATTTTAACCCATTTTTTCCACTAACAAATCAAGGGTTAACAGCCAAACAAGACTGTATCTTTATTGCCCTGACTCTGCCGTTTACAGAAACACCCAATATGTGGCCGTAAACTACTGTACGGCCACACAGCGGGGCGTAGAGTGAAAGGTGCGCCGTATGGTTTTTGGAGGGCTGATTTTTATGGACTGGTTTATTTACACCATGTCCCATTTGAAGCCACCTGATGCACCCCTAGAGGAGAAACTCCCTAAAAGTGACCCCATCTAAGAAACTACACCCCTCAAGCTATTCAAAACTGATTTTACATACATCGTTAACCCTTTAGGTGTTGCACAGGAGTTATTGGCAAATGGCGATGAAATTTGAGAATTTCATTTTTTTGCCTAATTTTCCATTTTAACCCATTTTTTCCACTAACAAAGCAAGGGTTAACAGCCAAACAAGACTGTATCTTTATTGCCCTGACTCTGCTGTTTACAGAAACACCCCATATGTGGCCGTAAACTACTGTACGGGCACACAGCGGGGCGTAGAGTGAAAGGTGCGCCGTTTGGTTTTTGGAGGGCTGATTTTGCTGGACTGTTTTTTTTGGCACCATGTCCCATTTGAAGCCCCCCTGATGCACCCCTGGAGTAGAAACTCCATAAAAGTGACCCCATCTAAGAAACTACACCCCTCAAGGTATTCAAAACTGATTTTACAAACTTTGTTAACCCTTTAGGTGTTGCACAAGATTTAATGGAAAATAGAGATACAATTTCAAAATTTCACTTTTTTGGCAGATTTTCCATTTTAATATTTTTTTTCCAGTTACAAAGCAAGGGTTAACAGCCAAACAAAACTCATTATTTATGGCCCTGATTCTGTAGTTTACAGAAACACCCCATATGTGGTCGTAAACTGCTGTACGGGCACACAGCAGGGCGCAGAAGGAAAGGAACGCCATACGGTTTTTGGAAGGCAGATTTTGCTGGACAGTTTTTTTTTACACCATGTCCCATTTGAAGCCCCCCTGATGCACCCCTAGAGTAGAAACTCCAAAAAAGTGACCCCATTTTAGAAACTACGGGATAGGGTGGCAGTTTTGTTGGTACTAGTTTAGGGTACATATGATTTTTGGTTGCTCTATATTACACTTTTTGTGCGGCAAGGTAACAAGAAATAGATTTTTTGGCACGTTTTTATTTTTTGTTATTGACAACATTCATCTGACAGGTTAGATCATGTGGTAATTTTATAGAGCAGGTTGTCACGGACGCGGTGATACCTAATATGTATACTATTTTTTTTATTTATGTAAGTTTTACACAATGATTTCATTTTTAAAACAAAAAAAATGTTTTAGTGTCTCCATAGTCTAAGAGCCATAGTTTTTTCAGTTTTTGGGCGATTATCTTAAGTAGGGTCTCATTTTTTGCGGGATGAAATGACGGTTTGATTGGCATCTATTTTGGGGTGCATATGACTTTTTGATTGCTTGCTATTACACTTTTTGTGACGTAAGATGACAAAAAATGGCTTTTTTTACACCGTTTTTATTTTAATTTTTTTACGGTGGTAATCTGAGGGGTTAGATCATGTGATATTTTTATAGAGCCGGTCGATACGGACGCGGCGATACCTAATATGTATACTTTTTTTTTATTTATGTAAGTTTTACACAATGATTTCATTTTTGAAACAAAAAAAATCATGTTTTAGTGTTTCCATAGTCTAAGAGCCATAGTTTTTTCAGTTTTTGGGTGATTATCTTGGGTAGGGTATGATTTTTGCGGGATGAGATGACGGTTTGATTGGTACTATTTTGGCGTACATGCGACTTTTTTGATCACTTTTATTACCTTTTTTGGGAAGTAAGGTGGGCAAAATTTCAATTTCATCCTAGTTTTTTATTTTTTATTTTTATGGCGTTCACCGTTCGGGTAAAGTAACATAACCGTTTTATAGATCAGGTCGTTACGGACGCGGCGATACCAAACATGTGTAGGGAATTTTATTTTTTTCATTTTTAATCAGTGATAAATGTGTTTTTTGATTTTTACTTTTTTTTCACTTTTTTAAACTTTTTTTTTGACCCAGACCCACTTGGTTCTTGAAGATCCAGTGGGTCTGATGTCTGTATAATACAGTACTGTACTCTATATAGGGTACTGCACTGTATTTTACTTACACTGAACAGATCTATGCTTTTAGCACAGATCTGTTCAGCACCATGGACAGCAGGACGCCTGAGATGCGTCCTGTTGCCATGGGAACCTTCCCCGTCTGCTCAGAACTGCGCAGACGGGGAAGGGTAAGCACAGGGCTGAGGGGGGCTCTCTGGGGGCTCTCTCCCTCTCCCATCGGGGGGCTGCAAAGGCACAGCAGCCCCCCGATGGGAGAGGGAGGGAGCTCCCTGCGCTGTTAACCTTTTCCATACAGCGGTCCGTACGGACCGCTGTATGGAAAGGGTTAACGGCTGACATCGCATCGCAGATGTCAGCCGTTTAAACCAGGGTGCCAGCAATGTGCTGGCACCCTGGTATCCCCACTAGAAACCAACGATTATACAAGGGGAGGCGGGCGGGGGATCGCGATCCCGCCTGCCGCACCGCCCGCCTCCCGCACCGCCCACACTGCCCGCAACCCTCCCCCTGCACCTCCCACCGGGCTAAAATCACTCGGGGGGTGCAGGGGGAGGGATACAGATCTATTTTAGGAATACTAAAGTTTCTGATCCCCGCGGTCAGGGACCGCAGGGATCAGAAACTGCAGAAATCGCAGCAAACCGCAGGTCTGAATTGACCTGCGGTTTGCCGCGATCGCCGACATGGGGGGGTCACGGGACCCCCCCGCGCATTTAGCCTAGGTGCCTGCTCGATGATTTGAGCAGGCATCGGGTTCCGATCACTGCCGGCCGGGCGGCAGTGATCGGAACAACACATGACGTACCGGTACGTCATGTGTCCTTAAGTACCAGGACATCATGACGTACCGGTACGTCATGTGTCCTTAAGAGGTTAATAACGTGTAGTAATAGAGTAATGAGCGAGCACTCATACACTTGGCAACCAAATTGACATGTGCAGAAAATATTTATTATATCCCCATAAAATACAAGTAATAAAATTTATAAGAACAATGTAGCAATAATATACAACATTACAATCACATATATTGTGGTAGATATGATCAACACTATATTCATATGACTCAATAGTGTCGATAAATTCAATAATATATATCACATCAAGAAACTTCAAGTATATGCTGTTATTTGGGAAAGAGGGGGTATTATCTTCTAGCGCTCTATCCCAATTTGGGAAACTGAATGTCACTGAAAATGTTGTAGGTGTATTCACTGGGAGCGCAACATGTTCATAAAGTGTCCACAGGAATCCTGATAATGTGAAAAGTCTCTTATAGCATATCCTTTTATGGTCGATATGAGCTTTGGATTGAAGAAAACTTTAAATCGATATTTGGCTTACCGTCTAGCGTCTGCTGTCTCCCTATTGCTTCAATGGAGCTTTAAATATTTGCCGGCTTATTCAGTCGCTCCATACAGCAAGCTGGTTTAAATTACGCGGGAGTTCCAAAGATCGCGGGAGTTGCCACTCTGTTCCGCAATTTCCTTTGGTGCAGCTTTCGACGATAAGAATAGTTAATCCTTTACTGTAGAGATTTTCTTCTGTATGGCCATACAGTATTATCGGAGGCTTTTCAATGCAGGTACATCACTTGTTTCACCATACGCGTTACGAGTAGATTCACTCTCCCTTCCTCAGTGGTCAAGTGTCTGCCTGCTCTGCCTCCATTTTTATCCATTCCTTTGATTGCTTCCCAAATCTCGGACACCTGTTGTTCATGCTACTCCCAGTTTGCAAGGGAATCCTCCCACATAATCAAGGGATAATTCTATACAGCCTTGATTTAAAAAAAAAAAATAATAATAATTTTTTTCCTTCTTTTTTTTTTTTTTTCCTCTTGCAGTTTCCATGCGTTTTTTATGCGTTTTTTTGGGGACACATGCGTTTTTTGGCCCAGATGTCCCAATTGGTGTGATATATCATTATGTGAAATATAAACTTGATATCTGATTGCCAACACTTATAAAATGACTTTTTATAATAAAATATTATTAAACAAATTTTCAAGATTAAAATATCAATATAAGAATATAAAACAATAAATAATAAATGTGAGGAATCTTGAAAGTTTCATAGGAATCCTAGAGTTTGATACAATTATTCGGATTTGATAGAGAAAGAAGGGTGGGTATCTCGGAGCCAAGGACACGTCGCAGCGCCGATAGACGGCCTAGCATGCGACGTGCCGTCGGCCTCGAGACATCCAACCTACATAAATCCAAAAATTTCCAACTCCGAATTAAGGCCTTTCGGTTGTAGAGATCCAAATTCATAAATGCGTCTGGATTCTATCCTAGACATTTGTCTGATAAAATCACCGCCTCTCCAGTGTTTCTCCACCTTCTCCAGTGCCGTAAACACCAGACTTGATGGATCCTGATTATGCATCTCTTTATAATGTTTAGATAGGGAATGTTTATCGTACCCCTTCCTGATGTTGGCAATATGTTCGGCCACTCTTTTTTTGAATGGCCTCTTGGTACGTCCTATATATTGTCTGTTACAGGGGCACTGGAGAAGGTAGATAACTCCACTGGAGTCACATGTAAGACAATCTTCTATCTCCCAATTATAGTTGTTCTGAGTCGAGGGGACATTAGTCGTCAGGCGGGGTTTTTTATTCATTCTACAACCCATACACCTTCCACATTTATAAAAACCCTTCAAACTCAGCCAAGTTCCTGAAAAACTCAACTTATTCTGTTTCCACGGTTTTACGGTAGGGGCCACCTTGATACCTAGATTGGGTGCCCTAGTGAAGGTAATCGTCGGAACAGTCGGGAGTAAGTGTCCCACAATTTTGTCATTCAACACATGGTGCCAATGGGTTTTAATAATTTTCTGAATCTTCCTATAATTCTCATTAAATGGAAGAACAACTCTCATGGCTTCTTTATTTAGTGTTTTATCTTCCTCATTATCCATCTCATTTTTATCTTTATTGTCCTCCTTATTAAAGAACTCTCTTCTATCTAATTTCCTAATTTGGTTGAGTGACTCCTCCACTAAGTTTTCAGGATATTCCTTCTCAATAAATTGTCTTTTCATCTCAATGGCTTCCATCTCAAAAGTATGTCCCTCTGTGCAGTTCCGCTTAATCCTACGGAACTGACCAGAGGGAACATTTGTCAGCCATTTCGGCAGGTGACAGCTAGAAAAATCGATATAACTATTTCTAGCTGTGGATTTACAAAATGTCTCACATATATATTTATTATCAGATTGTGTGATTAATAAATCCAAGAATTCGGTGCTCTCCTGTATGTTTGAGGTAAAGACCAGATTTAAATTATTAATATTGATTGTTTCTAGGAATTTTTCCAATTCTTCTTTACTCTTTTTCCAGATGAAGATCACATCATCTATATAACGGCGCCACAGGGCCAGATCCGTCCCCAGCCTTGGCTTGATGAGGTTGTACTCCCACTCAGCCAAGAACAAATTAGCATAGCTGGGGGCGAATCTGGTCCCCATGGCGGTACCCCGCTTCTGCAGGAAGAATTCCCCCTCAAAAAAGAAGTAGTTGTGGCTCAGGATATACTCTATTCCTTTCGTTATAAACTCTTTTTTTATTGCTCCATACGAGCCATCTCTTATTAATTGCATTTTTACAGCATCAATTCCTTGCTGATGTTCAATCACAGTATAAAGTGACTGAACATCAAGTGTACCCATAATCCATCCAGTCTGGACATCTAAGTTTTCCAGAATCTGTATGATTTGGGTCGTATCTTTAATATAGGAATTGGTTTTCTTGACTATTGGCTGTAACTGTACGTCTATATATTTGGACAGGTTGGATGTGATAGATCCAATCCCTGAGACGATAGGGCGTCCTGGGGGATCATTCGGATTTTTGTGCACTTTGGGCAGACAGTAGAAGCATGGTAGCCTCCTCTGTGTGCCCAAAATGAAATCCAGTTCCTGCTGTGATATCGTACCATTATCCAATCCGTCCATACTGTATCTCCTGAGCTCCAACTCAAATCTCTCAAGGGGGTCTCCCCCCAATTTTTGATAGGTCTCCCCATCTGAGAGTTGTCGGAGACATTCCCTATTATAATTAATTGTGTCCATCACCACTACCGCACCTCCCTTATCCGCGGGGCGTATAGTGATGGAGTGGTTTTTTTGTAGTAGTTTCAATGCCTCAAACTCTCCTCTGGTAAGATTGTTTGTGGCTCTTGGTCTAGCTTTTAGTTTGCAAATATCTTCCTCTACACACTTCTGAAAGGCTCCTATTTCTTTGCTGATTTCACTCCTTGGGAACATATTTGATTTATGTTCCCAAGGAGTGAAATCAGCAAAGAAATAGAAACCTTTCAGAAGTGTGTAGAGGAAGATATTTGCAAACTAAAAGCTAGACCAAGAGCCATAAACAATCTTACCAGAGGAGAGTTTGAGGCATTGAAACTACTACAAAAAAAACACTCCATCACTATACGCCCTGCGGATAAGGGAGGTGCGGTAGTGGTGATGGACACAATTAATTATAATAGGGAATGTCTCCGACAACTCTCAGATGGGGAGACCTATCAAAAATTGGGGGGAGACCCCCTTGAGAGATTTGAGTTGGAGCTCAGGAGATACAGTATGGACGGATTGGATAATGGTACGATATCACAGCAGGAACTGGATTTCATTTTGGGCACACAGAGGAGGCTACCATGCTTCTACTGTCTGCCCAAAGTGCACAAAAATCCGAATGATCCCCCAGGACGCCCTATCGTCTCAGGGATTGGATCTATCACATCCAACCTGTCCAAATATATAGATGTACAGTTACAGCCAATAGTCAAGAAAACCAATTCCTATATTAAAGATACGACCCAAATCATACAGATTCTGGAAAACTTAGATGTCCAGACTGGATGGATTATGGGTACACTTGATGTTCAGTCACTTTATACTGTGATTGAACATCAGCAAGGAATTGATGCTGTAAAAATGCAATTAATAAGAGATGGCTCGTATGGAGCAATAAAAAAAGAGTTTATAACGAAAGGAATAGAGTATATCCTGAGCCACAACTACTTCTTTTTTGAGGGGGAATTCTTCCTGCAGAAGCGGGGTACCGCCATGGGGACCAGATTCGCCCCCAGCTATGCTAATTTGTTCTTGGCTGAGTGGGAGTACAACCTCATCAAGCCAAGGCTGGGGACGGATCTGGCCCTGTGGCGCCGTTATATAGATGATGTGATCTTCATCTGGAAAAAGAGTAAAGAAAAATTGGAAAAATTCCTAGAAACAATCAATATTAATAATTTAAATCTGGTCTTTACCTCAAACATACAGGAGAGCACCGAATTCTTGGATTTATTAATCACACAATCTGATAATAAATATATATGTGAGACATTTTGTAAATCCACAGCTAGAAATAGTTATATCGATTTTTCTAGCTGTCACCTGCCGAAATGGCTGACAAATGTTCCCTCTGGTCAGTTCCGTAGCATTAAGCGGAACTGCACAGAGGGACATACTTTTGAGATGGAAGCCATTGAGATGAAAAGACAATTTATTGAGAAGGAATATCCTGAAAACTTAGTGAAGGAGTCACTCAACCAAATTAGGAAATTAGATAGAAGAGAGTTCTTTAATAAGGAGGACAATAAAGATAAAAATGAGATGGATAATGAGGAAGATAAAACACTAAATAAAGAAGCCATGAGAGTTGTTCTTCCATTTAATGAGAATTATAGGAAGATTCAGAAAATTATTAAAACCCATTGGCACCATGTGTTGAATGACAAAATTGTGGGACACTTACTCCCGACTGTTCCGACGATTACCTTCACTAGGGCACCCAATCTAGGTATCAAGGTGGCCCCTACCGTAAAACCGTGGAAACAGAATAAGTTGAGTTTTTCAGGAACTTGGCTGAGTTTGAAGGGTTTTTATAAATGTGGAAGGTGTATGGGTTGTAGAATGAATAAAAAACCCCGCCTGACGACTAATGTCCCCTCGACTCAGAACAACTATAATTGGGAGATAGAAGATTGTCTTACATGTGACTCCAGTGGAGTTATCTACCTTCTCCAGTGCCCCTGTAACAGACAATATATAGGACGTACCAAGAGGCCATTCAAAAAAAGAGTGGCCGAACATATTGCCAACATCAGGAAGGGGTACGATAAACATTCCCTATCTAAACATTATAAAGAGATGCATAATCAGGATCCATCAAGTCTGGTGTTTACGGCACTGGAGAAGGTGGAGAAACACTGGAGAGGCGGTGATTTTATCAGACAAATGTCTAGGATAGAATCCAGACGCATTTATGAATTTGGATTTCTACAACCGAAAGGCCTTAATTCGGAGTTGGAAATTTTTGGATTTATGTAGGTTGGATGTCTCGAGGCCGACGGCACGTCGCATGCTAGGCCGTCTATCGGCGCTGCGACGTGTCCTTGGCTCCGAGATACCCACCCTTCTTTCTCTATCAAATCCGAATAATTGTATCAAACTCTAGGATTCCTATGAAACTTTCAAGATTCCTCACATTTATTATTTATTGTTTTATATTCTTATATTGATATTTTAATCTTGAAAATTTGTTTAATAATATTTTATTATAAAAAGTCATTTTATAAGTGTTGGCAATCAGATATCAAGTTTATATTTCACATAATGATATATCACACCAATTGGGACATCTGGGCCAAAAAACGCATGTGTCCCCAAAAAAACGCATGGAAACTGCAAGAGGAAAAAAAAAAGAAAAAAAAAAAAAAAAAAAAGAAGGGAAAAAATTATTATTTTTTTTTTTTTAAATCAAGGCTGTATAGAATTATCCCTTGATTATGTGGGAGGATTCCCTTGCAAACTGGGAGTAGCATGAACAACAGGTGTCCGAGATTTGGGAAGCAATCAAAGGAATGGATAAAAATGGAGGCAGAGCAGGCAGACACTTGACCACTGAGGAAGGGAGAGTGAATCTACCCGTAACGCGTATGGTGAAACAAGTGATGTACCTGCATTGAAAAGCCTCCGATAATACTGTATGGCCATACAGAAGAAAATCTCTACAGTAAAGGATTAACTATTCTTATCGTCGAAAGCTGCACCAAAGGAAATTGCGGAACAGAGTGGCAACTCCCGCGATCTTTGGAACTCCCGCGAAATTTAAACCAGCTTGCTGTATGGAGCGACTGAATAAGCCGGCAAATATTTAAAGCTCCATTGAAGCAATAGGGAGACAACAGACGCTAGACGGTAAGCCAAACATCGATTTAAAGTTTTCTTCAATCCAAAGCTCATATCGATCATAAAAGAATATGCTATAAGAGACTTTTCACATTATCAGGATTCCTGTGGACACTTTATGAACATGTTGCGCTCCCAGTGAATACACCTACAACATTTTCAGTGACATTCAGTTTCCCAAATTGGGATAGAGCGCTAGAAGATAATACCCCCTCTTTCCCAAATAACAGCATATACTTGAAGTTTCTTGATGTGATATATATTATTGAATTTATCAACACTATTGAGTCATATGAATATAGTGTTGATCATATCTACCACAATATATGTGATTGTAATGTTGTATATTATTGCTACATTGTTCTTATAAATTTTATTACTTGTATTTTATGGGGATATAATAAATATTTTCTGCACATGTCAATTTGGTTGCCAAGTGTATGAGTGCTCGCTCATTACTCTATTACTACATTTGCCTTTAAGAGAGGGTGGGGTGATTCCCTCTATATGAGCTTGCAGCACCATACCTTAACTACTTGCTAGTGAGCCACCACAACCTACCACTATCTTTAATAACGTATCAATTTTATTATTTAACCCCTTCAGGACCCTGCCATTATTCACCTTAAGGAACAGGCCATTTTTTGCAAATCTGACATCTGTCACTTTATGTGGTGATAACTTTAAAACCCTTTTACTTATCCAGGCCATTCTGAGACTGTTTTCTCATCACATATTGTACTTCATGACAGTGGTAAAATTGAGTAAAAAATAAATAAATTTATTTATAAAAAAATGCAGAATTTACATAAAATTTTTGAAAATTAGCAAATTTCCAGATTTCTATTTCTCTACTTTCATAATAGTTAGTAATACCTCTAAAAATAGTTATTACTTTACATTCCCCATATGTCTACTTCATGTTTGGATCATTTTGTGAATGCCATGTTATTTTTTGGGGACGTTAGAAGGCTTAGAAGTTTAGAAGCAAATCTTGAAATTTTTCAGAAAATTTCCAAAACCCACTTTTTAAGGACCAGTTCAGGTCTGAAGTCACTTTGTGAGGCTTACATAATAGAACCCACCCAAAAATTACCCCATTATAGAAACTACACCCCTCAAGGTATTTAAAACTGATTTTACAAACTTTGTTAACCCTTTAGGTGTTCCACAAGAATTAATGGAAAATAAGAAGAAATTTCAGAATTTCACTTTTTTGGCAGATTTTCCATTTTAATCATTTTTTACCAGTTACAAAGCAAGGGTTAACAGCCAAACAAAAGTCAATATTTATGGCCCTGATTCTGTAGTTTATAGAAACACCCCCTATGTGGTCGTAAACTGCTGTACGGGCACGCAGTATTGCGTAGAAGGAAAGGAACGCCATACGGTTTTTGGAAAGCAGATTTCACTGGGATCATTTTAAGATGTCACATGTCATGTCACATTTGAAGCCCCCCTGATGCACCCCTAGAGTAGAAACTCCCAAAAAGTGACCCCATTTTAGAAAGTACGGGATAAGGTAGCAGTTTTGTTGGTACTATATTAGTGTGAGGCAAGGTAACAAGAAATAGCTGTTTTGGCATCGTTTTTATTTTTTGTTATTTACAACATTCATCTGACAGGTTAGATCATATGGTTCACCTGAGGGGTTAGGTCATGTGATATTTTTTATAGAACAGGTTATTACGGACGCAGCGATACATAATATGTCTACTTTTTTTTTAATTTATGTAAGTTTTACACAATGATTTCATTTTTTGAAAAAAAATATCATGTTTTAGTGTCTCCATAGTCTGAGAGCCATAGTTTTTTCAGTTTTTGGGCGATTATCTTAGGTAGGGTATGATTTTTGTGGGATGAGATGACGGTTTGATTGGCACTATTTTGGGGTGCGTATGACTTTTAGATCGCCTGCTATTACACTTTTTGTGATGTAAGGTGACAAAAAATGGCTTTTTTGTCACTTTTTTTTTTTTTTTTACGGTGTTCACCTGAGGGATTAGTTCATGTGATATTTTTATAGAGAAGGTATTTTACCGACGTGGCAATACCTAATATGTATACTTTTTTTATTTTCTTAAGTTTTACACAATAACAGCATTTTTAAAACCCCCAAAAATTATGTTTTAGTGTCTCCATATTCTGAGCCATAGTTTTTTTATTTTTTGGGCGATTGTCTTAGGTAGGGGCTCATTTTTTGCGGGATGAGGTGACGGTTAGATTCGTACTATTTTGGCGGGCATACGCCTTTTTGATCGCTTGGTGTTGTACTTTTAGTGATGTAAGGTAAAAAAAAATGGTTTATTTAATGAATTTATTTTTTTGACGGTGTTCATCTGAGGGGTTAGGTCATGTGATATGTTTATAGAGACGCGGCGATACCTAATATGTCTACTTTTCTTTTTTTCCCTATTTTTTACATTTTTTTTACTTTATTTGGGGAAAAGGATGGTTTTTTTTTATTTGAAACTTTTTGGGGGGGGGAACTTAATTTTTTGAACTTTTTTTTTCACTTTATTTTTTGTCCCACTTTGGGACTTCAACTTTCGGGGGTCTGATTCCCTTTACAATGCATTCCAATACTGCATTGGCTGTATGTGTAATACAGTGTGTATTACACATACAGCTTCCTGCCTGTGAGATCCAGGGGCTGGATCTCATAGGCTTTACACCGGAAGGCAGAACCGATGCCTAAGGAAGGCATTGGGCTGCCCTCCATGCCATCGGGTCCCCGTCACAGCAGCAAGGGGACCTGATGGCAGTGCCGATTCCCGTGAGCACATCGCATGTGCCGCGGTCAGCGCTGACCGCGGCACATGAAGGGTTAATGCGCTGGCATCAGTGATTTCACCGATGCCGGCGCATGCAGGAGGGGTCCGGCTATTAGTGACTGCCGGACGCCTGCCGCGGATCGGGCGGGCGCAGCTCCTGCACCCGCCCGCTCACAGCGCCGTACATGTACTGCGTTGGTCCTTAAGTCACGGACATCTGCGCTGTACATGTACGGCGCGAATCCTCTACCAGTTAAAGAATGTCCAAAAGGATACAATAAATTATGAAAAATCCTGAAAGAATCCGACTCTTTTTTCGGCACCACCCCCAGAGAAGATAAACGGAAATCCTCAAAAGGTGGCGCCTCAGAAGGGCCAGAAATCCTGCCAGCGGCAACTTCCTTTTGCAATTTCACCACAACTACATGTGGAAACTGCTGAACCGAAGGCAAATTTTTTATCAGTACACACCCGTGACCGGAAAAAGGAGGCAACACAAACTGTTCTGAGAAACCCGCGGTTAACAAATCAGCTATCTGCTGATTTGGGAACCTGCTTAACCAAGGAAGCATTTTCACTAAGGCCCCTTGCAGACGAGCGTGTCCGGATTAGGTCCGGATGCGTCCCGGTGCATTGCGGCAAACCCGCGCGAGTAGGTACGCAATTGCAGTCAGTTTTTAATGCGATTGCGTTCCGATGTTGTATTATTTGCACGCGCGTGATAAAAAACCGACTGTGGTACCCAGGCCCCATAGAAATGAATGGGGTTGCGTGAAAATCGCAAGCATCCGCAAGCAAGTGCGGATGCGGTGCGATTTAACTCACCTTAATCCACTTGTTCGCGCAGCCTGCGTCTCTTCTGTCTTCATCTGTGAGCAATAGGACCTTTGATGAGGTCACTGCGTTCATCACATGGTCCATCACATGATCCATCACCATGGTGATGGATCATGTGATGAGCGTAGTGATGTCATCAAAGGTCCTATTGCTCACAGATGAAGACAGAAGAGATGCCGGCTGCGCGAACAAGTGGATTAAGGTGAGTTAAATTTTTATTTTTATTTTTTAACCCCTCCAGCCCTATTTTACTATGCATTCTGTATTCAGCATGCTATTATTTTCCCTTATAACCATGTTATAAGGGGAAATAATAATGATCGGGTCCCCATCCCGATCGTCACCTAGTAACCGTGCGTGAAAATCGCACCGCATCCGCACTTGCTTGCGGATGCTTGCGATTTTCACGCAACCCCATTCATTTCTATAGGGCCTGCGTTACGTGAAAAACGCATAAAGAGGAGCATGCTGCGATTTTCACGCAACGCACAAGTGATGCGTGAAAATCACCGCTCGTGTGCACAGCCCCATAGAAATGAATGGGTCAGGATTCAACTCACGCATTGCACCCGCGCGGAATACTCGCCCGTGTGAAAGGGGCCTAAGATTAATGGCATCCATGGTTTTAAGAAGAGAACTCTTTTGCCATCAGCTGCGATGGCAAATTGGTTCTTTTAACCCTTTGGCTACCGGAGGTTTTTTGGTTTTTGCGTTTTCATTTTTCTTCCCTATTTTTCGTGAGCCATAACTTTTTTATTTTTCCGGTCACATAGCTGTATGAGGGCTTATTTTTTGCGGGAGAAGTTGTACTTTCTAATGCCAACATTAATTATGGCATAAAATGTTGTGGGAAGCGGTAAACAAATTCCAAATAGAGTGGAATTGGAAAAAAAACCGCAATCCCTCCACAGTTTTATGGGTTTTGTTCCCACAGCGTTTTGTTTATGGCAAAACCATGCACTTAATTCTCTGGATCAGTACGATTACAACGATACCCCATATGTATAGGTTCTTTATGTCTAAATAGTGTAAAAATTTAATTTTAACTTTGACCCCAATAACTTTTTTATACTTTTATGTCTACTGAGCTGTTTAGGGGCTCATTTTTTGTGGAACAATCTGTACTTTTAATTGATACCATTTTGGAGTATACGTGGCTTTTTGATCACATTTTATTACATTTTTTTGGGTAAGAGATTACGCTATTCGCCGTATTGGAATTTTTCTATTTTAATAATATGGGCATTTTCGGTTGCGGTGACATCCATGATCTTTATATTTATTGTTATTTAGGTATATTTTTTTATTATACGGAAAGGGGGGTGCGATTTAAACTTTTATATATTTTTAATTTTTTATATATTTTTTAAAAAAATTATTCTTTTTTTGTGATCATTATGTGCCTTATTACTATTTTTTTTATTTTTTATTTTGGTTTATCAGGAATTTATTATTAGCTTATTTTGCTCACTTTTGCTCATTTCTTATCCTGGCCTGTACTCAGTAAGGTGCATTTAGGTGCCGTGATCTCACTTGATCACGGCATCTTAAGAATTTAATTACCGTGATCAGCATTATTGCCGGTCACGGTAATTAGCCACAGGTCTCTGCTGTATGAAACAGCAGAGATCTGCTGGCCATGACGCCCTTTGCACGTGCGAGCAGGCGTCATGTTTACACTTCGCACCAGCGCCGTACATGTACGGCGCTGGTAGCCTACGGGTTAAAACACCTGGACATTGGGTTGCTCGCTTCACAAAACCCGCATTTATGCTTGTACTTACAACTGGCAGGCCATTTGCACTGCGACTCGTTATAAGTGAAGCAAAGACCCCTTTTCATAATACCTCCAGCTGGCGGCTTCTGGGGAACCAAGAGGTTTAGCCACAAGCTCACATCCTTGGTGCCCCATTTCTCAGGGCCCCTTGGTGCCGCCATTTCTCAGGGTATTTTTCCCCTAAAACACTAGCAAAAATACAAAACACCTGTAACCAATTATTAAAAGAGCGAGGAATAGGACGGCACCTATCCTCCTCCAATCTCTCCTCCCTGCGTTCAATTTTAGAAACAAAGTCCTTAGAAGCTGGAACGAGAGATAAAATATCAATGTATTCACCGTTCCAGATTTTTTCTTTAACAGATGAAGACAAATGAAAACCTAACGGGGAGACTGAACATGGTAAAACCTCTTTAAAACAATTCTCGGCAATACCTTTAGATTTTTCAAGCAAAGGCAAACACGGAGGAACCAATAAAAGTTCTACAAAACTGTCAGCCTCACCTCCACCCACCCCCTCAGCTGCAAGCCAAGCAGAAGCAACATTATGTAATACATGCTCAGAAGCAGCAGTCTGAGGATGGGGAACAGATGAGGACCGAGGGATTAACACTTCAAGGGAAGACAAAACTTTGGACAGGGAAGACATAACAGGAGAAAGCTGGGCAGCAGACCACTCACCCGACATTGGACCCGGTCCAGGTTGAGGCGCTGCAGCAGCTGCTGTCGTGACTCAATCCTGCGATCCCGCTGAACCATGTGGATATCCCTGCTGCCTGTCACTCTCCCGTCCTGCTGGTCCCTCAAAACCCCGCAACCCATTGCCGAGGGTCTGCGGGGAGAAGTTAGAGACCAGCACACTCCCAACGCTGATGACTCCGACCAACGATGAACCTTGACCCGTCGGATCTGACGTCCTCTCGTGACGTCCTCTCGCGAGACCAGCGCCGGCACGTATCTTTTAATGCAGACGCAGCCGCGCATGCGCAACAAGCGAAGGGGAAAACCTCCTCTACTGGCTCCTCTGCCTCCAGCTCCTCTAGCGGCATTGCGACGCCGCTCCTTCACTGGCCACCTCTGTCTGCTGCTCTCGTCCTCCCACAGACAAGGCTCCCACCAGAACACCGCCAACGGATTCCCCGAACTCCTGGGATGAAAAAGCCAAAACACCAGATGGTTCCACAGCAGGATGGACAGGCAGACCACGCAGCTGCAGCAAACATTCTTGAATCCAAGCCAGGGCACCCTCTTCAGAAGTTCAGGAGGAAAGCTCATTCATCAGGACCTCCATAACCGGTAAAGACAGGGAAAATCTTCACAGTAGGTGTGGGCCCAAAGGATTCGGTTCCACGGGCAGGTGCAGATCAAGGGCAAAACCAGCCAGCGGAACTCAGATACAATAGGTCATCTGAATTGACCAATTAACCCCTTAGGGACCCATGATGTATCGGTACGGCATGGTTCCCGAGTCCTTAAGGACCCATGACGTACTGGTACGTCATGTGTTGTTCCGATCACCGCCGCCCGGCGGGCGGTGATCGGAACAAGGTGCCTGCTCAAATCATTGAGCAGGCACCTCGGCTAAATGCGCGGGGGGGTTCTGTGACCCCCCCCCCGTGTCGGCAATCACCGCAAACCGCAGGTCAATTCAGACCTGTGGTTTGCGGCTTTTACCTGGTGCGGCGGCGGTGGTCGGCGGTGCCATCGGGTCCCCATGCGGCTGTAGGGGGGACCCGATGGCATGGAAGGCAGCGCAATGCCTAAGGAAGGCATCGCGCTGCCTTCCGGTGAAGTGCCTGTGAGATCCAGCCCCCTGGATCTCACAGGCCGGAAGCTGTATGAGTAATACACACTGTATTACTCATACAGCCAATGCATTCCAATACAGAAGTATTGGAATGCATTGTAAAGGATTAGACCCCCAAAAGTTCAAGTCCCAAAGTGGGACAAAAATAAAGTGAAAAAAAAGTTGAAAAAAGAAAGTTTTGCCCCCCAAAAAATTAAAAGTTTCAAGTAAAAATAAACAAAAACGTCATTTTCCCCAAATAAAGTAAAAAAAAATGGTAAAAAATTGGTAATAAATAGGGGGGGGGGAGTATACATATTAGGTATCTCCGCGTCCGTATCGACCGGCTCTATAAACCTATCACATGACCTAACCCCTCAGATGAACAGCGTAAAAATAAAAAATAAAAACTGTGCTAAATAAACCATTTTTTTGTCACCTTACATCACAAAAAGTACAACAGCAAGCGATCAAAAAGGCGTTTGCCCACCAAAATAGTACCAATCTAACCGTCACCTCATCCCGCAAAAAATGAGCCCATACCTGAGACAATCGCCCAAAAATAAAAAAAAGTATACATATTTGGTATCGCCGCATTCGTATCGACCGGCTCTATGAAAATATCACATGACCTAACCCCTCAGATGAACACCGTAAAAAATAAAAAATAAAAACTGTGCTAAATAAACCATTTTTTGTCACCTTACATCACAAAAAGTGTAATAGCAAGCGATCAAAAAGTCATATGCACCCCAAAATAGTGCCAATCAAACCGTCATCTCATCCCACAAAAAAAAGACCCTACCTAAGATAATCGCCCAAAAACTGAAAAAAACTATGGCTCTCAGAATATTGAGACACTAAAACATGATTTTTTTTTTGTTTCAAAAATGATATTATTGTGTAAAACTTACATAAATAAAAAAAAGTATACATATTAGGTATCGCCGCATCCGTATCGACCGGCTCTATAAAAATATCACATGATCTAACCTGTCAGATGAATGTTGTAAATAACAAGAAATAAAAACGGTGCCAAAACAGCTATTTCTTGTAAATAGCGTGTAATAGCAAGCGATCAAAAAGTCACATGCACCCCAAAATAGTGCCAATCAAACCATCATCTCATCCCGCAAAAAATAAGACCCTACCTAAGATAATCGCCCAAAAACTGAAAAAACTATGGCTCTCAGAATATTGAGACACTAAAACATGATTATTGTGTAAAACTTACATAAATAAAAAAAAAGTATACATATTAGGTATCACCACGTCCATATCGACCGGCTCTATAAAAATATCACATGACCTAACCCCTTAGATGAACACCGTAAATTTTTTTTTATAAAAACTGTGCTAAATAAACCATTTTTTGTCCCCTTACATCACAAAAAGTGTAATAGCAAGCGATCAAAAAGTTACACGCACCCCAAAATAGTGCCAATAAAACCGTCATCTCATCCTGCAAAAATCATACCCTACCCAAGGTAATCGCCCAAAAACTTAAAAAATTATGGCTCTCAGACTATGGAAACACTAAAACATGATTTTTTTGGCTTCACTAAAGAAATCATTGTGTAAAACTTACATAAATAAAAAAAAGTATACATATTAGGTATCACCGCATCTGTGACAACCTGGTCTATAAAAATATCACATGATCTAACCTGTCAGATGAATGTTGTAAATAACAAAAAATAAAAACGGTGCCAAAACAGCTATTTCTTGTTATCTTGCCTCACAAAAAGTGTAATATAGAGCAACCAAAAATCATATGTACCCTAAACTAGTACCAACAATACTGCCACCCTATCCCGTAGTTTCTAAAATGGGGCCACTTTTTGGAGTTTCTACTCTAGGGGTGCATCAGGGGGGCTTCAAATGGGACATGGTGTCAAAAAAAACAGTCCAGCAAAATCTGCCTTCCAAAAACCGTATGGCATTCCTTTCCTTCTGCGCCCTGCCGTGTGCTAGTACAGCTGTTTATGACCACGTATGGGGTGTTTCTGTAAACTACAGAATCAGGGCCATAAATATTGAGTTTTGTTTGGCTGTTAACCCTTGCTTTGTTACTGGGAAAAATGAATTAAAATGGAAAATTTGCCAAAAAATAGAAATTCTGAAATTTCATCTCCATTTGCCAATAACTCTTGTGGAACACCTAAAGGGTTAACAACGTTTGTAAAATCTGTTTTGAATACCTTGAGGGGTGTAGTTTCTTAGAGGGGGTCACTTTTATGGAGTTTCTACTCTAGGGGTGCATCAGGGGGGCTTCAAATGGGACATGGTGTAAAAAAAAACAGTCCAGCAAAATTTGCCTTCCAAAAACCGTATGGCATTCCTTTCCTTCTGCGCCCTGCCGTGTGCCCGTACAGTAGTTTACAACCACATTATGGGGTGTTTCTGTAAACTAAAGAATCAGGGCCATAAATATTGAGTTTGGTTTGGCTGTTAACCCTTGCTTTGTAACTGGAAAAAAAATATTAAAATGGAAAATCTGCCAAAAATGTGAAATTTTTAAATTGTATCTCTATTTTCCATTAATTCTTGTGGAACACCTAAAGGGTTAACAACATTTGTAAAATCAGTTTTGAATACCTTGAGGGGTGTAGTTTCTTAGATGGGGTCACTTTTATGGAGTTTCTACTCTAGGGGTGCATCAGGGGGGCTTCAAATGGGACATGGTGTCAAAAAAACCAGTCGAGCAAAATCTGCCTTCCAAAAACCGTATGGCATTCCTTTGCTTCTGCACCCTGCTGTGTGCCCGTACAGTAGTTTACGACCACATATGGGGTGTTTCTGTAAACTACAGAATAAGGGCCATAAATATTGAGTTTGGTTTGGCTGTTAACCCTTGCTTTGTAACTGGAAAAAAAATATTAAAATGGAAAATCTGCCAAAAAAGTGAAATTTTGAAATTGTATCTCTATTTTCCATTAATTCTTGTGGAACACCTAAAGAGTTAACAAAGTTTGTAAAATCAGTTTTGAATACCTTGAGGGGTGTAGTTTATAGAATGGGGTCATTTTTGGGTGGTTTCTATTATGTAAGCCTCGCAAAGTGACTTCAGACCTGAACTGGTCCCTAAAAATTGGGTTTTTGAAAGTTTCTGAAAAATTTCAAGATTTGCTTCTAAACTTCTAAGCCTTGTAACATCCCTAAAAAATTTAATATCATTCCCAAAATGATCCAAACATGAAGTAGACATATGGGGAATGTAAAGTAATAACTATTTTTGGAGGTATTACTATGTATTATAGAAGTAGAGAAATTGAAACTTGGAAATTTGCAATTTTTAAAAAAAAATTGGTAAATTTGGTATTTTTTTTATAAATAAAAATTATTTTTTTTTACTTCATTTTACCAGTGTCATGAAGTACAATATGTGACGAAAAAACTATCTCAGAATGGCCTGGATAAGTCAAAGCGTTTTAAAGTTATCAGCACTTAAAGTGACACTGGTCAGATTTGCAAAAAATGGCCAAGTCCTTAAGGTGAAATAGGGCTGAGTCCTTAAGGGGTTAAGGAGAAAGAGCGGGAAATCTTTTCCCTCCCATAGCTAAAAATAACCATCCCATCACTGGGCAGAAAATTTTTCCAGCCCAGTGACAAAAATAAGGATAAATAGGCAATGCCAGTATTGCCATGTGTACCCCTCCATAATGTCCGGGGTCCTTCCAGTAGTGATAGCAGACGAATGGGAGCAACATCTAGCCACAGACTGAATTTAAAGGAAGCCACTCAAGCTTGTTCAGCTTCTACCAGATACAGATGCCTTGCTTGGTGAAAGGAGTGCCAACTAATCAGATAATTATGGCATATCCTGAGAGTGCGCCAAACATGTCCAAGATGGGAATACCCCTTTAAGACAAATCTGTTACAGATGGGGCCCTGTTTGAGAAAGGCTGCATTGGGATAAAGTAATTTGGCAGGGAGGAGAAAAAGCTACCTTCTCTCTACTAGAGGTAGCTGAGGACCTGGCACAACAATAAGGGGTTGCTGTGAGTATCAGTGATCACCAATAAAATGAAATAGAAAGTAAGCTTTTTTTTTAATCTTCTCTCACAAAGCATGTTCAATGAGAGGTGATAAAAGCATTATAGCAGGCACCCTCATGTGCCCCCAAAGGCCCTTGCAGCCCTCCAATTATCTTCATCATCCACCCCACTCAGACTGTTTCACAGATTCGCACACACACTGCCCACCCTAACCTTGGCCTGTACCTGGACTTATCCCTCAGTGCTCCGAACTGGTGTCTCTGACCCCCACGGGTCAGCTGACAACCACACAAGGACTACTCCAAGAGACAGTAGTCCAGTGATTCCCTTGCAACGAAATCCAGATCCCTGTATAGGGGTTGAAGAGTGAAAAACAGGGAACTGCCAGAATAACACCCTGTTGGTTGACACAGTGGTTTCACACCTACTGCCATAACACCTGTGGAGGGAAGACTATGTTACTTTATTACCTGTGGTTACTTTATTATCTGTCTGTAATTTATGTTTTTACTTTTAGGGAACACTCAAAAGGGTGGGTGGTGGTGGGTTTGGGAGCCAATTTATTTCCTCTTATTGTTTTCTGTTTTGTTGATGTTGTCCATTACCTGTTTGTCCATGTCTATTACTGGGTTGTCTAGAAATGTTAATTTTATTTAACTTTTAGGGAACACCAAAACATCGGTTTCTTTTTATGGAGAAAATTTATTTTAGTTTGTGACCTTTCTAAGTTAATAAAAACTCTTTTTGGAGAGGCTGTGAACTTGTGTATTTTTTTCAGTCGGTGAAACAAATTTTCCTTTTTTCAATACAATTCTTGGAGTAATTCCAGGACTTGATCACTCACAAACAATTTTTTTATTTTAGAATGTGGACTCTCACAAATTCTTGAAATTAAAAAGAAAAATTGGACATTACATTAAATATGGTGTGGTCCAAAAAAGCATCAGCTTATGCAACCACTGTATCTGAAGCAGTCATATGGTTTCCTAAAGGAATACGGTAATTAAGTTTGTACACTGTCAGAAATGTATCAGTCGATAAATCCAACAACTGCGGCCCATGCCACCCATGTATTTGTAGAGGTCACAAGGCTAATTCATTTCAATGAAGCCCCCCCACCCAAAAAATAAAAAATACTATGGTGACTGTCTGGAACCACAGCCAGCAAACTCAGAAACTGTTACAAGTCTTCTTTAACCACTCTGGCTGGTAGAAACATAGGGCTACCCCTTTTTTCACCAGAGCCCACCACAAGGTTTAATGCACTTGACTGCTAGGGACCAAGGTTACATTTGCAAAGTAAGGTAGCAGAAAACTGGTGCGAGATGTGCCAGAAGCACAAACAGAGCCAGGACACTTTAAACAATCACAGGTAACTTAAATCCTCACTTATAGATTGACAAGCCAGAGCTTGACTGGTCAGCATGGCAACCCTCCCACTACAGCCATGCACAGTACCTTGGCTAGGTAAACTCCTGACAACTGAGGCCATTAATAATCTGAAGGAATTATTTAAAATTCCTATACCCTTAATATGAATAAGTGGATTAATATCTTGAATATTTTACTCATATTTACCACCGGATCTGCATTTTTTGTCATTGGATTGGATTCATTGGACATATTGCATTTTTTATTATCTTGTTTCTTAAGCCTGTGTCCTACCACATGAAGCTGTTGTTTCTATTCCTATTACTATATGGTGATATTGGCATAATATTTTTTATTTTGAGGATTTCAAAAAATTTAGCTGTTCCTTATCAATGCACCATGGGCGTAGTAACAGTTTTGTTTGGGTTTTTAATGGATCTCTTACACCTGACAATAGTTCTAGAAATACTGACATTATTTTGGGGACAGGTGATCCTATAGATGGTTCTGGACACTGCCCCTTTATATATTTGTAGTGCCCTGGAGCAGGGAGTACTTTGATATTTGGACATTTTTGGACATTTGCCTATTTCCCCTATGCAAAGTTAAAACTTACTTGACTTACTTTATTTCACCTAAAAGGGTTAACTTGCACTGTTTAATACTGTGTAACTGCATTTTATATATATATGTTGTGCTATATATCCTGTTCATTATCACTGTATTTACATGGCTCTGTGGAAAGGGTTAATTAATAATGATAGACTGTTAGGGCTTTGATTGAGAAGCTGGCAATTTTCCGAAGCTGCCATAGGGTTTAAAGAAGACCATGTTTTGGAGGGAAAAACCTAGACGTTGTTTACCACCATGTGTTGGAGGAAAAAACCCAGACTTGTTTATCACCAAAAAGCAGACAGCCTGATCTTTTAAATGTCTGGTTTTAGCTATGTTGTTATGTCTGGAAACTTGTTTTTGTCTGGAAAACCTGCTGTGTCATTACTATTGAGTATCATTGAAGCTCTAATGTAAGTCTTTACCAGATTGGAGCTGAAACAATGTATCTGTTTGTGCTGAGTTTCTCCACTCCACCCCTCCCACTAGAAGGTTCTAGTCTAGCAGAAACTGTATATAAGGAGAGCAGTCAGAGCCCCTAGTGTGCTGCGGTTTTGGAACAGTCCTTGGAAGAGGAGACTTTGCCAGACTACTGAGTAACCAGAAGAAGACGCTGAGATGGGGATACGCTGCCACAGACCCTGGATTACCAGCCTTGGACCAGGGTACTAGCCTTCTGAAGAGAAAGAGGGACAGCTAGCTCAGGCCTTTCCTCAGCATCAAACCCTACTTCTGAGAGGGAGGAGACTGGAGAAGCCAGCCCAGTGCCTCGCCTGAATTGTTTTGTACCTGAATTCCTCTAGTAAAGAAGCACCCTGGTTTACTGCAGACCCTGACTTTCTGGACTTATTTCCCATTGGGGTGCATCACGCCTTACCATCCCTTCCAGAGAGCACCAACACGTGGTGACACCTCAATGGTGTCCGGGGGACCCAGCGTATAATTGGGGCCACCCCAAACCCGGCCACTGCATATTCTGTAGGTGATTAGTTCTTTTGCGCACATAGCAGTTTCTACTTTGCTGGGCAAGGAACTGTTATGGTGCACCGAATGTATTAGCTTGCATGGCCCTCATATTGAAGAGGCTATGAGAAGTTGTGTGACCAGTTACTATAAAAAAACAAATTGTCATTATAGACGTAATGGCGAACAGTTTGGTACAGTTTATGTAGCTTCTACGGCAATGTGTTTCTGCAAATAGTGTTTTCCGTGTGTTTCCTGTATTCACTCTGAAAAAGAATTAAAAATTTACTTTGTTGTGTACTTATGCATTTTCTGTGTAAAAGGTAGATAGCAGTTATTAGCCATAGCATCCAGCCACTAGGAGGTGCTGTGGACCTCTCTTCATAAGGAGAAGTGCAGACACATGAGTTGTTGTAGTCAGTGGATGCCTAGACAGTGATAAGTGCACAGGTAGCTAAACATTGCTCCACAAGAAATGCTAGCAAAAATAGAGAAAATATATACACTTGAAAAGCATGCCAGTATTGAAAGAAGATGCGAGTAGAAGGCCTGTGGAGATAAGCTGTCTAAAAAGGACTTCATAGACTCCATATCAGAAATTCTCCAGAAAGAGAAAGGCTGAAAGCCCTGGACAAACATACAAGACAGAAACTGGATATGCCCACCAAACTACATCCCGCCATGGAAACCTGTAGTAACATAAACTGTGAGTACGCCAACCTGTAAAAAAGGTGCAGAGCTTAATCTGACGTTGGGGTCCGTCCTGTGGTTGCACTGTACAAAGAGAAGGGTTGCACCCCTATTCTGCATGCTTATGCAAAATCAGCTACTTAAGTGCAGGGTGAGTAAAACTGCTTTAAAGAGGACCTTTCATGGGTCCAAAGAATATGGACTTAGTAGCAGGCTGCATAGAGCGGCGCCCAGGGATCTAAGTGCACTTACTATTATTCCTGGGCGCCGCTCCGTTTGCCCACTGTGGCCCCTGGTAATTTCTCAGCATTCGCTCCTAGTAGGAGGAGACGCCAGTGTCTCTCCTTCTCCCTGACAGCAGCGCTGTCCAATCACAGTGTAGAGCTCATAGCCAGGGAGTTTTTTTTTTTCTCCCTGGCTCCTATTAACTATTACTGCAGCCAGTCCATAAATGCTGAGAACTGTAACTGATGTGCTTGAACTTGATTCTTTAGTAAAGAACTGTTCTACTGCAAAACTGGCCTATCATTGCCTCCACAGCTGCAGTGGACCCTGTCTTGCACCTCACAATTCATGACCATAATGGGCACCCTAAAACACCATCAGGCAAGAGAGGCCCCAGAACCAAGGTGTGCCCCAAGGGAAAAAAGGGGCGCCCTTCCCATCACTGCACAGTACAGGGGAGAGTCAGAGTGAGCAACTACAGGTGAAACTCGAAAAATTAGAATATCGTGCAAAAGTCCATTTATTTCAGTAATGCAAATGAAAAGGAATTGCATTAATGCAGCTTAAAATTAGAATTTTGTGAAAAGGTTCAATATTCTAGGCTCAAAGTGTCACACTCTAGTCAGCTAAGGCTTCGTTCACATCACCGTTTCACCGAGAACGGAAAGGAGAAACGGTGATGTGAACGAGGCCTAATTAATCCATATCCCCTGAGCAAAGGGTACCTCAAAATTGTGACTTTGGGGTTTCATAAGCTATAAGCCATAATCATCCAAATTATAACAAATAAAGGCTTGAAATATCTTGCTTTGCATGTAATGAGTCTATCTCATATGTTAGTTTCACCTTTTATGTTGCATTACTGAAATAAATGAACTTTGCACGTTATTCAAATTTTTCGAGTTTCACCTGGACAATCACTATTTTTGCTACTATCGCTCCTTTCCTCCCCTCTCCCAGGCCTGCAGCATTTCTTTTTTCCACTATAGGTTTTTATATTTTGGACCAGAATTCTGTTCACCAGAATGCTGATCAGATGACATAAATGTGGGACAACTGCTTTGTATGCAAAACATAGTCATATGTACAGGCAGATACGTTTCCCCTCTGTATGTGCACCCCAGGATAACAATGTGCCAAACTTCTAGCACATTCTAATACAGTGACACATTCTAACACAGTGACACATTTAAAAAAATATATATGTCATATGAAAATGTATAAAAAAGATTGAAGAAAACAATATATGCCCATATTGGCGTACCCTCTCCAGCCCAGTTTTACATTATATTTTATTATGTAAAGGTTAAAACACTATTAAATGTTCACTAATTTTTAACAAAAAGTAAATTAGTTCCTTCAGTTACTTAAAAATGTGTCGGATTTCTACTGATATTATGCAAAATGCTCTAGTGCCCTCTAGTGACAAAGCATTGCATGACATATTAGTGTAAGGTCCCTTCAGTAAATCAGTATCTTTTGACTTCTGTACCTTAATTTGCTTTCATGCAAATTGAACATTCTATTGTTCCTTTACCATCATTACTAAATATTAAAAGTGGACTCTTATTATCTGACAATTTTTTTTTTTGTCTTTTGTGCTCTTGTAATTAAAGGGGTTTTAGTGGACTTATGTATTGATGACCTATAATTAGGATAGGTCATCAGTATCAGCTCATCATCTGTTTTCACGAGCTCTAGAAACGAGCACTGGAACTACATTGAACAAATTCAAAAATAATAAATCTCCTGCACTTGGTAAAAATTTCACTTCTTTATTGAAAAATCCCTAAAACACCTTGTACAACTATCAAAAAACATACCTACGTATGGTTTTGGACATAGTATGACTTGTCCTTAATCATTGTACCATGATGGTACCATGAGGGTACCAATCATACCATGATTAAGGACAAGTCATACTATGTCCAAAACCATACGGAGGTATGGTTTTTGATTGTTGAACAAACTGTTTTTAAGAGTCTTTCAATAAAGAAGTGAAATTTTTACTGTGAGTGCTGGAGGTTTATCATTTTTAAATTTGTTCATTGTGGATACATCTCTTTCTGGCTCAGGACATCGCTTAGCACTTGTTATTTGGACATCCAACAGAGGCAGTGAGCATAATCAGTCTTTTTCTGGGTATCTTACTGGAACTACATAGATCTGCTCTCATTGGAAAACCCCTTCATAACCAATCTTGGCCCCTTACTATAATCACAAAACCTCTATAAAGAAAGGCAAAAAAGGACAAAAAAAAGTAAAAACTTTATTAAATTATACAACAAATACAAATAAAAACAAGCAAAATACAGTCAGGTCCATAAATATTGGGACATTGACACAATTCTTTTGGCTCTATACACCACGACAATGGATTTGAAATGAAACAAACAAGATGTGCTTTAACTGCAGACTGTCAGCTTTAATTTGAGAGTATTTGCATCCAAATCAGGTGAACGGTGTAGGAATTACAACAGTTTGCATATGTGCCTCCCAAATGTTAAGGGACCAAAAGTAATGGGACATAGTAATAATCATAAATAAAACTTTCACTTTTTAATACTTGGTTGCAAATCCTTTGCAGTCAATTACAGCCTAAAGTCTGGAACGCATAGACATCACCAGACGCTGGGTTTCATCCCTGGTGATGCTCGGCCAGGCCTCTACTGTAACTGTCTTCAGTTCCTGCTTGTCCTTGGGGCATTTTCCCTTCAGTTTTGTCTTCAGCAAGTGAAATGCATGCTCAATCGGATTCAGGTCAGGTGATTGACTTGGCCATTGCATAACATTCCACTTCTTTCCCTTAAAAAACTCTTTGCTTTTGCAGTATGCTTTGGGTCATTGTCCATCTGCACTGTGAAGTGCCGTCCAATGAGTTCTGAAGCATTTGGCTGAATATGAGCAGATAATATTGCCCAAAACACTTCAGAATTCATCCTGCTGCTTTTGTTAGCAGTCACATCATCAATAAATACAAGAGAACCAGTTCCATTGGCAGCCATACATGCCCGCGCCATGACACTACCACCACCATGCTTCACTGATGAGGTGGTATGCTTAGGATAATGAGCAGTTCCTTTCCTTCTCCATACTCTTCTCTTTCCATCACTCTGGTACAAGTTGATCTTGGTCTCATCTGTCCATAGGGTGTTGTTCCAGAACTGTGAAGGCTTTTTTAGATGTCGTTTGGCAATCTCTAATCTGGCCTTCCTGTTTTTGAGGCTCACCAATGGTTTACATCTTGTGGTGAACCCTCTGTATTCACTCTGGTGAAGTCATACACCTACCTCCCTGGAGAGTGTTCTTGATCTGGCCAACTGTTGTGAAGGGTGTTTTCTTCACCAGGTAAAGAATTCTTCGGTCATCCACCACAGTTGTTTTCCGTGGTCTTCCGGGTCTTTTGGTGTTGCTGAGCTCACCGGTGCGTTCCTTCTTTTTAAGAATGTTCCAAAGAGTTGTTTTGGCCACGCCTAATATTTTTGCTATCTCTCTGATGTTTTTTTTTTTCAGCCTAATGATGGCTTGCTTCACTAATAGTGACAGCTCTTTGGATCTCATCTTGAGAGTTGACAGCAACAGATTCCAAATGCAAATAGCACACTTGAAATGAACTCTGGACCTTTTATCTGCTCATTGTAATTGCCATAATGAGGGAATAACACACACCTGGCCATGGAACAGCTGAGAAGCCAGTTGTCCCATTACTTTTGGTCCCTTAACAAGTGGGAGGCACATATGTAAACTGTTGTAATTCCTACACCGTTCACCTGATTTGGATGCAAATACTCTCAAATTAAAGCTGACAGTCTGCAGTTAAAGCACATCTTGTTTGTTTCATTTCAAATCCATTGTTGTGGTGTATAGAGCCAAAAAGTTTACAATTCTGTCGATGTCCCAATATGTATGGACCTGGCTGTATGATAGGGGAAACTAACATGCACCAAGGGGCGACAGTAGGATCAATAAATAACCGAAAGCAAATACCGTACATAAATAATGAATCCATAGTGAAGCAAAATGTAATAGTAAACTAGTTCAATACATAGTATAAACAGTATACAGACTGTAGTAGCAGTAGTAGCCCAAGGGGTTTTTCTATTGGCTTCCTCTGGGGCGCTAACTACTCAATACTCTCCCAGTCTTTTATACCACTATAAACCAATCAACTAGAAAAATCACACCAGTATTTCATCCACTTAACTGGCATCATATTCCTGCATTCCCACATGCTATGGATAAAGAGGAGGAACGCCTATGGGGAAAGTGCTTCATTCTACAATGCCATATCTCTAGTGTGTGCAAATTATTACCTAGCCAAAATGCATTCTTCTTAATAATCTTAGTTTGTGTTATTCTAGGCTAGAATGCATAGTATTCCTGGAGAACCCACTGTAGCTTGGTACCAGGCCATTCTCCTCTCCCTCCACATACTGGGTCAGTGTTGGACTGGGGTTCCTTGGGCTCACCAGAGGAAGATTATTCTCAAGGCCCAAACTTAACTCATAAAGGGCAGTAGTATTCATAAAACTTAACTTTACGGCCCCACACAAACACCTATTATTCTAAACCCCAGTCAGATATCAATATCTCTTACCAGTGAAGAAACAGCAAAGTGTACACATGACTTGTAGTGGGATGAGGCAATCAATCAGACGTTTCTACGTTCTTGATTCTGGCAGGTTCTCTCTCACCCTCCAGTATAAAAACGTGGTAACACACGTTGCCCTAATCGTAGAGTCAGTGTGTATTTTGTTGTAGAGATACAGATAAAAGAACAAGGGGTACTAGGACCCAACCACTAGAGATAGTAAAGAGTACACAGAAAACTCTAAACATGTGCTTAAAAAAGGATGTATATTTATAAATAGCCCCAGATTCATCAGGGTACACGGGGCTAATGTTTCTTCTATCCGGGAAAACGGTTGGTCCCAGAAGAAAACATTCAGATGGAGTGTATGGTCGCACTTCCAAGTAGGACGGCACCCTAAGGTGAGGGTGTCCGTCCACCTAATATATGTGGCGTCTTTAGACAAACCTTATATCATCAATAAAGTTTAATATGTTTTGAATAAAAAAAAATAGCCCCTAGTGGCAAGTAACTGTCTCCAAAGGCAGCCAAATAAGTTTTTTTTTTCCTGGATTTTTGGGGCCCATTATGGTATCACAGTCTGGGCCAACCAGAGGATCTCTGGTATTCTGGTTGGTTAGTCCGACCCTGCACTGGGGTCAATATTATTTCAGAATAAAGTAGAATAGATTATTAACAAATTTTATGTTGTGTGAATAATGTGAAAGTAATCCATCCGTAATTTTTTGCCAACTTTTTATGTGAATTTGTTGACTATAATATAATAGATGCTCACTTGACCCAGCATGTAATGCAATACTGTGATTTTAACATTTGTTTTCTGCCAACACTCATATTTCTAATTGTTTTCTGCCAACACTCATATTCCTAAATGTACATACACTAACAAAAAGTTATGGATATTTGTCTTTTGGGTGAAATTCATGGAAAACGTAAAAAGTTTATGCTATGGTGATATTATATCATGAATGTAGGGCGTTTAAGTAGAAGCATGCAATGGTGATTTCCTCATCTCAAACAATTTATTGAAACAAAAGCCAACAACAGTGTTGGGTATACCCCCACAGAAATGTCAGTGTCTCAATAACTTGTCATGTGGCCTTGTATTATATGTAATGAGTAAAAAGTTAACTTTTTCTCCTTATAAGGCAAGAATAGAGTTTTATAAAATAGTAACAGAAGGCATTCTAACAAATTAGTAAAGGATTTGATTTATTTCTGAACCTTGAAATGCAACAATAAATTATACATTTTAAATAAAAGAGTAACGCAGGTTACATACTAAAACAAAATATGTTTTTTTAAATTTTAAGGAACAAAGTGTACCTGGTACATAACAATTCTCAATACAAAAATACTACATCCAGTAGTAATAAACTCCATATAAAGTGCATTTCTGGGCCTGATAAAGGGAACCCTGCACGGCCCCAAAAGCACTTGTCGATTGGTTGACAACTATCAATAAAATGGATTTTGCACTAACATGAAATTTGGATGTTTGTATCGGACGATATGTATTATTGCACATAAAAGATGCCCCCACAAAACATGTCACTGGTTACCTGTGGCATTTTTTTAATGGGGGCATGTTTTATGTGCAATACTAACAAGTGCCCCCCCCCCCCTTCCAATTAATATTTTTTATTAAACACTTCAAATGTTTTAAATACCTTTTTTAGAAGTTCAGAGGTCCAGGTGTGTGGAGAAGGAAGGCAGTCACGGCGTTGGTCGCATAGGTCGACTCCCAGACGAAAAGAAGAAGAAACTGCTCCACGCGCAGGCTGACGGAGAATGATTTCTCCTACGCTCCCTCTCTCTCTCTCTGATGTCACTTCCTCTTACTAGCAGAGAGAAGGAGGGAGGGAGTGTCTGAAGACAGCGCCGCCCTGCGTTAGCATCACTCACAGCTGATGGCCGCGCTGGCATTAACAGCTGAACGTCCGCTGCTGACACCTCAACGCCCGCTGCCAACACCTCATCGCCGGCCGCGGACGGCGCTGACTGACACCTCATCGCCGGCCTCTCACGGTCACCACTCGCCGCTGCTCACCGCCCGCCGCCGCTCACCGCCAGCTGTCAGGTGAGCAAGTCTGCAGTTTGAAATTAATCCTGTGCCCGGGTCTGAGAAAGGCTTGTACCCGGGCACAGGATTACAAATCCGGACTGTCTGGGTCATTCCCGTACGGGTGGCAACTCTACTGTATCACCACCACCAAAGGCTCGTCTGGTGACAACAGTGGCTGATGCATAGTGCTCTCCTTTACGTCTCTAACATCATTGGCAGTCATCATTTCTGCTCAGCATGAATTGACTTTCATCAGTTAACAGCACTGAGGCCCACTGGTCCCTCGTCCAGCGTAGATGCTCTCTAGCCCATGCAAGACGATGACGCCTGTGGTCAGGTACCCTTGCAGGTCGTCTAGCACATAGACCACGCTGATGTAAACAGTTTCGATTGGTCTGACGTGACACTTGGGTGCCTCTCACCTCCCTTAAATATGCCTGGAGTTGTGTGGCATTCATCATCCGATTCCACAGGGTATTGTTCACAATGAAGCGGTCATCAGTGTGGGATGTGGCCAAAGGATGTCCACTTCTATCCCTTTGTATGACTCTTCCAGTCTCTCTGTATCTCTGTTGCAACCTGCTGGTGACACTCTGTGACACACTAAGCTAAGTGGCCACTTCCATCTGAGAACAGCCTCATAATGTTGATCAATTGTTAGGCCTCTTTCACACGGGCGTCATGGATTTGGGAAAAATCGGCATGTTTGGTACCCAAACCCGAACCCGGACTTCTTCACGGAAGTGCGGGTTTGGGTTAGGTGTTGTGTAGATTTTATTATTTTCCCTTATAACATGGTTATAAGGGAAAATAATAGCATTCTTAATACAGAATGCTAAGTAAATTAGGGCTGGAGGGGTTATAATAAATAAATAAAATAATTTAACTCACCTCATCCACTTGTTCGCGCAGCCCGGCTTCTCTTTTTTCTTCTTCTTTGAGGAAAAGGACCTGTGGTGACGTCACTGCACTCATCACATGGTCCGTCACATGATCCATCACCAAATTTAACTGTATCGCCATCCTCAGGACGATGATACAATTTGATACTAAGGCAGTATTTTGTGCTGCATTATGGTATTTGGTTCTGCTTCGGCAGTATTTTGTTCTGCACTGTGGTATTTCTGGTCCTGTGTTTCTGTGTTGACCAAGCTTCTCTCAATTTGGACCCACCTACAACATGGGGTCACTTTTAGGTTTGTCCAGGGCCACTTTAAGCTCCCAGTCCATCCCTGACCATTCCCCACAGTATTCTAAGACCAACATTACCAATAACACTATATAAAGGCCAAATAATACAGCTCCACCATGACCATACCCATTTAGGTACCAGTCATTAATAAACCCATTTAGGCTCCCACCCAGTAACTTACAGGTGATGTCTCCTCTGACTGGAGTCATTCTCTTCATATTTTTCTCAGTCCTGCACAGATCACTCTGATGACATTTCCTGACCAAAACTTGTTTATGCATAATTTGACACACAGAACACACCTACTTAGTATTAAAGCCTTCTTTTATGCCCCCATTTGACCCTGTAGTCATAATGCCCACTGTAGTGCCCCCAGTAGATATAATGCCCCTTTGTCGTGCCCTCAGTATATATAATGCCCCAACCATATTGTCCTCTGTACATATAATGCTGCCTAGTAGTGGCCCCTGTACAAATTATGCCTCCCAGTAGTGCCCTCTGTACAAATAATGCACCCTAATAGTGCCACACTTAATACCCCCAGTAGAGTCATCTGTACATATAATGGCCTCCAGTAGTGTCCTCTATACATATAATGTCCCCTAGTAGTGACCTCTGTCATATAATGCCCCTGTAGTGCCCTCTGTTCATATAATGTCCCCATAATACTATCTGTACATATAACGCCCCACTGTAGTGCCCCCATTAGTGACAACAAAGAAAAAAAAAATCTGCGGTTGGGAGATATGCTATGAGGCTGAACAGCGGCGACGGGGACCATCAGCTCCTTTACCCCTCTTTCAACTCCAGCGCTCCCTTGCAAGTGTTTATAAATGAATAGATAGGATTTAGAGATTAGTCTTAGGACAGTCTAGAATGAATCTCTTGGCCATGTGGCTCAGTCTAGTGCTATTCTGTGACAGATGTCAATGCTTAGGTTTGGTAATATAGCTATCAAATTCTGAATGTACATAACAGAACATAACAAAATGTACTAAAAAACATAAGGTTTTACCATGGTGTAGAGTACATACTATTTGGGGTGAAAACTTTCCCATGAATGTGAAGGGTTATGTTAAGCAGCCATTGGCTATTGCCAGGCATAAGACTTTGCACTGTACCTGTATACAAGGGGTAACTCAAGTTACAATATTAACCTTATAATGACCAGGCCTGAATAGGCCTTAATGACCAGTAGTGATGGACGAACATTGGCCGGGGTGGTTTGTGAACGCGATCGCGATCAAATGTTCATGAACCGTAAGTTTGCGGCGGGCCCCATTCACTTTAATGGCAGGCGAACCTGAAAAAACTTCAGCTCATATTTGCAGCCACCAAATAATTACAAGAAGTGCACAGATCGTCCCACAACATGGACAGTGACATACCAGAGGGGGGTCAATGGCAAAAATTCCCACAAAAAATATGTATTTTAATCAGGGTCCATTTTTATGCGTCTTAAATTGAAACTCTCAAAAATGTGCCCTGCTGGAGCCTAGAAAAATTGTATTTTAGGCCATGGGAGTACAGGCCCCAAACATTAGGCATTTACCGGACAGAAAACATCAAGTGATTATGTGGCTGGAGGTATATTAGACGGTCATAAGATATCAATTTTACTGCAAGCCAGTGGAGTACAGGCCCCCAAAATTATTCATTCAATGTACAGAAAAGAACAAGCTTTGTCTTCTTCTCATTGTCTGTCGCTAGTAGAGGCCTAAGCCTGGCAGGCAGGTTCCCCCAGAAGTATCTTACTGGAAGAAGACAAGCCGGGCTGCGCGAACAAGTGGATGAGGTGAGTAAATTTTTTTTTTTTTTATGCGGGGTTTATGCGGGGTTCCCATCCCAATCGGCTCCCCACCCCGATTGTCACCTAGCAACCATGCGTGAAAATCGCTCCGCATCCGCACTTGCTTGTGGATGCTTGCGATTTTCACACAGCCCCATTCACTTCTATGGGGCCTGCGTTGCGTGAAAAACACAATATAGAGCATTTTCCGACAATATAGAGCATGCTGTGATTTTCATGCAACGCACAAGTGATGCGTGAAAATCACCGCTCATGTGCACAGCCCCATAGAAATGAATGGGTTCAGATTCAGTGCGGGTTCAATGCGTTCACCTCACGCATTGCACCCACACGGAAAACTCGCCTGTGTGAAAGGGGCCTTAGAGTTCTGAAATCTATTGTATTACACTAACATAATGACAAGTCAAATGATCCTTCAGACAGTGGCGTAACTAGAGTTCTATGGGTCCCAGGGCAAACTTTGGATTGTGGCCCCCCCACCCCCATTAACCCGCAACCCCATTACCCCACCCCCTTCCCCCGACACTCGCTCTGTATATATTTCACTTGGCCCCCACCCAGACTGTATACAGTATATCTCATTTGGCCCCCACCCAGACTGTATATATTTTATTTGTCCCCCACCCAGACTGTATATATATCATTTGGCCCCCACCCAGACTGTATATATTTTATTTGGCCCCCACTCACTCAAACTGTATATATTTCATTTTGACCCTTGTACATAATTGAATGATTGGCTGCCCCTGCCCCTTCTCACTCTGTATAGATTTTATTTTTTGTGGCCCCCTCTTACAGTACAGACCAAAAGTTTGGACACACCTTCTCATTCAAAGAGTTTTCTTTATTTTCATGACTATGAAAATTGTAGATTCACACTGAAGGCATCAAAACTATGAATTAACACATGTGGAATTATATACATAACAAACAAGTGTGAAACAACTGAAAATATGTCATATTCTAGGTTCTTCAAAGTAGCCACCTTTTGCTTTGATTACTGCTTTGCACACTCTTGGCATTCTCTTGATGAGCTTCAAGAGGTAGTCCCCTGAAATGGTTTTCACTTCACAGGTATGCCCTGTCAGGTTTAATAAGTGGGATTTCTTGCCTTATAAATGGGGTTGGGACCATCAGTGGCGTTGAGGAGAAGTCAGGTGGATACACAGCTGATAGTCCTACTGAATAGACTGTTAGAATTTGTATTATGGCAAGAAAAAAGCAGCTAAGTAAAGAAAAACGAGTGGCCATCATTACTTTAAGAAATGAAGGTCAGTCAGTCAGCCGAAAAATTGGGAAAACCTTGAAAGTAAGGGCTATTTGACCATGAAGGAGAGTGATGGGGTGCTGCGCCAGATGACCTGGCCTCCACAGTCACCGGACCAGAACCCAATTGAGATGGTTTGGGGTGAGCTGGACCGCAGAGTGAAGGCAAAAGGGCCAACAAGTGCTAAGCATCTCTGGGAACTCCTTCAAGACTGTTGGAAAACCATTTGAGGGGATTACCTCTTGAAGCTCATCAAGAGAATGCCAAGAGTGTGCAAAGCAGTAATCAAAGCAAAAGGTGGCTACTTTGAAGAACCTAGAATATGACATATTTTCAGTTGTTTCACACTTGTTTGTTATGTATATAATTCAACATGTGTTAATTCATAGTTTTGATGCCTTCATCATGAAAATAAAGAAAACTCTTTGAATGAGAAGGTGTGTCCAAACTTTTGGTCTGTACTGTATATGGCTGGTGTGTGCCCCCCTTTCTAAATTCAGTTCATAGGGCCACTACCACTGCTTTTTGTGGCCCTTTCTAAATTCAATTAATAGTGCCAGGTCGGTGCCGGATGCCCCCAGTATGACGTGCAGCATGTGCACACCTAAAAAATAAAATAAAGCTCTGCTCGGTTCCGAGTTCAGTCGTCCCGTCTCAATGGCAGCTTTATCATGTCTTCCCGCGAGACCCGTGACCTCCAGCTCTGGGTTTTGCCGACATTGAGCAGAAAGTATGTATGTGGGATGTGCGCAGTGCAGCCACACTAGTCACTTACTTTTTAAATAAGCAAAGCAAAGCGGAGATGGACGGGGCTGGCTAAAAGCACTTGCGGGCTTTCCCTGCCGGGCCTGGTCACGGTCGCACCCTCTGCCTGCAGAGTTGTTTCTGGGTCGTTCATTGCTTCTTTTATAGATCTACGCAAACCAGATTTAAAGAAAGCTGTACAACGAAAACAACTGAAACAAATGGACAGATCTGCCCGTAAGACAGTGGGGGACATTTACTAAGCATGTTGCACCAGAATTATGGTATAAAATGTGCCAATAAGAATTGCATTTTGATGTGCATCACATATATCAACTGTTTTCTCCAGAATTTTCACCATAAAGAATGTATCACGCCAGAAATGATTTATTAATGTCAAAATGGGCTGGGCTATCAAATTGCCGCATATTGCGCCTCATTTATCATCCTCTTATCGGCAAAAATGGCTCAAATTGTTGCTGACAATTAAGCTAGCTTATGTAGTGGTGTTTTGTGTAAAAAATCACATTTATGGAATAAAGATGCAAATTTTTGTCAAAAAGTTGCATTTATGAAAAGAAAATCATCTCGTTGTGGGAACAAGTGACAGGTACGGTAAATATTAAAGGTAGGGTTTGGTCAGAAAATTTACATTCAACAAAACAATAACAAAAACAGCCAAATCTGAGACAAATGTCGCAATTTACCAGTGAAATGTTGCAAATATGCTTCAAAACTTGCAAATATGCTTCAAAAGCTCTAAGTGCGGTCTAGCAGGATTGACTGAAATGGCGCATTTTGGTTTTAAAAAGTCTCATTTTCGTGCTATTGGCATTAAAATGTCACAAATAAAGAGAAATGGTAATCAGGTTTATATTTTAAAAAGTCACATTTCAACAGTGGTGTTCGCCTTTTGATACGAGGTGAAATAAATCACCGCCGTTGATTTGTAATGTTAGTATTTTTGGGCTCAAATTACGCCATTATTGATAAATGTCCCCCAATGTGTCAATTTGATGCGGGATCAAAAACTCTTCTAGAAAGAAATTAAAAAGGAGAACAAAAATCTGGTATCCTGGAAAGATCACAGCACAAACTGGTCCACTTTCTTAGGGATCATGCACACGACCGTGTCCGTTTTACAGTTCGCAAATTTCAGATACGGAAAACACGGTTAGCGGCCATGTGCGTTCCGCATTTTGAGAAGCGGAACATCCGGCCCTCAATAGAGCAGTCCTATCCTTGTCCGTGACACAAACAAGAATAGGATGCTCTATTTTTTTTTGCGGGGCCACGGATGCGGACATAAACACAGTGCACCGTACACATCTTTTGTGGCCCCATTAAAATCAATAGGTCCACATCCAACCTGTAAGAAATACGGCTCGTGTGCATGAGGCCTTACACAGGGGAGGTCTCTCCAGGAATTACAAAGAGATATATTGATCAGCTCAAGGAATTGAACCTAGCCGCTGTGTAAAACATGCCAGGTCCAGTGCCTGCATCACCTAATGTAATGCCCCAGAGGTGCATTACCACCTTCCATACCTCCCCAATGTCTTCTATGGTTAATAAAATGTCATCATATGTATTATTTTCCAGGTCCTGTATAATGTGCATATTCTTTTCCATGTAAATGTTATGTTCAAGTGTAATATACCTGGTTCACCAGCAGATGGCAGCAGTAAAGGCAGAACTACCTTGCCTAGAATGGAACCTTATTTCCATTCTAGCTTGCTCCCTCAAGGGAGGAGTTTAGTTAGTGAAGGGCAGTCTACCATACCCTGTCTTGGGGAGAGGTTGTGTCCAGCTTACCCCCTGTAAGGGGATGGCTGTTTGCTAGCCAGCAGAGCACTGTCTGCTCTGCTAGGCCAAAGAAAGAGAAATAAAGAGCTTCAGAGCCAGGAGGAAAGATTCCCTGGGTAAAGAGAAAGAGAAAGATACAGATCAAGATAAAGATAAAGTCAGACTAAAGGAAGCTAAGTTGCAGCCTCCAGCAGAAGAGAAAAAGTTCTTATTTAATTTTGCTAGCATAGCAGAGCTGAGGAGTTCAGATGTAGCAGACCTGATTGTGTTTGCCAGCCAAAGCCTATATCAAAATCTGCTGATGACCAAGATAAAGTTTGGAAGATTGTTCCTTGATAAAAGTTTATTCAAGTAAAGTTGTGTTCAATGATAATATAAGTCTGGACTCAAGTCATTTCACCCTCACCACCTAACAATTTCAGTTGCACCGCTGTGTTACAGGATATCCAGCTAGGAGCACCGTGACAAGTGATAAAGCCACAACACCTGAGGGAAACTATAGGCAACCCTCTTATCACTCTGGTATTCCTACACTGGGTTCCACCACCACCACCTACTTAGGGTACCTAGTCCCTCATTGCTGAAATGCAACTGGCATCACGACAAAAACTTTTAAACCTTATAACATCTTAAAGGGACCCTTTGGTTGATGTCACGCCCAGTAGTGCTCTGCACTTCCTTTTCTCCTGCCTTGCCTGATACTGTACCTGCCGTGTCAAGTACTAAATTGTCTTCTGATTCTGTTACTGAGACTCTCGCTCCACCAATGGAAGTTTCTGAGTCAATACCCTCAACCTCCGACCAGTGTCCAACTACCTGCATTAAAAGACCTTACCCCACAAGAGAGCGGCATCCACCAGATCACTTGACTTTGTTCCTGAATTTCTCTGGACTTTTATTGTAGTGGTGATGATTGGTTTGTATTAGATATGTATCAGAAAAATGTATTGACATTGCATACCTCCCAACTTTTTGGACAATCAAAGAGGGTCGCTTATGGTTTATTTAGCGAAATTTTTCCTTATACACATAATTTTCTTAGCACACAAAAGTTCAAAAATTATCTGAATATAGAAATTTCTAAAATCCAAATTGCATCAAATAATGATATAATATACAAGGCAGGCTCTAATATACAGATAGGAACCAGACACTTTCTGGATCAATATTGTAAATGTGATAATGCAAATCTCGACTTTGGATCAAAAAAGAGGGACATTTAAGGAGAAAAGAGGGACAGAGGGACTTGGGTCAAAAAGAGGAACTTTCCCTCTAAAATAGAGACTTGGGAGGTCTGACATTGTAATATTAGTGCAGGGATTGGTTTAGTATTGCAGATACACTCACTCTGCTGTTCTTGATTACTTTTGCCGTGGGGTGCTGTTTCAATTTTTGCCTCAGGCAGCAGAAGGATTAGCTGCACCCCTGCCCCTTGCTACATAGCACTGAGGGAAGGGGTCACAAGCTGAACTCCTGCACCAGGGCCCATGAGCCTTCAGCTACTCCCCTGATGGTGGCTCTAGTGTTCCCTTACTCTCTCTCGCTAAGGCTGCATTCACACGACAGTGGCGTAGCCGTACCCGTGTTGTAGATCGTGTGTTTCTAATCCATGCCTATGCACCACAAAAGATAGAACATGTCCTATCTTTTGCAGTATCTTGCAGATTGTGGACTCATTCAAGTCAATTTGTCTGCACCGCAGCACGGATTTCACATGGCTGGTGCCCGTGTTTTGTGTAACCGCGGTTTGTGGTCCTCAACAGAGGCGCGGCTACACCACGGTCATGTGAATGTAGCCTTAACAACCTGTTACAGTCTCTCAGCAGGGGTTATCCAAGAAAAGATATTCATGACTTATCCTCAGGATAGGTAATCAGTAGGGTTAAGCGAATTGGGTTGGGATTGCAATATCCGAACCCTATTTGTTTGTTTAAAAACTTTGTTAATATTATGAGCTCCGTCCTACTGTAAAATGTATGTCTTCCGTGAAGGTCCTTCCGAAGTTTGCGCAAATATCGCAAGACTTTCATGGTCACGCTTCTATAACGTGTCAGTTTGTTTATTCGCATAAATTATTGTATTAAAATACTAAGCGGAACTCGGCTTTGTGCTTCATTAACGAAGCAGAGTTCATCTTCCCGGACTGAGAGGTACAGAAATTTAGATATGAGTGGCTAATCCGTGTCCAAGTATGGGGGATGTTTGAGCAGTATTCCCTCTCCACAGTAGCAAAGTCTTTCTGCCATAGACATGCACTATTCCTTGCTGTTTGAGTCTAATGCACGGCCTTGTGGGTTTGAGATCTTCTAAGATGTCTAGTCTCTTTCCTATAGGGGTTTTCTTGTAGTAGAGTTGCTTCTCTGGCAGATGTAGACTCAGAAACAGAGGCACATGACACTTACTTATGTGGGAACACTAACTTTAGTGAACTCTACAGATGTTGAAGGCAACAAAAATTTCAATAAACTGAACTTGGAACAGGGCTATAACCAGGGGCTGATTGGGAACCTAAAGTGACCCTGGAAAAAAAAAACTAAAAGTGGCCCCATATGAAAGGAGGGTCCAAATTGAAAGGAGGCAGGGCAACAAAAGCAATACCATAGCGCAAAATACCACAAACCACAGTACTGTACAATATATGTGTCCCTCTGAGTTGGCCATCAATAGAGGCCATTTCTCTCATCTTCCTCCAGTTGTCTCTGATTAAGAGATGAAGCAGGGGGATTATATGGAGGTGAGATGGGGGACATAGTTGAGGAGGGCATGTCGCTGGCCGAGTACATGAGTACCTGATTCTTACAGAGTTAATTACCACTGATAGCTCATTATGTATCTGGCCAGCGGCAGAGCGGAGCGCTTGGGCGGCCCCCTGGACATCGGGCCACCGGGACACTGTAAGGTCTATGGCCAATCTACCCCTGGCTATAACACATATCTCTGAATTAGGTCACACAGTCAGTGTTTGATCATTGATTTCCACCTGTGACTGTGAGGTAAAACCAGGTGTGGGTCTCTGTGTAGGCTCCACTTCTGGATTTGGCTCACAATCACTGATAGAAATCACTGATCAAACACTGACCAAACATTGACTTAGGTTGGCCATAGCACCCAATCAGATCCCATCTTTCTTTTTCCAAAAGTAAAAGATGGAATCTGATTGTTTGCTGTGGGCATCTAAGACAGTTTTCCTTTCCACCAGTTCTGATAAAGCTCCCTCATTCTCTTTTGTCTCATGTTTATTTGTGGCGTCCGTACACCAGGTGCCTCCTGCTACTGCATCAAATAGTTTTCCAGCACTGGTCTTATGACCCATGTCACATGAGTTACTTGTTCAACTTCATCTCAGTCTCCTGCCTATCAATTTGCACACTAACATTAAGGTAACCCCACCTTCCACCAGCCTCTATACAGTATGTACAATGCAGGAACAAATAAATATATCACTAAGTAGTCTCTCAGGTAACCGTCCGTTATGCCTCATAGGCTTCAGGCCACTAGGCCTGAAGCCTATGAGGCAGTAGAGCGACGCAGGACTCGGTCACGAATCGATTACCTCACTGTGACCTCCTGCGTCGGATCTCGCGAGCTGACGCGATGGCCCGGCGCGGGAAGGCACAGTGAGGCATTCGTGACCGCCTGCGCCGGGACGCCACAAGCTGTGATGGAGAGAGGTAAGTATTAATTTATTTAGTTTTAATGTACCCTACCCTAATTGCAGAGGCACTAGGGGCACTATGGGGGTGGGGGAGGAGCAGAAAGAGGAGGACCACTGACAGTACTAACTGGACATCATAGTAATAAGAGTGGGGAGGCGGCCATTATATTAATAATATAGAGGGGGACATTATATTAATAATAAAGAGGGGGACATTATATTAACAAAGAGGGGGCCATTATATTAATAATAAAGAGGGGGACATTATATTAATAATAAAGAGGGGGCCATTATATTAATAATAAAGAGGGGGACATTATATTAATAATAAAGAGCGGGCCAATACATTATTATTAATATAATGTCCTCCTCTTTATTATTAATATAATGTCCCCCTCTATATTATTAATATAATGGCCCCCTCTTTATTATTAATATAATGTCCCCCTCTTTATTATTAATATAATGTCCCCCTCTGTATTATTAATATAATGTCCCCCTCTGTATTATTAATATAATGTCCCTCTCTTTATTATTAATATAGAAACATAGAAACATAGAATGTGTCGGCAGATAAGAACCATTTGGCCCATCTAGTCTGCCCAATATATCTGAATCCTATTAATAGTCCCTGGCCCTATCTTATATGAAGGATAGCCTTATGCCTATCCCATGCATGCTTAAACTCCTTCACTGTATTTGCAGCTACCACTTCTGCAGGAAGGCTATTCCATGCATCCACTACTCTCTCAGTAAAGTAATACTTCCTTATATTACTTTTAAACCTTTGCCCCTCTAATTTAAAACTGTGTCCTCTTGTGGTAGTTTTTCTTCTTTTAAATATGCTCTCCTCCTTTACCGAGTTGATTCCCTTTATGTATTGAAAAGTTTCTATCATATCCCCTCTGTCTCTTCTTTCTTCCAAGCTATACATATTAGGGTCCTTTAACCTTTCCTGGTAAGTTTTATCCTGCAATCCATGTACTAGTTTAGTAGCTCTTCTCTGAACTCTCTCTAGAGTATCTATATCCTTCTGGAGATATGGCCTCCAGTACTGCGCACAATACTCCAAGTGAGGTCTCACCAGTGTTCTGTACAGCGGCATAAGCACTTCACTCTTTCTACTGCTTATACCTCTCCCTATACATCCAAGCATTCTGCTGGCATTTCGTGCTGCCCTATTACATTGTCTTCTCACCTTTAAGTCTTCTGAAATAATTACTCCTAAATCCCTTTCCTCAGATACTGAGGTCAGGACTGTGTCAAATATTCTATATTCTGCCCTTGGGTTTTTACGCCCCAGGTGCATTATCTTGCACTTATCCACATTAAATTTCAGTTGCCAGAGTTCTGACCATTCTTCTAGTTTTCCTAAATCCTTTTCCATTTGGCGTTTCCCTCCAGGAACATCAACCCTGTTACATATCTTTGTGTCATCAGCAAAAAGACAACCCTTACCATCGAGGCCTTTTGCAATATCACTTATGAAGATATTAAACAAAATTGGTCCCAGTACAGATCCCTGTGGAACCCCACTGGTAACATGACCTTGTTTTGAATGTTCTCCATTGACTACAACCTTCTGCTGTCTGCCACTGCCTAATCCACTCAACAATATGGGAGTCCATGCTCAATGACTGCAGTTTATTGATAAGTCTTCTATGTGGGACAGTGTCAAAAGCCTTACTAAAATCTATATATACGATGTCTACTGCACCTCCACCGTCTATTATTTTAGTCACCCAGTCAAAAAAATCTATAAGATTTCTTTGACATGATCTCCCTGAAGTAAACCCATGTTGTTTTTCATCTTGCAATCCATGGGATTTTAGATGTTCCACAATCCTATCCTTTAATAGGGTTTCCATTAATTTGCCTACTATTGATGTCAGACTCACTGGTCTATAGTTGCTCGATTCCTCCCTACTACCTTTCTTGTGAATGGGCCAATTTCCAATCTTCCGGGACTCCTGTTACTAATGATTGGTTAAATAAATCTGTTAACGGTTTTGCCAGCTCACCACTAAGCTCTTTTAATAATTTTGTGTGTATCTCATCAGGCCCCTGTGACTTATTTGTCTTCACTTTAGACAGCAAATTTAGAACATCTTCCTCTGTAAAGACACATGCATCAAACGATTTATTAGTCATCCTTTCTAGTGGAGGTCCTTCTCCTTCTTTTTCTTTTGTAAAAACTGAACAGAAGTATTTATTAAGGCAGTCGGCTAGCCCTTTATTCTCTTCTACATACCTTCCGTCCTTTGTTTTTAATTTAGTTATTCCTTGTTTTAATTTCCTTTTTTCATTTATATATCTGAAGAATGTCTTATCCCCTTTTTTCATAGACTGAGCTAGTTTTTCTTCTGCCTGCGCTTTAGAAGTTCTTATAACTTGCTTGGCCTCTTTCTGCCTAATCTTGTAGATTTCCGTATCTTCATTGCTCTGGGTTTTTTTATAATTACAAAATGCTAGCTTTTTATTTTTAATGATTTGGGCCACTTCTGCTGAGTACCACAGTGGTCTCTTCCTTTTTTTTGCTTTTACTGACAAGTCTAATGCAATTTTCTGTTGCCTTCAATAATGCACCTTTTAAGTAGTCCCATTTCTCCTGGACTCCATGTAATCCGTTCCAGTCTGATAAGGACTCATTTATGACTAATTTCATTTTTGAAAAGGCTGTTTTTCTAAAATCTAAAACTTTTGTTTTTGTGTGGTGGGACTCTTTCACAGTTCTTATATTAAACCACACTGACTGGTGATCACTAGATCCCAAGGTTTCGCCTACAATGACATCATATACCGAATCCCCATTTGTGAATACCAAATCCAAAATGGCCTCCCTCCGGGTTGGCTCCTCAACCACTTGTTGTAGAGATAACCCCAGTAGGGAATTTAGAATATCTGTACTCCTGGTAGAACTTGCTATTTTTGTTTTCCAGTTTATATCTGGAAGATTGAAATCTCCCATAATGATAACTTCTCCTTTCATTGTCATTTTAGCTATTTCTTCAACTAGTAGATCATCTAGTTCTTTAACTTGACCAGGTGGTCTATATATCACACCTACACGAGTTACTGCATGGTTAGCAAACTGCAATGTAACCCAAACTGACTCTATGTTGGCCTCACCAACTTGTATTAGGTTAGATTTAATGCTATCTTTCACATACAGGGCGACTCCTCCTCCTTTCTTGCCTTCTCTGTCTCTTCTGTATAAAGAGTACCCTGGTATGGTTATATAATGGCCCCCTCTTTGTTAATATAATGGCCCCCTCTTTGTTATTAATATAATGGCCCTCTCTGTATTATTAATATAATGTCCCCCTCTGTATTATTAATATAATGGCCCTCTCTTTATTATTAATATAATGGCCCCCTCTTTGTTAATATAATGGCCCCCTCTTTGTTATTAAAGAGGGGCCATCACATTAATAATACAGAGGGGGACATTATATTAATAATAAAGAGGGGGCCATTATATTAATAATAAAGAGGGGGACATTATATTAATAATACAGAGAGGGACATTATATTAATAATAAAGAGGGGGCTATTATAATATACAGGGGAATAATATTATGGTGAATGGGGGACTGTCTGGCTCTAACAAATTTGGGGGGGGGGGGGGCAGCAGGATGAGTTGTTGAGACACCAGGAAGGAGGGGATAAGAGTAAAGTGAGGAACCAAATATTTTTTCTGTGAAACTCTGCAGAGACAAGAAGCGGCTGAAAGAAGGTGTCATGGCTGTCTAATCTCTGAATGAAGATGTTGAGGAAAGTCTACATCACAGGAGACGTCACTGGATGTAACAGGTATGGTGGGGTATTCTACTGTAGTAATAATAATGTCCATGCACATATCTGTTTCACGGTAGGGTTGGGGGAGGAGATTGAGAATATGGCCCACCCTGGCCCCAGACTTCAGGTCACACTGTGTGTGTTCTGAATTCTGGGGGCTCACACCCATCTACTACATTATCTGTACTCAGAGTTATCACTGTGTTATCTGTGGTGTTACATAGGACTGCAGGAGATATCTACTACATTATCTGTACTCCGAGAGTTATCACTGTGTTATCTGTGGTGTTACATAGGACTGCAAGTGACATCTGCTACATTATCTGTACTCAGTGAGTTATCACTGTTATCTGTGGTGTTACATTGGACTGCAGGTGACATCTACTACATTATCTGTACTCAGAGAGTTATCACTGTGTTATCTGAGGTGTTACATAGGACTGCAGGGAACATCTATTACATTATCTGTACTCAGAGTTATCACTGTGTTATCTGTGGTGTTACATAGGATGGCTAGTGATCTACTACAGTATCTGTTAAAAGGGGTGTGCCCGGGGTAGGAGGGGTTGGGTGCAATTTTTGGCTTGCCTCGGGTGCTGGCAACCCACGCTATGCCACTGCATGTACCAGTATGTAACTATATGTCATGGGTGCAGTGTAAGCATGTGAAGCGGGCTTACGCGTGAGCCAGGCTGCATATGGAGCCAATGCCAACTGTGTAAAACAACCAGCACCCAGTTGCAATCACCGGGGTCAGAGATAACGGATATCCTAAGCATTTAACTCCTCAGATGCTGCGGACAATAGCGACCGGGGCATCTGAGGCTCTAGAAAGAGATCGGAGCACCTGTGGTGAAGTAGCAGAGATCTGAATGGTTGCTATGACAGCCTGGGGCCTTGTGAGCTGCCTAAAAAGCCACGCCTGAGGCATGGCCTGATAGACAGCCTATGAAAATCACATAGACAGCAATAGTGCACTATTGCAGTCTATGGTACAAGCAATCAGAAGATTACATGTTTAAGTCCCCTAGGATGACCAAAAATTACTGTAAAAATGTTTTTAAAACACACAATTTTACATATAAAAATAAAAAATACAAAATAGATATAACTGGTTTTGCCATGCCCAAAAATGTCTGAGCTATTAAAATATAAAAAATATTTTCCTGTGTGGTGAATACCATAATGGAAAAGTGGCTTAGTTGCCCACAGCAACCAATCAGATGCCACCTTTTGTTTTGCAAAGGAGCTCTGAAAAATGAAAGGTGGAATCTGATTGGTTGCTTTGGGCATCTAAGCCATTTTATTATTATTTTTTTTATAAATCTCCCCATTCTCTTTCATCTCACGTTTATTTGTGGTGTCCGTATACCAGGTGCCTCCTGCTCCTGCATCAATTGAGGAAATAGTTCTCCAGAATTGGTCCTATAAAAAAATCCATATTCATTGAAAACTCATTTAACTTCCAGGAATCTACATCCTAGTAAAAGGAACAACATTTATGCATTTCTGACCCATGTCGGACCAAGACCATTACCCAATGTCTATTTCCTCAATTCATGTAGATACCTATCTGAGAACCAGCCCAGCGTCTCTTCCTCCATGCATTGGAGCAATGCCCTGTGTGTAAAAACTCTGATCACTCCTGGAAATAGATGGTGAGCTGGTTTTTGCTTTGTTTTCTATTACATGCTTCCTGATACTGACCTGATTTCTATGTACCCATGTGTCTCTGACACCCACATTGCTTTATCTCTGCAGTCTCAATATGGGACTGATGGACCTTCAGGTGATATGACCAGCACATGGACTCTGCTATCTCATCCATTCTAATCACTTCAGCCTCTATCTCCACTCCTTTCCTGGTGTCTCCTTGCAGCTCTCCTCAGAATATACACCTAGCTCCAGCTTGCACCTTCTAATCTACACAGTACTCTTCCTGTCCTCCACTCTATTATTCCCCTAGGAATCAGCTCTGTTTGTTCTCTGGCCTCCACTGTAGCTTACAAATACCCACATAGTATAATTAGGTGCATTTGGAGGAAGTAAAAATACTTATCAGAGTATGAATCTCAGGGTAGTCAGTGTCAACCAGTAGTACAGGGATCAGCAACCTTCGCCACTCCAGCTGCTGTGAAACTACAACTCCCAGCGTGCAAACTTTACTCAGTTGTTCTTGTAACTCCAACAGAAGTAAAAGGAGGATTCTGGGAGTTATGTGCAAGTCCATCTCCTGAAGTGCTAAATAATTATGTCACACTGGCGCTTTTATCCTCTATACCTATCGCTGACGCTGCGGTACCGTAGCAGTATCGCAGCTGCTACAAAGAAACAAAAAGGCTAATATCAAAGAATAGGTTCCGCGCGACGCTATCCCACACTCTCTACAACACCTTCAACAGAGGCAAAGACGTGCATATATAGCATCAATACGGTTATACATAAATGTACCTGTTTGAATGTTGCTGTTGTTTATCTGCGCGTACCGTTCCTCCTTTATGTATCGTATTCGTATACTTGAGTGGGGTAAGGAGCCCTATATATTTTTATATTCTATACACACATGAGCTTGCCGCGGCAGGTGGCACTGCTCGATATTAAACTCACTAGTTCGTGCTCGACTTCGAGCGCTGTGTGACGTCACAGAACCAGAGTACGAGTATCTAGGAAGGTCAAAAAGCTCCAACGCGTTTCAGATAACCGTTATCCTTCATCGGGGACATCAACTCCTCCTCCTAGTGTTTCTTATATAGGGTACTGCTCCCCTCCCATTTTTTAACCCTTAGTTCTCAACCATGTTGCTCTCCTTCATTCAAACGCAAACAATTCAATCTCTGAATTCAGTCCCATTGGCACCAATGTATTCATGTTAAAAATCCAACATGTCTCCACTCTAGACATTTCCTGATAAAATCCCCCCTCTTTTATCCTCCTTAACTATTTTCATTCCGCTGAATCGAGTTCCCTCACTTAAACCTCCATGTTTTTGCTTGTAATGTCGGGATAAGGGGTGACCGTCATATTTCCTATGAATATTAATGTGTTCCCCCATTCTCTTATATAATGACCTTTTTTTTACGTCCTATGTAGATCTTATCACATAGACATGTTAGTGAATAGATGACACCTCGGCTATTACATGTAATGTAATCTTTTATGTCATATATAAATGAACCATCTGTATTTTTATCTGTATATTTTTTTCCAGATTTTTTGGTAATTCTTAGTTTTTTACACACCATACAGATTCTACATGGAAATAAAAACCTTTTGGTGGTTGCTTTATTTTTGAATTATTGGCATGCGTACTTATACATTTATTTGTCGGTGCCACCATATTCCCCACATTGCTCGCCTTCCTATATATAAATCTAGGGCATTTTGGGATATAGTCATCTACTACTTTGTCCTCTTTCAGGATATCCCAGTGTTTTTTTTTTGTTTTTGTTTTTTTATTATTTTATTTTCATAATCAATAAAGCAAAGCAATGGGTTACAGAGTATAGTGTAACATGGTATAAGGTACAAAATACCAGCAAGAACAGAATATCTTGTGTTTTTTAATGATATTTCTAAATATCTTCAATTGGCAATTATATTGCATAATAATGGGTGGCATTTCAAATTGTTCCTCTCCATTCTTCTCTCCATTTTCATTCTTAAACCTATTATTCTTAATTAATTCCTGTCTTTCTAATGTAGCTATTATTGTTTTTTGTTCTACCAGCCTGTCCCTATTATAACCTTTTGACTCAAATTTACATTGTAGTTCCTCCACCTCTTTTTGATAATCCTCCCTTTTAGTACAATTTCTTTTTATTTGCATAAATTGGCTCTTGGGTATATTCTCCAACCACTGGGGGAAGGGACAACTGTCCCGTGAAATGAAACTGTTTGCATCAGTGGGTTTATTATATGTCCTTGTGCATATTCTGTCCTTCTCTATATAAATAATTAAATCTAAAAAAAATGACGGTCACCCCTTATCCTGACATTACAAGGAATAACATGGAGGTTTAAGTGAGGGAACTCGATTCAGCGGAATGGAAATAGTTAAGGAGGATAAAAGGGGGGGGGGGGATTTTATCAGAAAAATGTCTAGAGTGGAGACACGTTGGATTGTTAACATGAATCCATTGGTGCCAATGGGACTGTATTCAGAGATTGAATTGTTTGCGTTTGAATGAAGGAGAGCAACATGGTTGAGAACTAAGGGTTAAAAAATGGGAGGGGAGGAGTTCCCTATATAAGAAACATTAGGAGGAGTAGTTGATGTCCCTGATGAAGGATAACGATTATCTGAAACGCGTTGGTGCTTTTTGACACTCCTAGATACTCGTACTCTGGTTCTGTGATGTCACACAGCGCTCGAAGTCGAGCACAAACTAGTGAGTTTAATATCAAGCAGTGCCACGGGCCGGGGCAAGCTCATGTGTGTATAGAATATAAAAATATATAGGGCTCCTTATCCCACTCAAGTATACAAATACAATACATAAAGGAGGAAAGGTACGCGCAGATAAACAATGGCAACTTTCAAACAGGTACATTTATGTATAACTGTATTGATGCTATATATGCACGTCTTTGCCTCTGTTGAAGGTGTTGTAGAGAGTGTGGGATAGCGTCACGCGGAACCTATTCTTTTACAACTACTGACGTGGTCTCACATGCTCTGCCAACTGCCACCAGCTATATCTACAGCTAGAAGCTTTGCCAGTTATCGGGGAGAGCTGCAGCAGAAAGGACATGCTCCCTGAGCTGTTATTATAGAACTAGAGCTGAAGCAGAAAGGACACTGCTTGAGAAAGGACACGCGCCATGAGCTGCCATTGATGAGGATCTAGCATGTGAGGTGCAGGGCTGGTTCTAGGTTTGTTAGAAAGAGATTGTCATGTACCATATGAGGTCTGATTTTCATTTTTTTACATTAATCATTGCGCAGCACTTTTTTCCACATTAGGCCACGCCTCAAACTCCACCTAAAACATAACTATACACCTAATCCCAGCCAGTCCCCTAAATGCCCCACATAGTAAGTATTTCCCCTTTATGCCACCACACAGTATTTATGCCTACATTGTGCCCCTTTAACAAATTATGTCCAGACATGTGCCTCCTTTACAGTAGTTATGACAGACATGTGCCCCCTCACAGTAGTTATGACAGACATGTGCCCCCTCACAGTACTTATGACAGACATGTGCCCCCTCACAGTACTTATGACAGATATGTGCCCCCTCACAGTAGTTATGCCCAGATATATTGCCCCCTCACAGTAGTTATGACAGACATGTGCCCCCTCACAGTAGATATGACAGACATGTGCCCCCTCACAGTACTTATGACAGATATGTGCCCCCTCACAGTAGTTATGCCCAGATATGTGCCTCCTCACAGTAGTTATGCCCAGATATATGCCCCCTCACAGTAGTTATGTCCAGATATGTGCCCCCTCACAGTAATTATGCCCAGATATGTGCCCTCTCACAGTAGTTATAACCTAATATGTGCCCCCTCACAGTAGTTATTCCCATATATGTGCCCCCTCACAGTAGTTATGCCCAGATATGTGCCCCCTCACAGTAGTTATGCCTAGATATGTGCCCCCTCACAGTAGTTATATCCAGATATGTGCCCCTTCACAGTAATTATGTCCAGATTCATGCCCCCTCACGGTAGTTATGCCCAGATATGTGTCCCTTCACAGTAGTTATACGATGATATGTGTCCCCTCACAGTAGTTATGCAAATATATATGCCCCATAACAATAATATGCCCAGGTATGTGCCCCTCCCAGTAATATGCCCAGTTATGTGACCCCTCACAGTAATATGCCCAGATATGTGCCCTCTCACAGTAGTTATAACCTAATATGTGCCCCCTCACAGTAGTTATTCCCATATATGTGCCTCCTTCACAGTAGTTATGACAGACATGTGCCCCCTCACAGTAGTTATGACAGACATGTGCCCCCTCACAGTACTTATGACAGACATGTGCCCCCTCACAGTACTTATGACAGATATGTGCCCCCTCACAGTAGTTATGCCCAGATATATTGCCCCCTCACAGTAGTTATGACAGACATGTGCCCCCTCACAGTAGATATGACAGACATGTGCCCCCTCACAGTACTTATGACAGATATGTGCCCCCTCACAGTAGTTATGCCCAGATATGTGCCTCCTCACAGTAGTTATGCCCAGATATATGCCCCCTCACAGTAGTTATGTCCAGATATGTGCCCCCTCACAGTAATTATGCCCAGATATGTGCCCTCTCACAGTAGTTATAACCTAATATGTGCCCCCTCACAGTAGTTATTCCCATATATGTGCCCCCTCACAGTAGTTATGCCCAGATATGTGCCCCCTCACAGTAGTTATGCCTAGATATGTGCCCCCTCACAGTAGTTATATCCAGATATGTGCCCCTTCACAGTAATTATGTCCAGATTCATGCCCCCTCACGGTAGTTATGCCCAGATATGTGTCCCTTCACAGTAGTTATACGATGATATGTGTCCCCTCACAGTAGTTATGCAAATATATATGCCCCATAACAATAATATGCCCAGGTATGTGCCCCTCCCAGTAATATGCCCAGTTATGTGACCCCTCACAGTAATATGCCCAGATATGTGCCCCCTCACAGTAATATACCATTATATGTGCCCCCTCACAGTATTAATGCCCAGATATACAGTACAGACCAAAAGTTTGGACACACCTTCTCATTCAAAGAGTTTTCTTTATTTTCATGACTATGAAGGCATCAAAACTATGAATTAACACATGTGGAATTATATACATAACAAACAAGTGTGAAACAACTGAAAATATGTCATATTCTAGGTTCTTCAAAGTAGCCACCTTTTGCTTTGATTACTGCTTTGCACACTCTTGGCATTCTCTTGATGAGCTTCAAGAGGTAGTTGTAATGACCGGCGTCACGCAAAGGGAGGGAAATGGGAAGGCCCTGTCCAAGGGAGAGGGAAAGATGGTGACCCCTGACTCACCTTGCGGCTGGCACCTGACTGCCCTGACGTCCCTAGACGGGTTCCTCACCCGTACGCCGATCACGTGCCTAAACCCTGGTTTTCCCTAAGATGAGCCCTATGTAGTGAACGGGGCGGTGGGATCACTAGTCCGCACCACTAACACTAAAGGAAAACACCAAGGAAAGGACAGACAATACAGACAAACATATAATCCCAGGTGGGTGACAACTGCAGACAACAAAAGCCCAACAGGGATCCGGAGGGTAACGCTCTGGAACAACAACCAGGGAACACAGCCACACAGCTCCAGTGGGTCAGTATAGAAGTCCAGGCAGGAAGCTCTATATCTGGCAACCAGAGAAGTGAGAGATGGGAATATAAGGAGGTTGGGATTGCTGGACAAGAAACAGCTGGGGAGGAGAAGCTACGGATCCCTGAGTGAGCCAAAAAGGATTGCAAGGCAAACCCAGAAAGCTACCATTAATAAACAGCACTGTCATTAGACATAGAGCGCGCAGCTACCTGCTGCGACTTCCTGACCCCGGGTATAACGGAGTCAGGCGTGGCTCTTGTCACCCTCGTGACAGTACCCCCCTCTCAACGAGGGGCCTCCGGACACTCAGGACTAGGTCTCTCAGGATGAGAGGCATGAAAAGCCCGAACTAACCTGTCGGCGTTTACCTCAGACGCTGGAACCCACATTCTTTCCTCGGGACCGTAACCCCTCCAATGCACCAGATATTGAAGAGAGCGGCGGACCCGACGAGAATCAACAATTTTGGATATTTGAAACTCTAGATTACCATCCACAACCACAGGAGGAGGTGGCAGCGGTGACGGTTCTAGAGGTGGAACATACTTCTTGAGTAACGACTTATGGAAGACGTTATGGATTTTAAAAGTCTGAGGTAGCTCCAGGCGAAAAGCCACGGGGTTAATGATGGCTACTATTTTGTAAGGGCCAATGAACCTAGGACCCAGTTTCCAAGAGGGAACCTTTAATTTAATATTCCTAGTAGACAACCACACATAGTCATTCACTCCTAGGTCCGGACCTGGCGACCGTCTCTTATCAGCCATGCATTTATATTTACCTCCCACATTTTTCAAATTAGCTTGCACTTTCTGCCATACAGAAGAAAGAGATGACGAAAACCGTTCCTCTTCGGGAACCCCAGAAGACCCCCCTCTTTGAAAGTACAGAATTGGGGATGAAAACCATATGCACCAAGAAATGGTGACTTGCCAGTAGTATTTATGGCAAACTCGGCTAACGGTAAATATGATGACCACACCTCTTGGTTTTCAGACACAAAACATCTTAGATATGTCTCAAGGTTTTGGTTGGTACGCTCAGTCTGTCCATTCGACTGAGGATGGAAAGCTGAGGAAAAGGACAAGTGTACCCCCAAACGGGAACAAAAAGCTTTCCAAAATTTAGAAATAAACTGGGTTCCCCGATCCGAAACAACATCGGAAGGGACCCCGTGAAGCTTCACGATTTCACTGATGAATACCTGAGCAAGAGTCTTAGCATTAGGTAGTGCGGGTAACGCAATGAAGTGTACCATTTTGCTAAACCTGTCCACTACTACCAAGATAACTGTTTTACCCGCAGACAAAGGTAAGTCAGTGATAAAATCCATTGACAGATGTGTCCATGGCCTATTGGGAATGACAAGTGGCAATAAAGACCCTGCAGGACGTGTATGAGAGACTTTCGCGCGCGCACAAGTAGAACAGGAAGACACAAAATCCATTACATCCTGACGCAACCTTGGCCACCAAAAACGACGAGACAATAGCTCCAAGGTTGCTTTACTACCCGGGTGCCCAGCAAGTGCCGAATTATGATGTAATTCGAGACGCAGGTTTAACGGTACAAACAATTTCTCTGAGGGGCAAGAGACCGGGGCGTCCCCCTGGGCCTCTAACACCTTCCCCTCCAGAACAGAGTGTACCGCAGAGACAACCACTCCTCTTTGTAGAATGGGTACCGGATCACTCACATTACCCCCTCCAGGGAAACAACGAGATAGTGCATCTGCCTTGGTATTTTTTGCCCCAGGATGATAGGTAATAACAAAGTTAAATCTGGTAAAAAATAGCGACCACCTAACTTGTCTAGGGGTGAGACACTAAGCTGATTCGAGGTACAGAAGATTTTTGTGGTCCGTAATCACAGTGACGGGGTGGATTGCCAACTCTAAAAAGTGACGCCATTCTTCAAACGCTAGTTTAATAGCTAATAGTTCCCTATTGCCAATATTATAGTTCTTCTCTCCTTCAGATAGTTTTTTAGAAAAGAAAGCACAAGGACGCCATTTCCCAGGAGACGGACCCTGAGACAGCACAGCCCTCACTCCCACTTCTGACGCATCAACTTCAACAATAAAAGGCTGGGAGACATCAGGTTGGATTAGTACAGGTGCCGAGGTAAACCTCTCTTTTAGAGAGGAAAAAGCAATTTTAGCGGCGTCAGACCATTTAGAAAAATCAGTCCCCTTCCTAGTCATGTCAGTAAGGGGTTTTACAATCACCGAATAATTTTTAATGAACTTTCTATAGAAATTTGCGAAGCCCAAGAACCGTTGCAGTGCTTTGAGGTTCTCAGGAAGATCCCAATCTAAAATTGCCTGGACCTTCCTAGGATCCATACGGAAACCTGAAGCAGATCATAAATAACCTAGGAACTGTATTTCCTGAACGGCGAAGACACACTTTTCAATTTTAGCATATAATTTATTCGTCCGTAGGATCTGCAGTACCTGTCTGACATGCACCTCATGTGTTTTCAGATCAGATGAATAAATTAAAATATCATCTAGGTATATCACCACAAACCTGCCGATAAGATGACTAAAAATGTCATTAACGAAATGTTGGAAGACAGCAGGAGCATTGGTCAGACCGAAAGGCATGACTAGATTTTCATAATGCTCCTCAGGGGTGTTAAAAGCTGTCTTCCACTCATCCCCTTCCTTGATACGAATCAGATTGTAGGCCCCCCTAAGATCAAGTTTGGAGAACCACCTAGCACCCGCAATCTGATTAAACAGGTCAGGAATGAGAGGAAGAGGGTATGGGTCTCGGATAGTTATCCGGTTTAGTTCGTGGAAATCTAGGCAAGGACGCAGGCCCCCATCTTTCTTTTTAACGAAGAAAAACCCTGCAGCCACAGGTGAAGAAGAGGGTCTGATGTGTCCCTTAGCCAAGCTCTCGGAGATATAATCTTTCATGGCTTGTCTCTCCGGACCCGAAAGATTATATAACCTGGTCTTGGGTAATTTTGCACCAGGAATCAGGTTAACCGGGCAATCATAAGGACGGTGAGGTGGTAACTTCTGGCAACCCTTTTCAGAAAAAACGTCCTCAAAGTCCGAAACAAATGTAGGTAGGGTAGCTATGGAGGCGACTAAGCAATTGCTATTTAAGCAATTTTCTCTGCAATGCTCACTCCACTCCAATATCTCCCTGGCCTGCCAATCCACCACTGGATTGTGCGCTACCAACCAGGGAAGACCCAACACCACAGGAGTGGGAAGCCCCTCCAGAACATAACATGAAAGCCACTCGTTATGGTGGTCCCCTACCCGAAGGTGTAAGTTATGGACAATGTGAGTGAGGTTTCTCTGAGACAGAGGAGCAGAATCAATAGCGAATATGGGAATAGGTCTCTGTAGCGTACAGAGAGACAAACCCATAGTGTGGGCAAAATGGGCATCTATCAAATTAACTCCTGCTCCACTGTCTAGATAAAAATAAATAGTCTCCGTCTTAACACCAAAAACAACAACCGCTGGCAACACAAATTGCGATGTTCGTATGGAGGAAACGTATACCCCCCGGCTGACATCCTCCACACAGCCTGGGGTTAGTAGTTTTCCGACGGTCTTTTGTTTTTGAGAAAAGAAAGAACAGACATTAATAAAATTACCCCTCTCCCCACAGAAAAAGCAAACCCCACGCCTACGGCGAGCCTCAGGAGGACGGACCTGACGAGTAGTTCCTCCTAGCTGCATAGGCTCGTCTAAGTCCGTACAGACTAACTGCTGCTTGGGAGGGGTTACCAGTTGCTCCGGATTTTTCAATCTGTCCCTAAGACGTCTATCTATCCTGATAGAAAGGGACATAACAGCATCAAGGGAAAAGGGGGTCTCATACAGCGCAAGCGCATCCTTAACCCTTTCGGATAACCCAGAGCAGAACTGACTCCTGAGACCCGGGTCGTTCCACTGGGAATCCGTAGCCCACCTACGAAACTCTGAGCAATACTCCTCTACTGGCCGCTCTCCCTGTAGGAGTCTCCGTAACTTTGATTCAGCCAGTGCGATTCGGTCAGGGTCATCATATATGAGACCCAAGGCCCCAAAAAATTCATCCACTGACCGTAGAGCCTGGGAATCAGTGGGTAAAGAGAACGCCCAGGATTGCGGGTCCCCCTGAAGCAGGGAAATAACAACCCCCACCCGCTTTTCTTCATTACCAGAGGAGTAAGGGCGCAGTTTAAAATATAATTTACAGGCCTCACGGAATGTCACAAATTTGTCCCTTCCCCCAGAAAATCTGTCAGGAAGAGCAACCTTGGGTTCCGCAACAACCTGGTTACCCGTAGCAACCGCTGGGCTTGCGGTCTGTAGCAATTGCTGCTGTTGCTGGAGGACCGACGCCTTCAATCCTGACACCTCCAAAGACAGGCCTTGAAGTTGCTTTGACAAAGCAGCAATTGGATCCATACTGGATTCTAAGTAGGTAGAAAGAAAAAGTTTTTTTTTTTTACCTACACAAAATAAGGGCCAGATATAATGTAATGACCGGCGTCACGCAAAGTGAGGAAAATGGGAAGGCCCTGTCCAAGGGAGGGGGAAAGATGGTGACCCCTGACTCACCTTGCGGCTCGCACCTGACTGCCCTGACGTCCCTAGACGTGTTCCTCACCCGTACGCCGATCACGTGCCTAAACCCTGGCTTTCCCTAAGATGAGCCCTATGTAGTGAACGGGGCGGTGGGATCACTAGTCCGAACCACTAACACTAAAGGAAAACACCAAGGAGAGGACAGACAATACAGACAAACATATAATCCCAGGTGGGTGACAACTGCAGACAACAAAAGCCCAACAGGGATCCGGAGGGTAACGCTCTGGAACAACAACCAGGGAACACAGCCACACAGCTCCAGTGGGTCAGTATAGAAGTCCAGGCAGGAAGCTCTATATCTGGCAACCAGAGAAGTGAGAGATGGGAATATAAGGAGGTTGGGATTGCTGGACAAGAAACAGCTGAGGAGGAGAAGCTACGGATCCCTGAGTGAGCCAAAAAGGATTGCAAGGCAAACCCAGAAAGCTACCATTAATAAACAGCACTGTCATTAGACATAGAGCGCGCAGCTACCCGCTGCGACTTCCTGACCCCGGGTATAACGGAGTCAGGCGTGGCTCTTGACACCCTCGTGACAGTAGTCACCTGAAATGGTCTTCCAACAGTCTTGAAGGAGTTCCCAGAGATGCTTAGCACTTGTTGGCCCTTTTGCCTTCACTCTGCGGTCCAGCTCACCCCAAACCATCTCGATTGGGTTCAGGTCCGGTGACTGTGGAGGCCAGGTCATCTGGCGCAGCACCCCATCACTCTCCTTCATGGTCAAATAGCCCTTACTTTCAAAGTTTTCCCAATTTTTCGGCTGACTGACTGACCTTCATTTCTTAAAGTAATGATGGCCACTCGTTTTTCTTTACTTAGCCGCTTTTTTCTTGCCATAATACAATTTCTAACAGTCTATTCAGTAGGACTATCAGCTGTGTATCCACCTGACTTCTCCTCAATGCAACTGATGGTCCCAACCTCATTTATAAGGCAAGAAATCTCACTTATTAAACCTGACATGGCATACCTGTGAAGTGAAAACCATTTCAGGGGACTACCTCTTGAAGCTCATCAAGAGAAAGCCAAGAGTGTGCAAAGCAGTAATCAAAGCAAAAGATTGCTACTTTGAAGAACCTAGAATATGACATATTTTCAGTTGTTTCACACTTGTTTGTTATGTACAGGGTGGGCCATTTATATGGATACACCTTAATAAAATGGGAATGGTTGGTGATATTAACTTCCTGTTTGTGCTACATTAGTATATGTGAGGAGGGAAACTTTTCAAGATGGGTGGTGACCATGGCAACCATTTTGAAGTCGGCCATTTTGAATCCAACTTTTGTTTTTTCAATAGGAAGAGGGTCATGTGACACATCAAACTTATTGGGAATTTCACAAGAAAAACAATGGTGTGCTGCCCATTGTGTTGGATTGTCAATGCAACCCTCTTCTCCCACTCTTCACACACTGATAGCAACACCGCAGGAGAAATGCTAGCACAGGCTTCCAGTATCCGTAGTTTCAGGTGCTGCACATCTCGTATCATCTGAAGGCAATCGTCTATGCTGTGAAGATACGAGATGTGCAGCACCTGAAACTACGGATACTGGAAGCCTGTGCTAGCATTTCTCCTGCGGTGTTGCTATCAGTGTGTGAAGAGTGGGAGAAGAGGGTTGCATTGACAATCCAACACAATGGGCAGCACATTGAAAACATTTTATAAGTGGTCAGAAACTTGTAAATAACTCATGAAAGAATAAAGTTACGTTAAAACCAAGCACACCATTGTTTTTCGTGTGAAATTCCCAATAAGTTTGATGTGTCACATGACCCTCTTCCTATTGAAAAAACAAAAGTTGGATTCAAAATGGCCGACTTCAAAATGGCTGCCATGGTCACCACCCATCTTGAAAAGTTTCCCCCCTCACATATACTAATGTGCCACAAACAGGAAGTTAATATCACCAACCATTCTCATTTTATTAAGGTGTATCCATATAAATGGCCCACCCTGTATATAATTCCACGTGTTAATTCATAGTTTTGATGCCTTCAGTGTGAATCTACAATTTTCATAGTCATGAAAATAAAGAAAACTCTTTGAATGAGAAGGTGTGTCCAAACTTTTGGTCTGTACTGTATGCCCTCTCACAGTAATCCTTTAAGTACACTATGAGGAGCATTTATTAAACCTTTTGCGCTACTATTGTGGTGTAAAAAAGTTGCACATTATGGAGCATGCCATATGTACACCATAATTTGTGACTTTTTAGGCTTCTTGACACTTCTCCGAAGTGGTGAGAAAAGGGGTGGGGCTTATTGGAAGTGGATGGGGCTTTGCACCTCCCACCGCATTTACTATATATTTTGCCAGAAAGTGGCAGAAGTTATAGCTGAAGTCTACACCAGCCTGTATAGACTTCAGTTTTTGGCACACAGCAGGGCAGAAATGTACCTGATTTGTTACGATGCTTCTGCCTCCTAATAAATTAGGTGCACCACACACCACGGACGGAAGCGCCAGTATTGATATATCTCCCCCTATGTGTTTACTTTTGTTGTTCACAGTGTTTGCTTTACAGTGCAGTTCTACGTCACTGCTTTTAAAGCAGAGCATAGACATTAATCAAGGGTGTTAAAGAGTCAACAATGCTGGCCTATTCAACTCCTAACTGACTAGGGGTCATAGGACAATTAACATCAAGTTTGTCCATTCATCTGGAAATAATTACACACGACAACCGTTATGGATAAATAATTAAATTTATTCAGAACACAACATAATTTATTATTAACCAGCAGTAACAGATCAATAGACTCTGTGCCAACTACAAGCTTACTTTAGCAACTGTACACGACTCAGTGATGTCAAGACTCTCCTGCATTACTGCCGTTAGGCAACCTTAGGGTCAGGCAATGGCAGTGGCGTGCCTAAGGAGTTTGGCACCCGAAGCAGGTCCTTTTTCTGGCAGCCCCCACCCGATACTTTGAAAAATTGTGCCACCTCACAGTAGCATTGCCCTCATTGTTCAACCTTCACAGTAGTTATGTCCAGATATGTGCCCCCTAATAATATCTGATATCGCCATTTGCTCCTTTGTCTCGTTCTCACAACCGAAAACAACCGCCAGAAGTACAATCGGGAAATCCTGGGTGTAGTGTGCATCGATGTGTGCGCAATTCCTCCAAAATAACATCACAGAGACGTTCTCAAGTAGGATCCAATAATGTGCCTGCTTACAACAGCTAGGCGTGGTTTATTTATACCAGAAGATGGGAGGCGGTCTTACAATCATGACCAATAGGGAGACAGGTTATGGTATGAAGTGATTGGCTAGAAGGCGGTCTTACAATCATGACCAATGGGGAGACAGGTTATGGTATGAAGTGATTGGCTGGCGAAGATGTGAATGATCGCGCGAACTTATGTTCGCGCATTCGCACACTTGTTTGCACCCTTTCCGTTGCCGCGCTTATCCTCGTGGATGAAGAAACCTTTGTTCGACGGTCTCCATCCCTCCCGCCTCAGCCGGCGCCATGACACTGGTATCCTGCAGTAATACCAGGCCGGGCACAAATCAGCTACAGGTTGGGACAACCAGACCATCGTGCGAAAGTTTCTGCGCGATGCAAATGTGGATGCGAATGTGAACGCGAACGAATCTGCGCATCTGCATAGGATAGATGGGGACCATATGGCGAACAATAATTTTTCACAACAGTTCCCCCCTTTTTCGCCATATGTCGTCATTTCAGCGGCTCCCTAACACTACAATCACTCAAACCAGACCTCTAAAGGAAATAAACATGTAAAGGGGAACATGCTACACTACAGATGAACTAACAAGAAGAACCTGGCCTATCATTCTTGGGCCTCTTCGGTTGCTTGACCGCGACGTCTGGCAAGGGTGGTGACAGTAAAAAGTCTCTAAAGTGTCTCTAATAAAGAAAGGCCTTCAAAAGGAAGGGTGATTCTCCATGACGGTTCCTTAAAATCCGGTGGTTCTTCTTGGGTTGGTCCTCCTGGAGTAAGAATCCGGTTGCTCCGGGCGATGGTTCTCTGAGATCATAACGTGGTCCTCTGAACGGCTCCTCACGACTCGATTCATCAAGCAGCAGGTCATTCTCACCGCCACATAGAAAAGAAATAGAAAGCACAGCAGTAACAGGACATACACTCCTATTACCTTAAGCCACGATATATAGAAAACTACATATCACCGAAGCCCCCCCAGACCTTTAAAGGGGTTCCAACCTTCATCTGCAATCACACGTGCTTGAATGTATGGTTGAACTCTATGGATAGGTGACGCTCCACAGATTTACCTAAAGGGTTGATTTTCCCTTATGCCCACCCTGATGTCATAAAGGGCATGAACTGCCGCCATGGCCGGGAGGCTCTGACCCGGAGGTGGTTTGGAGCACATCCAGCAGTTGGATCTATTTGCCGTCCTTGCTAACTGCAAATGCATTCTGAATAACAAATTCGGATGTGACTCCTCATAACATTTTCCAAAGTGCATTAGACAGAAAGAATAAAGGAATACGAGGTACCTGATTATTGCGCTTTGTGGTCCAGTAGCTTCTTGCAACGGCTGGCGTGGATACACCCGTCACGTTCCTCGACATTGAGGGAGGTTGGTGTCATCAGCAGCACCTGGAATGGCCCAAGATATCTCGGCTCTAGTCCCGTCCTCGGATGTTTCTTTAGCACGACCCAATCACCTGGTTGACTAGAATGAACACTGGTTATTGAGTCTGGGTCCGGGAGAGACTCCCGAATCCGGTGGTGGACATCGGGTGATAACCCGTGGGGCTGCCTGGGGGCATCCCTGATGGAATAAAGGGTTACAGCGGAACATTCAGGCCATGGATCGGCCATGATTTTTATCTTCTTTGCAAAAATTTGACCCAAGTACCGTCAAAGAAAAGGCAGTCGTGATGGTTCTCAACGTAATTCCCTACTAGGTTAGAAAATTGATTGACAGTTAAGAGGTTAGAATGGTTAGTAAAAAGTTTGAAGATTGTTGTTTTCTGCACCACTTTCCCCCCTTCTCATCGTCCTTAAAACCAGGACGAAGAGAAGCTGGATTCAACATGGTGCATCGTTTGTCCCTGGCTTCTATTGGACTCCGTAGCTTTAGTTGGACAGGAGTACATGACAGTGTTAGTTCGCACTGTCTGGGACTTTTGAATGCCCTATTGCTGGAGATCGATGAATTCGTGCAGCCACAGTTCTGCTTTCTAGGGGGAACCATGGCTTTAGAGTCTAGTGGGGAATTCACGGACAAACTTTTTCCCAAATCCAGACCTCAAAGGTCCCTTCTTTGGGGATGGTCCACTCTGAACCTACAGTCCATTGGTGCCAATCTTTGAGGGGCTTAACAACTCCTCCTCCATAGATGGATTTCATGTGCTGCTTGGCTGTCGTATACTCAGAAGTGGTACCCTTCTGTTCCCTAGATTTCCCTACACCCATGTGTAACATCCTGAAGTATGTCACTAAACTTCTGTCTCCCCGCTGCATCATGTCAGGTGCATATATGTATTGTCATCCTGTGTAATCTAACAATGCATTTTCTATGATATGTATTTTCCAGGCCTGTTTGATATATCATGCTGTGATTTTCATGTACACCAGCAGGTGGCAGCAGTATGTAACAGGATCTTAGCCAGTTAGTATATCTAGCCTGGAATAGTTAATTCCAATCTAGCTCCCCCCTCTTTGAGGAGGAGTAGAATGTTCCCACATCCTACCTCATGTGGAGGAAAGGAAGTTCTAGTTAGTGTGTACCAGCCCCCTCCTTGGGGAAGGCTGTGTTGGTAGGAGCTCCCAGAAACAGGGATCCCAACCTAGGATCCAGCTTCGGCTGAGGCCCAGGATCACTCTTCCCAGCCTGAGTCATCTACCTCAGCTGGTGACAAGCAAGCAGCACGTCCAAGACTACAGATCTCCAGGAAAACAACCATCCCCTGCGAGCAGTCCTGTGAGTACTTATCCAGAGTCCAGGAGAAGCCAAATACCTCCTTCAGCTAGTCAGGCCCAAAGCAAGCAGACCACAGACAGAGCAGAAGATAGAGACCTGCCAGATCCTTTAGGCATATGTCAAGAAGCAGAATATATAGTAATTCCTGCCACATATTGCCAATACCTGCTGGGACCAAAGACTATTGCTGTAACGGTATGGATTCAAGCTGCATTAAGTAAAGACGAGTTGGATTATATTTCCTGTCTAGATTGCATCCATTCCTCAATTACTCCTATTAACCACACTCAATTTATTGCATGTGAGCCAGGATCCAGGAGTCCAGCCGTACAAAGGTAGGAGACACCGTTGACACTACAATACCTACCACACAGAGACATTATCCCCCTCTGGCATTCCTCACCTGGTACGTGAGTTATAACATCTTAAAGGGCCCTGCTACAGTACCTGCGCAAGCTGCAATTGGCGAACTACTACACATATATCCTGACCCACTGCATAGCTGACCCACTGTACCAGTGTCCTGCTCATTGCATTAAAGTGGCGTCCCGAACAGGATCCGGATTGAATTGTGTGCTATCCCCTGACAACAGAACCGGATCCAATTGTGTGTTTAAACGGACCTAATCGCATGTTTCACAGTATTATCAGGGCTGAAGATTGTGCAAAAACAGTGAAAATGGACTTTCTTACTTTTATTGCTGGCCCAGAAAACGCTGCATTGTGCACGTCAGCACTGCAAGGGTTAATTGGCCATGTTTCCCTCATGGCGCAGCAGCTCATCCATGATTTCCAAGATGGCGAAGAAAGCGAATCCACGCCCCCTCAAGAGCGCAAAACTATCGAATACGCCCCCCAGAAGCGGGAAAATTTAGTAACTCCCCCTCAAAGGCGCGAAGATGTCGAATACGCCCGCCTGGGAGCGGGAAAACCAGAGACTGCCCCCAGTGAACTTTCTATTGTGAGCCAAGGGGATAAAGACTCCTCCCTCTGGGCTACACCCCTAGAACTGGCAGTCTGCCGGATGGAAGAGGTCGTCAAGATGGCGTTCCCCCAACCCCGGTGGAACCAGATGTCGTTTGACGATGAACCTGTCTATGAGGAGCACCCACCGGAGATCCATGTATCCCAAGTCCTGAGGAAGAGTGGGCCCTCGATATCTGCTACTATGTTGGAGGCTGTGGATTTCTCCCTGCACAAAAAAGCCATGCCGCCTACCTTATCCAGCATCCCGGAGGTTCCGGAAAAGGCCGCTGCTGAGATCCCGATTCCTGCTTTAAAGAGCCCGGACTTGATGGAGTTCTCGGAGGCCGTGGATCCCTCCGCCTTGTAAAGCACCCCCGCGGAAGACGACTCGCCTATGAAAATGGAGGTGGACGTCAAACCAGTACCCGCGGAGGACGCCGCTGACGCAGCTACTCACGTCATGGATGAGCCAGTGAAACAGATGGCGCCAGAGTCCCATGATGGCAACCAAGAGGCACCGGAACTGGCCACCCGGCCGCAACAACAGGTAGGAGCTGCTGCGCTCCCTGAGGCCCCGGCCCGGTCCGTGTCCAGCCCTGCACCGCGTCCTGAGACCCCACCACCTGCCACCAGGCCCAGGCCTGCACCGCCACAACCACCTACTGGTGCGGCGGAGGCGGCTAGTGTTTCCACTCCGCCACCCAGCTACAATCAGCTTAAGAGCCTGAACCCCGACGTCCCTCACGAGATCACTGCTTTTGCCCAGACGGCCTGGGAGTACAAATCAGCCGTCGAGGAGTGGGTGAAGCAAGTGATTGACGACCCCCAGCCAGGAGACCCCAAGCTAACCAGAAGAACCGGGACTGTGTTATAGTTCTCTGTAGAACGAGGAGTTGGGTTCTTGCAGGACAATTATTCAGGCACCGAGGTCTTTGTAGGCCGGCGCTCCGCTAAGAGGCACTACCTGCCCCAGGCCAGACACAATCTCTATGTGGGTGATCAAATAGAGTATACCCCCATGCGGTCCATGCAAGGACTCTTTGCTGCCGGTGTCACATTACTGGACAAACCACTCACCCCTACCGTCACCCCAGAGACCTGGCAGGAGGATCCAGGCTCTGCAGGGAAGGTGAGATGCCTTCAAGAAGCCCCAAACGGCCGTATGCAGTTCAAGGAGAAGCCCCAACCTGAACCAGCACCGCTCATCCCAGATCTGGCTGTACCACCGACCCTGAGGGTAGGGCAGATCAATAATTCTGTCCTGACCTTTAACCCCAAGGTCCAACCGTATCTCATGCCACCATACCTCCTGCCCTGGAAGAAGCCCCAGTCCGCTGCTCCATCTCTACCTGAGCCCCTACAGCCAGAAGTCCTACCCTCCTCTGTACCGGCTGGAGATCCCGGGTTGCAGCGTGTCACCGCTGCATTTTCAAGGCTCTCCGCTCAACAAGTTCCTGCAGCCACCAGTAGAGGGCAGTGGCGCACCACGATGGCAGCTACCCTGAGCTACCATCAGAGGCAGGAACATCCTCTCATGAGATTCAGCAGCTCCAGCAGTGATGAGGAGCTGGATACCTTCCTGTAAGGTGTCCCACTAAAGAAAGAAAAGAAAAACAGTGACATTTTGGGAGCCACTCCATGGACTGATACCTGATGGGTGAGGACCTGTTGGCCTTTTGTGTGTTTTAATACGTTTTATATTTCAGGTTGCCCTGGTTAGTCCTCACCCTGATGGTCATGTTTTGTTAGGACTCCCCCAATCATCATTTAACCTCCTCACGTCCAAGTTCAGTGTTTTATCCCCTTTCTCAGGTTACCTGATAGCCTGCTGCTATTATATAAACATTTTAACCCTTTGGATTACAATTAACTTTTAACTTTGTGGATTACAAATGGATTTTTATCAGTTTTCAGAGGATTCTACTGCAAGCACTTCCAGGAATAAGGACTCAAGTTATTGTTGAGCCTACCCTTGCACTTATAAAATTGCATTTTATTCTATAAAATGTTTGCAACATAAAAGCTTGCACCTAATTTTCATGCCATTTAATAATTTTGCACTATTGTACCAGTTTACAAGTTTGTAACGTTTAAGATAACCTGCCCATTGTGTGTATTAACCTTCTAGGTGCCACAATGTGAATTTATGCACTGTTTAGAATGATTGCACTTAACCATTGCACTTAACAAAAATGTAGCAACTTACTTAAAGTGTGCCTTAACTTAACAGCTCTTGTTCTCTCCCCCCTTTATACAGACTGTCTTCGTAGGCACGCTGAATACTAATGGCCTACACCCGGTGATGTATACCCATAGGTACTCAGGGTAGGACCAAGTGGTACGCCCGCCCCGCCGCAGTGACAAAATTTTTTTTGTTTTTTGATCACTGCACAATCACTTTACAAGCGCTGCGGCGATAAAAAAAATCAGTTTTGATATTTTTTATCAATCGCAGCGGCCTCCGGTACTTTGCTAGCCTCCCCTTTGTAAGACAGGCTTGCTTTTTTTCTTGGGTAGTCTCAGGGAATACCCCTAAATTTAGTAGTCCAAATGTCAAACAGGGGGTATTCTTCTGAAGAGGCCTACAGGCTTCTGACCCAGTCGGATGAGGAATGGGAACCCTCATCTGACGAATCTAGCGGGTCAGAATATGAACCTGTAGAAAGCAGTGGCAGTCTGACCCAAAGTTCGGACAAGGAGGTTGAGGTCCCTGATAGCACCAGGCGTACCCGGCCCCTTGTTGCTAGACCACAGGTTGCGCAGGATCCGTTTCAAGGGCAGCACAGTGGGGCTGGCGCTGTCGGATTACGTGGTGAGGCATACACCAGCAGCGCAGCCCATCCTGGACCTAGTACCAGCACTGCCGTACAACATGGTGAAGTGGCGAGCACCAGAAGGGCAGTTGAAGCTGGTACGGTGGCACGTGCAATAGTTACCCCGTCGCAGCCACCGCAAAGACAGGCCCGTAGAGCCCCTAAAATCCCTGAGGTGCTGGCAAACCCTGATTGGCAGTCCCCAACTTCAGCCGCACCATTAGTTCCCCCTTTCACCGCCCAGTCTGGAGTTCGGGTTGAAACAGCTCAGATCGGTTCGGCCCTGGGATTTTTTGAGCTGTTCTTGACTGCGGAGCTCTTGGACTTAGTCGTGGCAGAAACAAATCGGTATGCCACTCAATTTAAAGCCGCCAACCCGGGAAGCTCTTATGCCCAGTCTTTCCGGTGGAAACCAGTCCAAGTTTCCGAATTTAAAATTTTTCTGGGCCTTCTCCTGAACATGGGTCTAACCAAAAAGCATGAATTGCGGTCATATTGGTCCACGAACCCGATTCATCACATGCCCATGTTCTCTGCTGCTATGTCCAGGACACGTTTTGAGACCATCCTGTGTTTCCTGCACTTTAGCGACAACACAACCTCCCGTCCCAGATGCCACCCAGCTTTTGACCGGCTCCACAAAATTCGGCCCCTCATAGACCACTTCAACCAGAAATTTTCAGATTTGTATACCCCTGAGAAAAACATCTGCGTAGACGAGTCCCTAATACATTTTACCGGGCGCCTTGGCTTCAAACAATACATCCCAAGCAAGCGCGCCCGGTATGGGGTCAAATTGTATAAGCTCTGTAAAAGGGCCACAGGCTATACCCACAAATTTCGGATCTATGAGGGAAAAGATCAGACCCTGGAGCCGGTCGGTTGCCCTGACTACCTGGGGAGCAGTGGGAAGACAGTCTGGGACTTGGTGTCACCCTTATTTGGCAAGGGGTACCATCTTTATGTGGACACTTTTTACACAAGTGTGCCCCTCTTCAGGCATTTGTTCTTAGAACAGATTGGCTGCTGTGGCACCGTGCGACCTAGTCGCCGGGGCTTCCCCCAACGGCTCGTTACCACCCGTCTTGCAAGGGGGGAGAGGGCTGCCTTGTGTAACGAAGAACTGCTTGCGGTGAAATGGAGAGACAAGCGTGACGTTTACATGCTCTCCTCCATTCACGCAGACACGACAATCCAAATTGAACGGGCAACCAGTGTCATTGAAAAGCCCCTCTGTGTCCACGACTATAATGCGCTCATGGGAGGGGTGGACTTCAATGACCAGATGTTGGCTCCCTATTTCATTTCCCGACGCACCAGACGCTGGTATAAGAAGGTGTCTGTATATTTGATTCAATTGGCTGCATATAATAGTTTTGTTCTCTACAGTAAGGCTGGGAGAACAGGATCCTTCCTCAAATTTCAGGAAGAGATCATTGCGAACCTCCTGTATCCAGGAGGTTCCGTGGCCCCAACCACCAGTGTAGTGAGCCGTCTACACGAGCAACATTTCCCCAGTGTCGTTGCTGGTACCTCAAACCGCCCGCCACCCCGAAAAAAATGTCGTGTCTGTAGCAGGAGTGGAATAAGGCGTGACACCCGCTATTTCTGTCCTGACTGCCCTGACCACCCTGCCCTATGCTTTGGAGAGTGTTTCCGGAAGTACCACACACAGGTACACTTAGCATAGGGATTGCATCTCACAGGACAGGCACACAGGGCTATTAGGGCCCTTTCTCTCACAGCTGCTGCAAACCTCTCCTTTCACCTGGGATAAAGTGCATAATGTACTTCGCCACATCTTTGGGCGATTTGCGCTTTGCACATTGTCCCATGGGGAAGGAGAGGTTTGTCCTATAAAAGGTAAAAAATAAAAATAAAAAAAACACCAGTAAGCAAAAAAGTTAACTTTCAGTTCAAAAAGTTAAAAAAAGTTTATTTGTGGTAGGAGCTAATCGAGGAACAGAGTAGGCATGCCTATGTACTGCCCTGAACCAACTGGCTGGAGTGTGCCCGGTGCCAGTGACGAGGTAAGGCCTAGATAAGTGGGCCACCCAGGAGGAGTGAATGAAAAAGGGGATGGGAGGGAGGGGCAAAGAAAAACGGGCGCCCTCCTGCTTGAACTGGGGGGTTTAAATAGGGGAGGTCGCTCCACCCACAATTTCAGGCTGCATGCAGCCTTAATTATTTGTGGTAGGAGCTAATCGAGGAACAGAGTAGGCATGCCTATGTACTGCCCTGAACCAACTGGCTGGAGTGTGCCCGGTGCCAGTGACGAGGTAAGGCCTAGATAAGTGGGCAAAGAGAACCGGCTCGGAGTAGGGTGCAATGTATTTATTGGAGCATCATGGGACCCAAAAGCCCAAAGAACAAAAGGCTCTGACAATCTCAACTCTACCTCGGTGGGAGGACCAGTCTGATTGGACTTGGTGGCTGAGATGGACCGTATGAAGTGGACTGAATGCCAGGCGAGATGTCGCCTGAGCAGGGTCGCACGGTTGACCGTGCCGCAGGTGAACTCCCCGGGTCTAAGAACCCATGGAACCCTAGGTACATGGCTGCTTTGGTGATGCTGCTTGCTGAGTGCCCGAAAGGGGGACCGTCTAGGGCTACGGACAATCTGCGGAAAGCTCGCCTGACACTGGTTGGCTACGCACCTGGACCGCCGCGCTAACCCTGAGGGTGGCTTTGGTGGCCTGATACAAGAAATGGATTTGGCAGAGGGGTCGCCGCGCATTTGATGGTGTTGAATGCCGGCCAAATACAGCTTGATGGTGTTAATTGACAGGTGACGGTGCGTGTGGCAACAGGCTATGAAAGCCACTGGATATTGCTGGAAAATCCCTGAGCGTTCCAGGCAAATATATCGGATCCTGAGCGATTCAGGCAACGGCGTACAACCTGTGGGACAAAGACCTGAGCGATTCGGGCAAACGCGAACCACCTGTGGGAAAGACCTGAGCGATTCAGGGAATATGTAACCTGAGTGAAACAAGAAAACACCTAACCTGGAAATACCGCCACTCTGAAGACAGGAAACAAAACCTGAGTAATTCCGGAAAATACGTAACCTGGGTGAATCAGGAAAACATACCACCTGAAGATACCGGCAACCTGAAAGACAGGAAAATACAAAACCTGCTTTTCCCTTTTCTTTCCTTCTTTGAGCCAACCAGGTGAATACACGAATCCGAGCGACCCAGGGAAAAGCATGGACCCAAGCGATCCAGGAAACAGCAAAACCCGCGTGACTCCGGGAATTAGACCTGGGTGAATGGGCAAAAAAACGTGCATTCTGAGCTAATCCGGGAAATACCTGAACCTGAGAATCAGAAGGAAACAGAAATGAACATGGTATAGAAAGGATCGCAACCTAACCGAATCAACGGACAGTGCTGCCAACTCTTCGGCGATACTGAAGACCTAGGAATGGTGGCTTGTGATAAATGAAGGAAGGCTCTGAGCTGCGGAGAAGCGTCACGCCGCCACTCGGCTGGAACTTACCTGAAACCCGGCACCGTGGAGTGATCGGGCATGGAGGAGCCCTGCGATATAACGGAGGATGGATCGACATTCCGGTGGCCTGAGGCCCTGCTTACAGGACAAATAAGCTTGCGTCGGTACGAGACCCGGAGAGAGGTGCGATCTGGTGGCACTGGAAAGAGGCGATGGAGAACCGGGATGCAGCCTGGGCGTCATGGCCAACTGCTGGGTGACCCTGGACAGCCAGAATCAGAGCCCGAAGTCGCGCCGTATGCAACAGACCTGTGGAAACAGAAATCCAGACACGCCAGGAACCAGCCGGACGCTGCTGAACAAATCCCCGAGCGTTACAGGCTGATGCATGGAACCCGCGTCCCTCCCGAGCGGTTCAGGCGACATGGAATCCTAAGCAACGCAGGCAATTACATGCACCTTCATGAAGATGACGGACACCTGGGAGGGTCGGGCAGTACCTTGAATCTGGTTGGACCTGGCCACTACTTACTCCCTGGGACCAGGGAAAAACAGAAGCCTGAGCGAATCAGGCCAACCTAGCCTGCGTGAATCAGGGGAATACCTAACCAGACTGTTCAGGAAATATGCAACCTGGGAACAACCGACCTGGAAGAGGAAGGAAAACAAACCCGAATCAGGGAGAACATGGCACCTGAGTGATTTCAGGGAAATACATGACACCTGAGCGATTCAGGGGATACATGACACCTGAGCGAATCAGGGAGCACACCACACCTGAGCGATTCAGGGAACACGCCAGACCCGAGCGATTCAGGGAACACGCAAGACCTGAGCGATTCAGGGAACCTCACCCCTAAGTGACTAAGGGAGGCATAACACCAGAGCGATTCAGGGACCTGACCCCCGAGTCACTTAGGGAAGAAATGACACATGCAATTTTGGGAACATGACACCTGTGAATTGGAGAAAACATAACCCTGAGTGATTCCGGGAAGACATGACACATGCGGTTCTTGGGTAAAATGACACCTGTAATTTGTATAAAAACACGACGCCTGAGCGAATCCGGGAAGACAAAACCTGAATAATTCAGGGAAGACATGACACCTGGCTCCGGGAACATGACCCCTGCGATCTGAGGAAAAACATGACACCTGAGCGATTCAGGGAAGACATTACCCCTGAGCGATTCAGGGAAGACATTACCCCCGAGCGATTCAGGGAAGACATTACCCCCGAGCGATTCAGGGAAGACATTACCCCCGAGCGATTCAGGGAAGACATTACCCCCGAGCGATTCAGGGAAGACATCACCCCCGAGCGATTCAGGAAAGACATCGCCCCCGAGCGATTCAGGGAAGACATCGCCCCCGAGCGGCTCAGGGAAGACATCACCCCCGAGCGATTCAGGAAAGACATCGCCCCCGAGCGATTCAGGGAAGACATCGCCCCCGAGCGGCTCAGGGAAGACATCACCCCCGAGCGGCCCAGGGAAGACATCACCCCCGAGCGATTCAAGGACGACATTACCCCCGAGCGATTCAAGGACGACATTACCCCCGAGCAATTCAGGGAAGACATTTACACTTGAGCGATTCAGGGAGGACATTACCCCTGAGTGACTTTTAGGGGAGACATAACCTGAGTGATTTTTTTTTTTTTGGAAGACATTACCCATGAGCGATTCAGGGATGATATTACACCTGAGCGATTCAGGGAAGACATTACACCTGAGCGATTCAGGGAAGACATTACACTAGCGATTCCGGGAAGACATTACACTAGAGCGATTCAGGGACGACATTTATACTAGAGCGACTCAGGGACGACATTTACACTAGAGCGATTCAGGGAAGACATTACCCCTGAGTGACTTTTAGGGGTGACATAACCTGAGTGATTTTTTTTTTTTTTTTAAGGGAAGACATTACCCCTGAGCGATTCAGGGATGATATTAAACCTGAGCGATTCAGGGAAGACATTACACTGGCGATTCCGGGAAGACATCACACTGGAGCGATTCAGGGACGACATTTACAGTAGGGCGATTCAGAGAAGACATTACACTAGCGATTCAGGGAAGACATTACCCTAGCGATTCAGGGAAGACATTACCCTAGCGATTCAGGGAAGACATTACACTAGCGAATCCGGGAAGACATTACACTAGCGAATCAGGGAAGCCATTACACTAGCGATACCGGGAAGACATTACACTAGCGATTCCGGGAAGATATTACACTAGCGATTCCGGGAAGACATTACACTAGCGATTCCGGGAAGATATTACCCTAGCGATTCCGGGAAGACATTACACTAGCGATTCCGGGAAGACATTACACTAGCGATTCCGGGAAGACATTACCCCCGAGCGATTCCGGGAAGACATTTACACCTGAGCGATTCAGGGAGGACATTACACCTAAGTGACTTTTAGGGAAGACATTACACCTGAGTGACTTTATAAGGAAGACATTACACCTGAGTGACTTTTAGGGCAGACATACACCTGAGCGATTTAGGGATGACATTACACCTGAGCGATTCGGGGAAGACATTACACCTGAGCGATTCAGGGATGACATTATACCTGAGCGATTCAGGGAAGACATTACTTTGAGCAAATCAGGGAAGACATTACTTTGAGCAAATCAGACACCTGAGCGGTATCAGGAAGGACGTAACCTGAGCGATTCAGTGAAGACGGGACCCTGGGTGATTTAAGGGCAGCCGTAACGCCTGAGAGGTTCAGGAACCTGACCCCTGAATACCACAGCCCCCCCAGCCACCCAGGGGGTGAATATTGGCAACGTAATAGCGTGATTCCATTTATTATTATTATTATTTATTTTTTTTCAGCAGTGCTGGGGTTAAAAGAGGCAGCAGGCCAACAGCCAGGCAGCCAATCGGCGACTCGCCCGCACAGAGAAGTGGAGCCCCCCCCGCAGACAGGCGGCTGTGCTGCTGGTCCTGCCGCTCGGACCCCCGCACTGAGCAACATAGGCAGGAAGACGGCATGAATCGCCACAGTGCTAACCTTCCCTTGCAGCCACCACCACCACCCTGGCCAACAGATGACTAACATTACTGTGTTTGCACTCAAGGTCCTGACTTGTTTGCTTGCAGGCGTCTGCAAGGTGTCGCCGGATAGCGCCTAGCACCACAGCCCCACCATTCATACCTGCGGCGCCGTCCCCGCCTGCCCCCCTCTCTCCCAAGCCACGCCGCACCAACTTGCGGCGCGTGCGCCGGAGGGCCCGGAAGCTGGAGGGGGGAGCTGTCTGGGTGACGCATGCTCCGGTAGCAGTCGTGAGGCCGGGAGCCGGCGTGGAGCTTCCGGCCGGGCTGTGAAATAGGGAACACGAGGTGCCCGTGGCAGGCGCGTCCGCCCGGGCTGCAGAGCGGTGAACTCGCGGGAGGCGATGCGGCTGGCTGCACGAACCGAGATGAGGACTGGAGACACGTCTGAAGATGCGACCGGAAGTGACGTCAGGTGATGCTAGGCAAAGAAAAACGGGCGCCCTCCTGCTTGAACTGGGGGGTTTAAATAGGGGAGGTCGCTCCACCCACAATTTCAGGCTGCATGCAGCCTTAATTATATGTTCTGTTCAAAAGTTATTATAAGTTAATAAAATTTATTGCGTTGCAGCCTGGTTTTTTCTTTTTCTTTTTTACCTTCCAGGTGGACCAACCGATCGACTAGCTGCAGCACTGATGTGCATTCTGACAGAAGCATTGCGCTGCTGTCAGATTACACACAAGTCGGTGTATGCGGCGCTGCAAGACGAGATTTCTCCTCTGCAGTAAAAGATACGTTTGCCGAGGCATATGAGCTGAGGAGGCGGCGGTGTTCATATGCTTTGGCAAACACTTTGTATATATATATAAAAAAATAAAAATCGATTGATGTGAATGGAGAAATCTGGTCTGCCAGGGCATACGGGCTAAGTGGTTATGGATGTTGGGCGGAGCTCCTATGTCCTGGCAGACGCCTTTCCCCTCCTTTTTTTTTTTTTGGCAGAGATTTTTTCATCCACATTGATCGATGCGAATGAAGAAATCTGTGCCGTTCATTTTTTCTTTCAGCCCAGAGGCTGAACGGAAAAAAAAAATCTCATTACCCGTATGCTCAATATAAGGAGAATAGCAGAAACTCCTAATGCTGGCCATACATGTAATGATTGTGGAGACCCTCAAATGCCAGGGCAGTACAAACACCCCACAAATGACCCTATTTTGGAAAGAAGACACCCCAAGGTATTCACTGAGGGGCATATTGAGTCCATGAAAGATTGAAATTTTTGTCCCAAGTTAGCGGAAAGGGAGACTTTGTGAGAAAAATAAAATAAAAATCAATTTCCGCTAACTTGTGCCAAAAATAAATAAATCTATGAACTCGCCATGCCCCTCATTGAATACCTTGGGGTGTCTTCTTTCCAAAATGGGGTCACATGTGGGGTATTTATACTGCCCTGGCATTTTAGGGGCCCTAAAGCGTGAGAAGAAGTCTGGGATCCAAATGTCTAAAAATGCCCTCCTAAAAGGAATGTGGGCGCCTTTGCGCATCTAGGCTACAAAAAAGTGTCACACATGTGGTATTGCCGTACTCAGGAGAAGTTGGGCAATGTGTTTTGGGGTGTCATTTTACATATACCCATGCTGGGTGAGATAAATATCTTGGCAAAAGACAACTTTTCCCATTTTTTTATACAAAGTTGGCATTTGACCAAGATATTTATCTCACCCAGCATGGGTATATGTAAAATGACACCCCAAAACACATTGCCCAACTTCTCCTGAGTACGGCAATACCACTTGTATGACACTTTTTTGCAGCCTAGGTGGGCAAAGGGGCCCACATTCCAAAGAGCACCTTTTGGATTTCACCGGCCATTTTTTTTTAGATTTTGATTTCAAAATACTTTGCACGCATTTGGGCCCCTAAAATGCCAGGGCAGTATAGCTACCCCACAAGTGACCCCATTTTGGAAAGAAGACACCCCAAGGTATTTCGTGATGGGCATAGTGAGTTCATGGAAGTTTTTATTTTTTGTCACAAGTTAGTGGAATATGAGACTTTGTAAGAAAAAACAACAAAAAAAAAAAACATCATTTTCCGCTAACTTGTGACAAAAAATAAAAAATTCTAGGAACTCGCCATGCCCCTCACGGTAAACCTTGGGGTGTCTTCTTTCCAAAATGGGGTCACTTGTGGGGTAGTTATACTGCCCTGGCATTCTAGGGGCCCTAATGTGTGGTAAGTAGTTTGAAATCAAAATGTGTAAAAAATTACCTGTGAAATCCTAAAGGTGCTCTTTGGAATGTGGGCCCCTTTGCCCACCTAGGCTGAAAAAAAGTGTCACACATGTGGTATTGCCGTACTCAGGAGAAGTTGGGCAATGTGTTTTGGGGTGTCATTTTACATATACCCATGCTGGGTGAGAGAAATATCTTGGTCAAATGCCAACTTTGCACTTTTTTGCAGCCTAGGTGGGCAAAGGGGCCCACATTCCAAAGAGCACCTTTCGGATTTCACCGGCCATTTTTTACAGATTTTGATTTTAAACTACTTCGCACACATTTGGGCCCCTAAAATGCCAGGGCAGTATAACTTCCCCACAAGTGACCCCATTTTGAAAAGAAGACACCCCAAGGTATTTCGTGATGGGCATAGTGAGTTCATGGAAGTTTTTATTTTTTGTCACAAGTTAGTGGAATATGAGACTTTGTAAGAAAAAAAGAAAAGAAAAAAAATCATCATTTTCCGCTAACTTGTGACAAAAAATAAAAAGTTCTATGAACTCCCTATGCCCATCAGCGAATACCTTAGGGTGTCTACTTTCCGAAATGGGGTCATTTGTGGGGTGTTTGTACTGTCTGGCCATTGTAGAACCTCCGGAAACATGACAGGTGCTCAGAAAGTCAGAGCTGCTTTAAAAAGCGGAAATTCACATTTTTGTACCATAGTTTGTAAACGCTATAACTTTTACCCAAACCATTTTTTTTTTTTACCCAAACATTTTTTTTCAATCAAAGACATGTAGAACAATAAATTTAGAGAAAGATTTATATATGGATGTCGTTTTTTTTGCAAAATTTTACAACTTAAAGTGAAAAATGTCATTTTTTTGCAAAAAAATCGTTAAATTTCGATTAATAACAAAAAAAGTAAAAATGTCAGCAGCAATGAAATACCACCAAATGAAAGCTCTATTAGTGAGAAGAAAAGGAGGTAAAATTCATTTGGGTGGTAAGTTGCATGACCGAGCAATAAACGGTGAAAGTAGTGTAGTGCAGAAGTGTAAAAAGTGGCCTGGTCATTAAGGGTGTTTAAGCTAGGGGGGCTGAGGTGGTTAAGTAAAGACGAGTTGGATTATATTTCCTGTCTGGATTGCATCCATTCCTCAATTACTCCTATTAACCACATTCAATTTATTGCATGTGAGCCAGGATCCAGGAGTCCAGCCGTACCAAGGTAGGAGACACTGTTGACACTACAATACCTACTACACAGAGACATTATCCCCACTCTGGCATTCCTCACCTGGTACGTGAGTTATAACATCTTAAAGGGCCTGCTACAGTACCTGCGCAAGCTGCAATTGGTGTCACAAACTACTACACATATATCCTGACCCACTGCATAGCTGACCCACTGTACCAGTGTCCTGCTCATTGCACATGCTCGAGCCTTCTAAAAGCAGGTGCGTCCACCTACAGTGTCCCGCGACACACGCCTGGACGGCTGCTACTCCCCTTCGTTCGCCTCTGAGTTGCCCTAGGGTTTCTGGCACCAACACACGGACTCCGTTCACCCTAGTTAGACCTCAGGAAAAGGAGTAGCAGCGTGAGGAAAAGGGCTCTCGCCGACAGACAGCGGCCCTCAGAGTCTCCTAATGAGATATACCAGCCTTGGTTTTGGCTCTGAATAGTGACCTGACCACAGGATAGGGCTTCCAATTGACCTGGAGTGGAATGTGCGCACAGGAAACACACAATACTCCTGTGGAAAAAGGGGCACACAGAGAACACACAGTACCTTCTGTGGGGACGGGGTACACACAGAGAACACACAGTACCTTCTGTGGGGACGAGGGGCGCACAGGAAACACACAGTACTCCCGTGGGGGAAGGATCAACAGAGAACACACAGTACCAGCTGTTGGAAAAGGGGGTCATCACAGAGAACACACAGTACCTTCTGTGAGAATGAAGGGCGCACAGGAAACACACAGTACTCCTGTGGGGAAAAGGGGTTACTCACACAGCTATTGGTATGCCCGGGTGATATATATCACCTTGTCTCCTTAAAAAAAAGCTCATCAACTCACTTTCCTTTGCCTATATTATTCTATATAGTCAAGCTGAATAGCACACAAAGCCCTTTTTGCAGTGACTGATCAAAAACCTCTCGCTCAGCAGCAACCCTTGAATTCAGATAGTAGTTCACACACAATATCACGAGACCCCCAGTATTCCCAACCAAATCTACAGAAAAGAGAGAAAGAAAGAGAGAAAATACACGTAAAATATGAAAAAGGAAAAACTGAATAATAGACTAAAAATAAAAATGGGTTAGTAAAAGAAAACGTAGAAAACGTCAGTTACAGGAAATCTTGCTATATACATTGAGATTCAGTAAAAAGTAAAAGTTAACTTAAAACCAAACCTCAAATACAAAAAAACACCCCCCCACCCAAAAAAAATATTAAAAAAATCTTCAATACATTCCATGTATACTAATATGGTGCCATTAAAATAACAGCTCATTCTACAAAAAAAAGTCCTCATACAGCTTGTAAAAAAGTTATGGCTTTTGGAATGAGATAAAAAAACAAACAAAAAATGGGTTGTCCAGGATTTTGATATTTATGGCTTATCCTCAATAGTACCCTGCCTCAAAGCTGAGCGGTTACCCTGTAGTATATCTACAGTATGTATTGTAATACACAGGCTGCATCTTGGTCTGGGCATTCAGGGAACAGTGACATTGGAAGGAGAGGGGAAGGACATTACAGTGTAAATGGTACAGGAGCTGCAATCATCTAGGATGGGTAGGCCTGGGCACTTTGAAAGAAGGATAATGTCCACCTGGACATTTGGTGCCTCATTTGCATATTAAAATGTTCTTTTTCTGGGGAACAGAAACACCAAAAAAGGGAAACAATGTTTTAAATTATGGTTAAGTGTTCTACATCCTATTGTGGATTAGTTTAATAGGCAAAATCAAAGTGACCGACTCCCTTTAAGGTCCCTACATCCTGCAAAATGCCTGTAATTTTCTAAATTTGCATTGATTAAATTATGTCTTTTTTGTTCATGCACAAAGAGTGCTAGCCTCCCTATCATTCTGGCTACAGCAATGATGTCCTGTACATTGCTGCAGCCGGTAACTGGCTTCAGTGTTGTACGGCCATGACTGCTCAGTCCAGTGATTGGCTGCATCGTTGTCACCGCAGCAGCTACAACAGTACATCGCTGGCTGCAACCCAGGGAGTGGAAAGAGTGATGGCACTAGACTGGAGCTGACTGGAAAAGTAAGTGTAAGTTATTATTTTATCAGGATCCAGGCAGTTTCCATAAATAAAATAACGTGGAAAACCCCTTTAAGCGCAAAGGTTTATTAGAGGATTATATCGAACCACGACCAAATTCTTTCTGGTTGTGATATGTAGACTACAGATGTGACTGTGATATTGATAGCCTTGTGGTATTAAAAATTTGTGACTGTCTGTGGTTGCACATTTTACAAAAAGCGGGCAGGGTGGCCATAGACCTTACAGGGTCTATGGCCTGGCTCGGTACACTGGGAGCATCAGGTACTTAGGTATCTGTCCAGCGGATGCAGGTGCCCTCCTGAATTCAACTGTATCACTGTCCTCCCTGCCCTGCTCTTCATCCTAATAGGCCACAGGACACTATATGAGGCATTGTACCAATGGTATAGGAGACGCCTGGGGTGGAGACAGTGACTTGGAAAGGGACTCTTTCTTTCCCTGGCCACTTGAGGAGCATAATACTGCAGGCACTATAGGGGCCATTACTAGGGAAAGTCCAGGCAGTGTGTTGAAGTTAGGGCTGGTAGTGGCTTGATGCTGTGGCTCGGATCTCACCTTTCAAACCTTCTGCTCCATATCTTAATTAGAGACAATTGGAAGAGGGCAGACCATGGCTGCTATTGATGGCAACCACAGAGAGACAGCTTCTGGGGAGGTATTTTGTACTGCACTATGGTGTTTTGTTTTGTTGAGGCAGTATTTTGCGCTGCACTGTGGTATCTGGTTCTGCTGGGACAATATATTGTGCTGCACTATGGTATTGTTGGCCCTGCCTACTTGTATTGCCCTACCTTTTGTCAATTTGGACCCGTCTACAACATGGGACCCTGTAATGAAGGGCCCATAACTGTATATATAAGTCAGGGGAATTTTATTATTGATTTGTGTTTACATGTGATAAAAGTGACTCTGTAAAAGCCCTTTGGACTGCCCAAGGGAATTTTTATTGCAGGCTGGGGAATGTGAGCCAAAGCCCTTGGAAATGGGAGAGTGTAACTTTCGACACCTGCGTCTGGCTCCTACAAGCTACAAAGAATAGGTAAATGGCAATGTGTCAGTCCCAGGTGAGCACCACTCACCACTCCATACAGACAAGGGATTGGAATAATGATTCATAAGGGCAGTTCTGAAACCTGAGACAAGGGCCAAAATTTTAAAACATAGGGTTGACCATATGAACAGGGTTACACATGTGTGGGTCAGCCAAGATCTGAGTGTTTGCCCTTAATTTCTTCCTACCCCCAATGGATCAGAAAGACTATAACATCTTGGTATTTGTTCCCATTAATTTTACAACTGTTTGCTTATGCAGTGTGCCAGCGGACCTCTGCATGATGGGTTAATGCTGCTGAGTAGTGTGTGCTGGTGCCTGGGAGGAGATGAAACGGACAGGGATTCTCCTACCCTGTGAGCTGAGACCAGCCAGAAAGCTACTGTAGAAAGTGCGTAAGTCTGAGAGAAAAGAGCAGTCTGAGAGAAAAGAGCACTGAAGGTAACACATGAACATTAGCTCTGGACTTCACTGCAATTTGGTGGCAGTTTCAAGCTCCTTACCACACAAAAGACAGATTGGTCATCTGTTGAAGAACTTTGGTATTGAATGTGCGAAAGGGGCCAGTATAGTCGAGAAACGCATTGTTCCAACAATAAACAGTTAACCATATTACTATACTGACCTCTATCCTTCATTCACCGATATGAACAGCGCTCCCCACTCTTCCTTCTTTGTTCCTGCATCTGTTAAACGGACTACACACCTCAGCTGGGTATTTTAGTGACACATTTGTGAGCAGAGAATTATTGCGAGAAAGAAACAGCATCCTTAGCTGAATTTGGAAGATTGCATAGCTTGTCTGGAAAGGGACTCAAAGGAAACCATTATACTCTCCAGGGGCGTAGCTATAGGGGAAGCAGGGGAAACGGCTGCTTTGGGGCCTGACCTTAGAAGGGTACCACCCAGGATCAGGACTAAAAGATTTTATTGTCAGGGCCCCCTTAACAGTATTACAATATGACATTATATACAGAGACACAGTAGGAAACAGATGTAGTGGCTGCTGGGCCTTGTTTGAGAGAGCGATTTTGAATAGCCACAGGAGTGAGAGTTACATGGGAGGAGGGGGTTGTGAAGAAGTTTCTTGGGGGGGAACGATCGGAGTCTCAGTATGTAAGAATGCTGAGTGGTGATGCGGCCTTACTAGTTCTATGTGTCACAGGGCTCCTACCTGAATACCGTCGCTCCCCAGGGTTAGGCTCCGTAGCATTCAAAGAAGTTAGTAGTAGTTGATGGAGAATAAGTCGAGTCCAGACTTGATCAAATTCAACGGATTTTACTTGAATAAACTTGCAGAAAGCTTGTGTCATCCAGACAATACTTGATCTTTCACTTGGCTCCTGCAGGATAAACTGGCAGGTTATACTTTGCTTTATCTTTATTCTGCTGTGCTAATCTCTGGCTTCAGTCTAGTTACTGGACTTTCTAGCAGTTCTGGTATAATTGAGAGGGGTGTCTTTGGCTGTTGAACCCCTAGTAATACTCCATCTATCAGCTGCAAGGAGTTGGGGTGCTCTAAAAGCTGCTTTCCCTGGAAGACTCCTCTCACTGCGCCATGTCTTCTCTCTTTCCAATTCTTCTATCAACTCCCTATAGCTTCGTGCAACTCCTCCCTTGGTAGGAAGCAGGACTAGACCACTTCTGCCCAACACAGGGGAGAATGGAATGGTAAGTTCCATTCTATACAAAGATCTCTCTGTCTGTCAGATACTCTGCCACCTGCTGGACAACCAGGCACATTACATGTAATATTCAAAAGAAAATGGCTAGCTCAAAGTCAATTTGCATATAGTATTTACTTAATCCAAAGCAATAAAATACAAATAGTAATACAACAATAAACAATAATACAATAATAAAGCAGTAAATAATAAAATAGTCACGGTCCCTTTTAACTAGCTCTCGCATATAGGCCTAGTAATATAAATATATATTATACGCTAAAAGACGGCTATATTATAGTAATAATTAATAAAAGTTTGCATTGATGTATCCACTAGCAAACTTTGTCTCCAGTTATGTCCTTTTTTGCAGTGGAATAATGTCCAAATGTTGTATATCGATACTAGGTAATAGTCAGTGTACTATCGCTCCTCCGTTTGAGCTGGGACTTGCGGTACTATAGGGATTTAAGGCGAGGGGGCAGACTCTAGTGTGTACTGCTCGCAAGTCTCCCCATTCCGTAATCTGCCTGGTGAACTTGTGGTACTACAAAAATTACAAGTCTTCCCATTCCACAGTCCACCATTCAGCCCGTTGATCTTCAGTGCATCAGCTGCTCTGCTATGTGTTGGCTTGTAAAACTTCACGCATGTGCTCTTGAGATATGGAGATGCCAAAACCGATTCAAATATTGCAGAATCAAAAATCTCCAAGTATTGATCCACACTAGCGATATGGATAAGCCGTCCTACCAGATGCGTTTTGAAACAGGTGTTCTTTCTTCAGTGGTAAAAAATGATATACACTAAAAGGACCAATCTCTCACTATATATACCTGTGGTTGTAAATGACAAACTGTGGACCGGACTGTACTCTAACAATTTTGATCATATAGTCTTAAGTATAGTGCAAATTGCTCTATTATTCGTTAAATATTTATATATATATTTACATATATCAGGAAAATAGCCCCAGAAATAAAACTTAATATCAAGGAAATAATGCACAATAAAAAAACTAAAAATATTCAAATAATTTAAAAAAATACAAAAACATATACTATCACATCTGATATGGCAGGTAACAGACGTGCGGCACAGAGAGGAGGGAAGGAGGGTACCCTTTCACTAGGGAGAGGGAGGAGTGGTGACCCCTAACTCACCTAGCACTGGCACCTGGCTGCCCTAACGTCCCTAGATGGGCTGCTCACCCATACACCGATCACGTGCCTAGTCCCTGGCTTACCCTGAAAGAAGTCCTAGGTAGTGAGTAGGGTGATTGGAGCACTAGTCCTCACCACTGACACCTAGGGTATCAACAGGGAAAGGACAAACAACGCTAACACCACATACAATCTCCGAAGAGAGACAACAAACGGGAGAGAACCAGAGATCCAACAGCTCCACAGCAACTCCAACTCCACCAGAGGTCAGAATAGAAAATCTGGAAGGAAGTTCTATATCTGGCAACAAGAGAAGTAGAAAGGGAGAATATACAGAAGCTGGGAGTGGCTGACAGAGAACAGCTGAAAGGAAAAACTACCAATTCCTAAATGGGACAAAAAGGATCGAAAACCTAAGCAGGAAAACCTGGACCGGAATCCATTCCCACAACTAGGTCATTGAACGACCTGCGACCTTCTGATCCCAGGCACAACAGGGTCAGCAATAGGTCGTGACACCCTTGTGACATATATGATATTCTGCTTATCTCGTTTAATGATAAAAGTGTGGGGGAGGGAGAAGACACAGAAAGTGTCAGAGTGCTGGAAAACAGCCTGGCATCGATACTCTGTGTTTACTGGCCCCACCACCCCATTACAAGAATCCAGCTCTGAATTCAACCCCAAAGGCATCAAGTTTCCAAACTCAAAAAACTTCTTTGATTCACTCCTTGACATTCTAGAAATAGAACCACCTCCCCGCAAGTCTTTCTTGACTGATTCAATTGCCATAAATCTCAACCTCATCAGACTACTGTCATGACATCTTTTGAAATGATTTGATAATGTATGTTTCTCATAACCTTTCTTTATATTATTAATATGTTCTGCTATCCCGGAGACCAGCAGTGACCAACTACCTACACCTGGGACCATCAGTGTGGCTGCTGCAGTAAATGAAGAAACAGAGCATGCTCCAGGAGGAGAGACTCCAACCAGACTACCTCAAAAGCTGCTGCCCAAAAAGGCTGAATCATTGAAGGAGTTAGAAAGACGGGGGTGAGAGAATATTTTTCACAAAAGACTGTTCACAAGAAGGTGAAGTGAACCTGGGTAGAAGGTCCACAGGTGCGGCCAGTACAGCCAATCCTCTCTGTTCTAGTTGAAATATAGGCAGGGCCCATAATAGTTCAACAACAAGCCTTCGGCCTTCCCCTGTTGGAAGACCTCGAGACCTAGCTAGCTCAAGAGAAAGAGCAGGTCTGCCTGGAGGCCCACAGCCTTCTTGCCGCAGTTATAGTAGCCATGGCATCTTAGGTGAGGCTACTATTCAACATGCCAGAGCCTCACAGCCTCTGGCAGCAACCACAGGTCCACCAGGAGGCACCTGCCATAACTGCTTACTGCTTCCGGCCACTGCCCAAGGCCACCGCCAACAGAAGCCTGTAATTTTGTTGCCAAAGGCCCAAATGCTCATCTACTTGCAATTAAGCTCTTTGGAGCTATGACAGCTTCTGGTCAGAAGTGCATTGAAGGAGAAGCTTGCTGGGGATCCAACAACCAAAGGGCTGATCCAGCCTTGACTGCTTATACAAGAAAATGGAGTCACAGAGATGAGAGACTCACCTTTGTTTGTTTGTTGGGTGCTAGTTCCCCAAGTTATCCTTAAGACTCCGCTGAGGACTTAAACATTGTGATGGTCTGTGTGGGATAGACTTGTACTTTTAAGCCCCCAGTATATATTTCAATGCTTGACAGAAACTTTATGGAGTTTGCCTTTAAATAGATTAAATAGATGTAATATTGTGTATGCATGAATGCTCTTCTTCTATCTTGCAGGTTTTCAAAAACTTCATGGGAAGAGGCAACTGGTACGGCTTACCTTAAAGTAGGGGGGTATACTGTGTGCCAGCGGCCCACTTCATAAGCATGCGATGTGTAGCAAAGCCATAGCATCTGGACTGAATCCTGACCCATTCATTTCAATGGGTCTGTTTTTCACGCTTTATTTTTGCTTTCTGGAAAAATTGCAGCATGTTATGTTGTGTGTCTTTCATGTCGCCCTGGCTCCATAGAAGTGAATGGGGCTTGCGCGAAAAATGTAACATATCCGGATGGAATCTGTATGCAATGCGTTTTTCACTGATGGTTACTAGTGATGATCGAGCATGCTCGGCTGAACACCAGTTCGGCTCGAGCATCGCGATGCTCGGCACATCGCGGTGTTCGGCCGAATACCATGTGTGCTCGAGCGCCATGCTCAAGTCTCCTCAACACACGTTTGTTGGCTGCTACGCAGCCAATAAACGTACAGGTAAGTAATGCCACTCACTGTAATTCCGTAGCCATGTTGGTTACTGGCATTACAGTGATTGGCTGGCCGGAACGCTAAAAAGCACCCGATGACACGTGGTTCAGCCAGTTTTAGTCAGGGAGAGCTGTGCTGTAGAAGGGACAGATAGTGTAGGGAATTGAATTTTATTTTTTGGTTAAGCAGGGTTGGTGTTAGAGACCCAAAAATCCTTTTCAGGACTATTGTTGTGTCTGGCAGCAATATATATTTTTAGCGCAACCTGTGTTAAATTGCGTGAGATTAGAGACCCAAAAGTCCTTTTAAGGACTATTGTATCTGGCAGCAATATATATTTTTAGCGCAACCTGCACTAAATAGTTTGCAATTGTTTGGCCTCTGCAAACAGCGACATTATCTGCACTACAGCTTCTGTGTAACGTGTGCGCAGCCTAAAAATATTTGTGACATCCAGTGTACTTTTTCCGTAGATGGCGTCCGCTGCGGACAGTTACATTACCTGCGCTATATCTCCTGTATAACGTGTGCGCATCCTAAAAATATCTGTGACATCCAGTGTACTTATTCCGTAGATGCTGCGGACAGCGACATTATCTGCGCTACGTCTCCTGTTTAAGGTGTGCGCATACTAAAAATATCTGTGACATCCAGTGTACTTTTTACGTAGACGGTGTCCGCTGCGGACAGTTACATTACCTGCGCTACACCTCCTGTATAACGTTTGCGCATCCTAAATATCTGTGACATTCAGTCTAAATTTTTCGCTGCTGGTGGCAGCGACATTACCTGCGCTACATCTCCTGTATAACGTTTGCGCATCATAAATATCAGTGATATTCCCTGTAATTTTTTATTAGCCGCTGGTGGCAGCGACATTACCTGTGCTACATCTCCTGTATAACGTTTGCACATCCTAAATATCAGTGACATTCAGTCAAATTTTTTCGCTGCTGGTGGCAACGACATTACCTGCGCTACATCTCCTGTATAACATTTGCACATCCTAAATATCAGTGACATCCAGTTGGATGGTGCACACAGAGGCCGTGGCCCTGGGTGCGGTGAAACTGTGCCTGCTGCCAGAGCACAAGAAACACACTCATCCATGATACCTAGCTTCATTTCCCAGTTTGCAGGGCGGCGGAGGACACCACTCTCGAAGTCACACCAGTGAGACCAGGTGGTTGGTTGGATTGCAGCAGATAATGCTTCCAGTCAGTAAAGCACCACCCTGTCTTCCACAAAGTCCAGTCTCAGTAGCCAAGAGTCTGGTCAACAGACTCCTCACCCTGATCCTCCTTTTTCCCACCATGGAGAGTCTTGGCAAACAAGTGATCCCACACTCGGATATTCAGAGGAGCTCTTTTCATCGCCATTCCTTGATTTTGGCCTCTCGCCAAGCCCGCTTGAAGAGGGACATGTGGAGATCGTGTGCCCTGATGCCCAAACTCTTAAGCATCCACAGTCACAAGAAGATGACGGTGGGGAACGGCAATTAGTGTTTCACGAGGTGGATGATGATGATGAGACACAGTTGTCAATAAGTGAGGTTGTTGTTAGGTCAATAAGTCAGGAGGATAACCAGAGTGAGGAAATGGAAGAGGAGGTGGTGGACGATGAAGTCAGTGACCCAACCGGGGAAGGTGGCAAGCCGAGCGAGGACAGCAGTACTGAGAGGGAGGGATCCGCAGCACCGCAACTGGCTGGAAGAGGCAGTGGGGTGGCAAAAGGGAGAAGGCGGGCCATATCAAACAGGCCCGGAACTGTTCCACGGAGCACTCCCTTGCGCCAATCTCCCTTGCCAAGGGCTAGGTGTTCCGCAGTCTGCCGCTTTTTTTGAGGAAAGTGCGGACGATGAAAGAATTGTCATTTGCAACCTGTGCCGTACCAAAATGAGCAGGGGCGTGAACACTAGCAACCTCACCACCACCAGCATGATCCGCCACATGGCATCAAAGCACAATAATAGGTAGGCCAAACGCCTGGGTCCACAATCAGTCTCTGCGGGTCACACCACTTTCTCCTTTTCCCCTGTGTTACATGCTGGCCAATACCCTGTCCAAGACGCAGGTCCGGATGCCTCCCGCCCTGCACCTGGACCTTCGCAAGCACCATCAGCTAGCACATCCATTCTGTGTCCCAGCGCAGCGTACAGATGTCCATACCCCAGGCCTTTGAACAAAACCCAGCCACCCACCCACTGGCCATAGCAGAAATTGTTGGCCCTGGCCCTGATGGCGGCGGCGGTCCCTCGTTACTCAGTCCCCAGCCACCACTATTTTTCCTGGTGTGCCATCCCTGCCTTACACCAGCATGTGTCCCGTAACATCACCCGTGCCCTGACCAACGCAGTTACTGGGAAGGTCCACTTAACGACTGACACATTGACAAATGCTTGCGACCAGGGACGCTACATTTCCCTGACGGCACACTGGGTGAACGTTGTGGAGGCCAGGAGAGAGTTGTACCCTGGGATGGCACAGGTGCTACGGATGCCAAGGATTGCGGTCCCTAATTCCATCAGGATTTCCGCCACCACCTACGTTAGTGGCTGCAACCCCCCTTATCCTCCTCCACCTTCTCCTCCACTTCCACCTCTGAATTATCATCTTGCAGCACCAGTCGGCTATCAGTCAGTAGCTGGAAGCAGTGTAGCACTGCAGTAGGGAAGCGGCAACAGGTCGTGCCTAAACTAATATGTTTAGGTGACAAACAGCACACCGCCGCAGAGCTGTGGCAGGGTATAAGGGACTAGACTGAGCTGTGGCTCTTGCCACTCAACCTAGAACCAGGCATGGCTGTGTCTGATAATGGCCGGTAGAGCACCCGAGCATCCTGATGTGTTCTACTAGAGCACCTAAGCACTTTGGTGCTCGATCAACACTAATGGTTACTAGTAGTGTTGATCGAGCACCGTAGTGCTCGGGTGCTCGGGCCGAACCGAGCACCCGAGCACAATGGAAATCAATGGAAGAACCCGAGCATTAAACCAGGCACCCCTTGCTCTGAAGAGGTGAGGGTGTCTGGTTGATACAAAAAGTTCCTAAATTGATGGAAACATCACTAAAATGGCTCAGGAACAGCATGGGGGGGATGTCTGGATGCATCTTGGACTCGCAGGTCGCTGCTGGGAACGATGTTGTCCGAGTAGTACACCACTTTTACAGAAACATTCTTTCCTGTATATTTACTTGTATATAAAGTGCAAGTGCTGCCAAAAATTAAGGAAGAGGCACTCTGATACAACCTGTATATCACATAAAAGAGGGCCTAATTCACATTGTGGTACAATTGTTCAAGCAGTGGGACTCCTACACTAATAAAGCCTATGCACTAAGTGAAAGGGCTGCCAAAAATTACAAGGAGCCAGTGCTCCAATACACCCTTTATTACACATAAAGGAGGGCATCATACACCCTTGAAAAATTATGATTGATGGCCTGCTGGTGAGCTGACCCTGTAAAAGATTTTAGGTGCGGGCCTGCAGGTGAGCTGATCCTGTAAAAGATTGTAGGTGAAGGCCTGCTGGTGAGCTGAACCTCTACAAAATTATATGCGAGGTCCTGCAGGTGAGCTGACCCTGTAAAAGATTGTAGGTGAGGGCCTGCTGGTGAGCTGACCCTGTAAAACATTATATGCGAGGACCTGCAGGTGAGCTGACCCTGTAAAAGATTGTAGGTGAGGGCCTGCTGGTGAGCTGACCCTCTAAAAATTTATATGCGAGGGCCTGCAGCCGAGCTGACCCTGTAAAATATTGTAGGTGAAGGCCTGCTGGTGAGCTGACCCTCTAAAAAATTATATGCAAGGGCCTGGAGGTGAGCTGACCCTGTAAAAGATTTTAGGTGCAGGCCTGCTGGTGAACTGACCCTGTAAAACATTATATGCAAGGGCCTGCAGGTGAGCTGACCCTGTAAAAGATTGTAGGTGATGGCCTGCTGGTCAGCTGACCCTCTAAAAAATTATATGCGAGGGCCTGCAGGTGAACTTACCCTGTAAAAGATTGTAGTTGAGGGTCTGCTGGTGAGCTGACGCTCTAAAAAATGATATGCGAGGGCCTGCAGCTGAGCTGACCCTGTAAAAGATTTTAGGCGCAGGCCTGCTGGTGAGCTGACCATGTAAAACATTATATGCGAGGGCCTGCTGGTGAGCTGACCCTGTAAACAATTGTAGGTGAGAACCTGCTGGTGAGCTGACCCTCTAAAAAATTATATGCGATCGCCTGCAGCTGAGCTGAGCTGACCCTGTAAAACGAAGGGCATATATGCGAGGGCATTATATGCGACGAATAAGCATGTTGTTTTGATGGAAGAGGAGAAGGAGGATGAGAAAAGGAAGATTTAACCATATACCCTTGTTTGTGGTGGAAGGGGTGCATGCAATACATTCACCCCCAGTCTTGCTAGGATCTCACCTTTCACGGTCGGGTAGTCGGCCGCTTGATCATCGGGGAGATCAAAAAACACTTGCTGGGGTCCAGACACCAGGAACGGAGTGAAGACCTCAGCCCACAGGCCAGGAATCTCGGTGACACATACCTTCCATCAATGACGGCCCCTTGCGCCTTCCTAAAATATGTAAATCACTGATTTTCATCAATAGACATTAAACCGTAGGGGTAATTAGCACCAGAGAGTTTAGAGAATATCCTTATCTCAGTAATAAATCTGTAAGGAGACAAGAATGACTCTTCTCAAACTGGTACATCTACAAAAAAAATTATATGAACTGTGTCCTTTCCATGAACCTCTTTTGGTCTACTTTAAAATACATACCGGTACACAATGGTGAATATAACACAATATGGCCTATCATATATCAAATCCACTATAATTAGGATATTTTGATATAAATGTTGTACACCTTTGGAAAAGCACAACACACAGGAGGGTGAGACTATAACTAATATACCCACATTGAAAAGTGACTGCTTGATTATAATGCAGTGATGGACCCAAGTAGAGATAGAATGTCCAAGAGAAGGACAACACAATGTAATACCAATTTGGCTAGGTTGATAACTGAGTTTGGATGGGTGAATGTCTGGGTACTATATAATCCTGAAGAAAAAGTTTTTTTCCTGTTATGCAAAGACACATCAATCATGGTCAAGGATTGACATGATTTTTGGTAACAGGAAGTTGTTAGATAAAAATATAACATGTATGAAGTATGTATCTATGGTTATGACAGATCATTGTGCAGTGGTATTGGAGATGGCGCCTTTGACTAAACAGGCTCCTATGGTATTTAGATTCAATCCTCACTGGTTTAAACTGCTCAAAGGTCAGGAGTATGTTAAGGAAGAATTTATGTTTTTCTTTTCTGTTAATAGAGACTCCGCTAACAAGCATGTGGTTTGGGATGCAGCAAAGGCATTTTTGAGGGGAATATTATATAAGCAAGTGAGTAATTGGAAAAAACAGGTGAATAACAAAATTCAGTCTGCAGAACAGAGGTTAAAAGAAGCTAAAAAACAATCTGTAGAAGACCCCTCATCAGAAAATCTGAGAAAGTGGGAAGAAGAACATAGAAAAGTTAATGAAATATACTGTATATGGAGAGATCCCAAAAATTATTGTTTTTTCAGGGAGTTAGGTATTTTGCCGAGAGTGAAATATAATTAATAACCAACAAAAAAAGATAAATTGGATAGGTGTATTACAGAATACTAGGGTAAATATAGTCAGGACTCCAGAACAGATTAGTAATGCATTTGGGGAAAATTATCGAGAGCTATATAAATCTAAAATTCTGTATAAAAAGGAGGACTTGTGTCCATAATTGGGTGGTATTCCCTTTAGGAGGCTTACTGAAGAGCAGAGAAATCAACTGGAGGAAAATATAAGATTGGAGAAATTGGTGAGAGCTTTGAACTTAACTAGCGATAAAAAGTCCCCGAGGGGGGTGGGTTACCATTTGAAGTATATAAAGAGTTTAGCCATGAGTTACTTCTGGAGTTAATGGAGACCCTGATTGAGGCCAAGACATCAAGAAAATTTCCTGATTCTATGGAGGAGGCCATTATTGTCCTGATTTCTAAAGCTGATTAGGATTTATTAAAGCCAGAGTTATATAGACCTATTTCTTTGTTAAATACTGATATTAAGTTGTTGGCCAGGGTACTGGCAGATAGGTTAACAAAACTAATAGAAACAATAATTAATGAAGACCAGACAGGATTTATTCCCGGGGCGATTGATAGATTCTAATGTTGGGAGACTCTATATGAATATAGAAGGAAATAAAGGCAAAGACACTAAAAACGGATATTGTCGCTGGACGCAACTAAAGCATTTGATTGCATAGAGTGGAAATACCTGTGGGAGGTCCTCAGGCGCTTTGGGTTTGGGGACTCCTTTATAGGTTGGATTAAGCTCATTTATTCACACCCTAAAGCGAGGGTAGTGGTGGATGGAGCTATGTTCCTGCCCTTTGCCCTTTTTAGGGGCACTAGGCAGGAATGTCCCCTATCCCCGTTGCTCTTTGCAATTGCAATAGAACCATTAGCAATTAGTATAAGAGAGAATGAAAATATTAAGGGCTTTCAGTATGGTAATGTAAGGGAGAAAATAATGTTGTATGCAGATGATATTTTATTGTTTTTGGCTAACACGGATTTGGAGTTGGCTAGAGTAATGGACACAATTAAAAAATTTGGGTATCATTCAGGTTTAAAAAATAATTGGGGAAAATCACATTTGATAGTATTGGGAGATAGGGAACAAGATGGGTGTTTGGAGGCACACGTGGTGGATAGGGAAAGTAGTTTTAAGTACCTGGGAATAAATATAGCAAAGAGTTTAGCTGAATATATTAAGTTGAATGTGATTCCTCTTATAGAGGAGTTGAAAAGGAAAATCCATATTTGGAGAAGGTTACTAATGTCAATGATGGGACGGGTTAATCTGATAAAGATTTTTCTCCCGAAGATTCTTTATGTATTTCAGTGTGCTCCAGTGTGGTTGCCAGTTAGGGTTTTTACTACTATTGATAGGATGATGAAGGAATTTATTTGGAAAGGAGGGAGCCCTAGGATAAGGAAAGAAATTTTGCAACTGCCAATTAAAAAAGGGGGAATGGCACTTCCTAATTGGTATTTTTATTTTTTGGCAGCACAGTTTGGGTTTATGAATAGAGATAATATAACACCTACTTTGAGTTGGTATGTGGGGAGTTTGGGTTGGAAAGATAGTCAATGTAAGATGTTGGAGGTTTTAGAGTCTGGAGTATTGGGGATCACAAGTATTAAAAATTTTATTTTTAATTTAATGGATCACGTTTGGAGAGAAATTAAAAGAATTATGGATATTAAGGGATATATAAATGTTACAACCATATGGAGTAATATTAATTTGAGAGAAATTCAGAAAATTAAGCAATATGTGAATTGGGAAAGTAAGGGAGTTTGTTGGTTGTCACAATTGTTTAAAGGGGATGTGTTGAAAGATTTTGAAACATTGAGGCAAGAATTTGGGATTTCGAATAAAGATTTTTTTAAGTACTTGCAGTTGAGGGATGCAATTAATTTATCACAGACAGATATTCAAAAATATAAAAAGGTGCCTATGGAAAACATAAAACAGTTCCTGGATAATAGAAAAGAAAAAGGAAGCATTTCAAGAGATACAAATCACTGTTGAAAATGTAAAAAAAACTGACCAATCAGCAAAAAGAAATGGATAAAATTAAATAAATTCAAATACTCAGCACTGTGCCCAGTTCAGGCCTTGAAAGAATGAGAAACCAATGGGTCATGTAAACCAGGCCCACTATTTATGCACAAAGACAGATCCCCATTAACCAAATGTCAATTCAATTCCATTTTGTGTAAATGTAAAAACCATTACGGCTTACAAATAGAAAAAATTACAGCACATTCTTTCTGCCTTGGTGCGGCAACTTAAGCTTCTAAGAAAGGTTTAAAGGAAAAAACTATAAAGAAAATTGGTAGATGGAATTCTACAAGATATAAATTATACATCAGATCTGAATTATTAATTTAATCTCTTGCAGATTCTATGAAGAATATCTGGATAGTCGGAAATTAATTTATATCTTCCGCCAGAAAACGTTCTTCTTTTAAATTTAATACAGATTATTTAGGTTTCGGTACTAAGGTCAATATTTTCTGGAAAAGTATTTATGGAATTCACATAAAAAATATATTCAAGGAATGTATAGAGTTGTTACAAACTTGTCCAACACCTGACATGCTAATTATTCATGCAGGTTCGTTTGATATGTGCAGATTGCGCACACACTAACTAATAAACGACTTAAAAAATACAATGGAAAATATCCACATTCATTTCCCATTGACTTAGATCATCTTTTCGGAAATACTGCCAAGATAGGCCTGGAATTCAGAGAAAATGAAATTCATGGAAGAAATCTGAATACAAATTAACAAAAATATCGAAACATATATGACTTCAATTCTTGGTTCTTCGTATAGACATAAAGAATTGGAAGGATATGTTAGAGGTCTATATCACAAATCTAAACAAACATTGTCAGATATTGGCCTAGATATATATTTAATGTTGGACTACAAAATTTGATTGACATACGGTATGGGTTAAGTCACTCTTCGATTGGACTATGTTGTTGGTTAAGTTATCATGTTTATTGGATTACATAATGTGATTGAAGTAGGCTTCGGTGCATGTTAGCCATACAGCTTCGCTTTATGGCGGTATGGGTTAAGTCACTCTTGAGTGGACTATGTTGTTGGTTAAGTTATTATGTTTATTGGATATGGATAATTTAATTGGTTAGTTATATTATATAATAGGTAACATTAAGCACCGTGGCCAATATCTTTCCACTAATAAAAGATCTAACAAATTTAAGGTGGTTAATCATTATTTACTGACGGCTAATAAATTATAATCACAATTGGGATCTATAACACCATGGGATATGCTGAAAGCGTTTCTGAGAGGCCCGGGAGAGGAGCTCAATCGTAGGTTGACGGAATCAGAAATGCTTCATGTAGCTGCTCCCTCCCCGACCTCCCTAGCAAACTGGAAAGAGGCGCAGGAGGCTCTTAATGCTCATAGTAAGGAACAAGCATCTAATCGAAGATTCTGTATGAGACAGCGCTATTTTGAGGAAGGGGAGAGAGCGGGACACCTTTTAGCAACAGTGGCTAAAGCACAGCAGGACTCGTCCTATGTACATGTGATGAGAAAAGAATCTCGCCTCTCGGTTAATGAGACCCTTGACATTCTAAAGGTATTTAGCCGGTTTTATGCAGATTTGTAAAGAACAAAGAAGACGCATAGTGATGAGAATGTATTTCAATATCTGAGCCATGTCAATCTGAGGTTACTGTCTGGGGAGGAGAGAAAGACCGACTTGAATCCCCTATTACATTGGAGTAATTGAAGATAGTGGTGGGAGGCATGGCAACTGAAAAGGCATCAGGCCTAGATGGGTTGCCAGCTAAAGTGTTTAAGTCTATGGCGGAGGATTTATTACCTAGGTTATTAGAAGTATTCCAAAGGGCGCGGGAGACGGTTGTCTACCAGATACTCTTTATGAAGCTACTATAGTTGTCCTCCCCAAGCCAGGAAAGGATCCTACCCTACCCGAGTCTTACAGAACGATATCTCTGCTCACAGCAGATGTTAATATTTTAGCGAAGGTTCTAGCCAACAGATTGGTGGGGGTCATTATGTCCGTGATACATCCAGATGAGTCAGGATTTATACCATCCAAGTCCACTGCAATTAACCTGAGACGATTATTTTTGAACCTGCAGGCAGTCCCGGGTGGCCCTCTCGATAAGGCTGTGATGTCACTAGACGCTGCTAAAGCATTTGATAGTGTTGAGTGGGGATACATGTGGGCCGTAATGCGGCGTATGGGGTTCGGCCCTGTATTCCTGTCCTGGGATCAATTACTGTATGCTGCTCCTGTGGCAAAAATGAGAGTGAATAATTAATTATCCGATAGCTTCAAGCTGGAAAGGGGGACCAGGCAGGGGTGCCCACTATCACCCTTGTTATTCGCTATTGCTATTGAACCACTGACTGCTCTCATTAGACAGGAAGCTCGGATCCATGTTTTTAAATACACAACGGTGGAAGAAAAGGTGGCACTGTATGCAGACGATATGCTTCTATTACTAGATGATGTGGGCACCTCTGCGATCAAAGTAATGGACATAATTGAACAATTTGGGATATATTCAGGCCAAACTATTAACTGGTCCAAGTTGGCATTGATGCTGCTGGCACTTCAGGAGGATAGGAGATATGTGTTGAATATTCCAATTCCGTGTGTAGACACGTTTAAATATTTAGGAATATGGATTACTCGCAATGCAGATGCAGTGTCCTACTACATGACTGTGGGCACCGCAAACGTGTTTTAATTATGCTTTAATGTCATGTAATATGCCTGCATTTTGTATTTTATCTCCTGTCATATTCTCCCATGTCACAATGTGATTCTATATGGAAAGATCCTTTACACAGGCCTAGTCAGGGTGCACTACACTTGTTTCTCCACAAGATGGAGCAGTGTCAGTGTGTATAAATAGCTTAGCTCAGACCTAAGTTAGGCAGTTGTTGTTCAGTTGAGCTCAGGTCAATCCAATTGAGAGTTCAGTTCAAAGCAGTTCTCTCATGAGCCTACAAGAAAGCAACAGCCATGTAGCTGAATATCTGGAGGGAGGCATATTCCTAGCCTCTCTACTATGTCCCTGTCGGTTCCATAACCCAGGGTTAAGGCCTGCAAGTATTCTTCCTAGAGGTGAGCAATCCACTACTATAGATCGCTCTTCCAGGGTGACCAATGTCCAAACTGCATGCAGCCGAGTATCTAAGGAATTATCACGTTTTTATGCAAGACAAAGGATTAGCAAGATAGTCATTACCTGAATGCTTATTAGGCACCTTTGTAGTATGTGTAGGAGATAGCAAGAAGCATCCGCACCTCCAGTTCAAATCCTGAGGACAGTCAGGCCAACTGTCAGAACAACATTGGAATAGAAGTTTCAGGATTCAGAAAAGCACCTTTATTTAAGGATTAGGATCAGGCCAGAGTTTTGACCAGTGTAAGACTTTCATATTATTACAAGCCTAGTCTGAGCAGTAGCTTTCTTATGTATTTCAAGAGCCTGTACTTCATTGAGGATTTGCATTTCCCTTTCCCCATATGTATGGGAGATTGTGCTTAATGCCGGATTATATCAAGAGACTGTTTCAATACTTTGGATGTACTGTTATCAGGAGTTATCTTCAGTAAAGTTCTACCCTGGATTTCATCCTTCCTGTCTCAGTCTCAAGTTCCTCTATTAATACCACAGTAAATGGTTATACCTCCATACAAAAGGTTCTGACGTCACGACTACAAGGGACCTTGCCGTAGGCACATTAATACAGACTACCAAGGTAACCTCAAACCACCATCTGGCCAGTGTCCCTTACACCAGAATGTGCCCCAGAGAATCCTTGTGCCGTTCTCCTTATCACTTATGCGAGCCTGCCCAGGGACGACATAACTGTGAGTAACCAGAACTGTATTTACCTCGCCCTCCTATTGCTCACATCGTGACCTCACACATAGTTCCCCTGCAAGGTCTGGCATACCGCACAGATGACTATGGTTCCTCCAAAATCATGCCACTGTTAGAGAAAATGAAGCGGAAAGTAGAAGCGTGGATAAAATTAACCCTTTCAGTCATAGGACGAGCCAACAAAGCTAAAATGATCATAATGACACAATTATTATATATCTTACATAATGCCCCTGTGTAGCTTCCAAAGTATATGTTCCGCAGAATGAAAGGAGTGTTTAGAGATTTGATATGGAAAAGGAAGACTCCCAGAATAGCACTAACTTAGTTCCAGTTGTCTAAAGAAGAAGGAGGGATAGCCCTGCCCAATCCGTGGATGTATTATTTATCAGCGCAGCGGTAGCATATGCAGGGATGGGGGATAGAGGATGGGAGTACTGGTTTTGACTCTAGGAGATTGATTGTACAGTCACTTGTATCAGAGAGATCCCTAGTAGAAGCTCTGGAATCACATAAATGTCGCTTACGAACTCCTAGATTACCTACCCTACTTCTTCTACATAAGACGTGGTGGAGGGTAAGAGAATTATTGGGGATAGATGGATGCACGAAATATACCCCTCTTTGGAGGAACTCCTGGTTATGGGAGATTTTTAAGCTGGAAGGATTTGACAATTGAGAGCGACATGGGGTTAGTAAGATTTCACAACTCTATTTAGAAGGGACTCTTAAGTCATTTCAACAACTACAGACAGAATTCCACCTTCCGGGCAGGGTGTTTTATCAATACCTACAGGTGAGACACTCCCAGGAACGAGAATGGTCACTGACAGTGGCTTCGACATCGGTGATTGATTTGGTGGTGCAGGCCAGGTTTTCACGTACGATGATATCTATGGCGTATACCATCCTGTTGGATAAAGAGCTGAGAAATCCGCTTGCGGGTCTTAAAGGTAAATGGGAGAGAGATGTAGGATCGTGGACAGATGAGCAACGGAATGCTGTTTTGGGGGCAGTACCCACAATATCATTGAGTGTGGCTCAAGGACGCTCGCGGTTGTTTTGTGTATATAAGACACCACAACTCATGTTTATAATGGGCCTGCGTGCAGACTCCAAATGTCCAAGGTGTGCTGCCCCGGAAGCAGACTTAATTCATATGTTCTGGCCCTGTACGGAACTAGAACATTTCTGGATTGCAGTATATAAGCAATTAGAAGAACTATATGAAGTGAACTTACCACAGAGCCCACTAGTTGGGTTTCTTGGATATGTAGAAGACCTGCCAGTATCTACAGAATATAAACTAGCTATTGCTAAACTGTTATATATGGCACGAAAATACATAGCTAAACATTGGATACAGCCGTCCCCTCCAACAGTGATGGAGCGGACAAACATGGGGTGGGAATTAGCTCTGATAGAGGCAGGATTAGCCGGCTGGCGGACAGTCAGAGACAGTGACACACGGTAAGTCAAAACAAAATTCCACTTTCTTGTGGTTTCAACGGCAAAACAAAGGTCCTCTACATTTCAGGCAAAACCACAAAACAAATCCTGCTTGTCTGAGCTCTACCTAGACCAGGGGTCAGCAACCTTCGGCACTCCAGCTGTGGTGAAACTACATCTCCCATCATGCACACTTGCTTGGCTGTTCTCAGAACTCCCCTAGAAGTAAATGGAGCATGCTGGGAGTTGTAGTTTCACCACAGCTGGAGTGCCGGAGGTTGCTGACCCCTGACCTAGACAGTGATTTACTAACTGTTCTAAATACGGTACTGTCAGCACTGAAGTTCACTACAGCAAGCTACTCACATGCACCAGCATCTAAATTCCAATATAATCCAGCTCTCAGGCCCTATACCGGCTTTTCTACAAAGCCACCTCAGGAAAGCTTGGGCTTTCCACTACATACTGGGCATTCCTTGGAGCTTAAGCTGCATATGACAGGATTCTGGGGGAAAAATACCTGCCATCAATCACTCTGCCTGTCACTGTCTCACAATGGTTAATCATATGATTTCCATGGAAAGCAGCATTAAAGAGGACCTTTTACTACAATAAAAAAATCTAAACTAAGTATGCTGACATGGAGAGCGGCGCCCAGGGATCCCCCTGCACTTACTATTATCCCTGGGCGCCGCTCTGTTCTCCCGGTATAGCCTCCGGTATCTTCCCATGTTAGGTTCCACCCAGTGGAACCTGCCGGCGTCTCTTTCTCCCATGCTGTAGCGCTGGCCAATCGCAGCGCTCAGCTCATAGCCTGAGAGAAAAAATAAACTCTCAGGCTATGAGCTGAGTGCTGCGATTGGCCAGCGCTACAGCCTGGGAGAAGGAGACGCCGGCAGGCTCAACTGGGTGGAGCCTAACATGGGAAGATACCGGAGGCCATAACGGAGCGGCGCCCAGGTATAACAGTAAGTGCAGGGAGATCCCTGGGCGCCGCTCTCCATGTCTGTATACTTAGTTTAGATTTTTTATTCTAGTGAAAGGTGGTCTTTAACATTAAGAGGAGCACCCTTGAAGAAATTTGAGAAGCAGTGGAAACCATGGCTGACCGTTCCTGGAATTATATCTCGGAGATTGGTACATATCTGGAACGGTATGGTTCGTAGGGGATTTGGAGGACTGCTATAAGGGAAAGTTGAATTGTGGATGGTGGGAAGGGATGTAGGTGAGATATACTGATCTGGTAACTACATGGAATGTCGGACGACTGATGTATTGAGTTGACAGATTCTCTTTAGGATGTGTAGCCACGCGGAGAGTGGGAGGGAGGGGGGGGGAGGGAATGGTATTGGGATATTATACTGTTTGATGTATGCCATTGTATAATTGCAGTAGTGTCATCCATATTCTGTATATCTCTATGCAACCATGCCTGTGTTATTGCTGCGATTGTCTTTTCTGTTTTTACTTATGTTAAAAAAAACTTCAATAAATAAGATCTGATTAAAAAAAAAAGAACTGGGAGCTTTTACAAGTCTGCTATTTCACTGCCTCCCTGTGTCTAACCTCTCAGATGTCGTGGTCACTATTGGCTACAGCATCAGTTATCACTGATCCCAGTCATTGTGGCTAGGTGTCAGCTGTAATACTCCCAGGTGCTGAAGGAGTTAACTTGTATTATTTGTGGGGGGGGGGGGGGGGGGGGGGGGAATGGACAAAACAGGAATTCTATTATTGTTCCCTTTCCCTTTATTTTTTCCATTGTTCACTGGGAGGTTTAACTCCTTCCCAAAATCCACCATACATTTACACGGGAGTTGGGTCTTTAAAGATTGCACCTGCTCCGAAGCGGAGCGAGCGCCATAGCTGCTGGGTGCCTGCTGTTTCATACCACAGATATGGTGTTAGTGAAGAGGCCAGTGGTTCTTCCTCTTCCCCGGAATAACTGTCAGTCCACAGCATAAGTTTTCACCCTAGGCAGGCACTTTATCTCCCAGTTAGCAGTTATATTGTCAGCTATTCATGACGTCAACACTGTTCTTATCTCCACTATTTATTAGAAGACATAGTACAATAGCTTGGGGCAGGCAGAAATTCTCTTTAACCCCTTTCTGCCATGTTCCTTAAACCTTTGGTGAAGCTCTTACCCTCTTACATCCGGGACACCTCTGATCTATTGCAAAAGCTAGAGGGGATATGTTTGGAGGAAGATACATTTTTAGTCACTTGTGACATGGAATCCTTGTATACTAGTATTACACATCCTGATGGGATACAGGCTGTGGAGTATTTTCCTAATGTGAGGAATGTAGATGGTAAATTAACATCTTTCTTGTTACAATTGCTGAATTTTGTCTTGACTAAGATTTTTTTTTTTACTTTCAATGGATTGTTTTTCCTATAGATACAGGGGACTGCTATGGGGGCGGCTTGTGCGCCTGTGAAGAAAATAGACTTTATTCAGGTTTTACCTTTTTGTGAATTGATCGACCGCACACGCGGAACTCATGGAACTGTTTTGGGCAGGAGCCTCGTGTGTGGTCGGTAACTTGTGACTTCCATGTTTTTTAGGAACCCCTCAACCGATCTGGGTGAAATTTGGTCCCCCAGATCGGGGCTATCAGAGGATATGTAAATTGTGGGGATACCTTGTGGGGAAAAGGGTGTTTCAACGTTTGGGAGAATTGTGTGCTCTCTGCCTGGAGATAATTGGTTTATCCCTTAAAGGGACACTGACAGGCCTTCTGAGCATAATTAGCTCTTTATATGCCCCCCTAGGTCTTATAATAAGTTCCCAATTCATATAAGTATTATCCCTGTGCGCATTATAAAACGTTAAAAATAATCTTTATAATCACCTCTCCTTTCTGCCCAAGGGGCGTTCTTTGTGGCGCATTTGTGCCCAGCCGCGTCCCAACTGCCGGGTCCTTAGACACGCCCATCTCATTAGTATTCACTTGGCGCAATGTGATCCCGGCGAGCGAGGGTGCCGGGCGCATGCGCATGATCTCCGAATGTCGGGGACTGAGAAATACCGCCCAGCGAAGTGAATACTAATGAGATGGGCGTGTCTAAGGACCCGGCAGTTGGGACGCGGCTGGGCACAAATGCGCCGCAAAGAACGCCCCTTGGGCAGAAAGGAGAGGTGATTATAAAGATTATTTTTAACGTTTTATAATGCGCACAGGGATAATACTTATATGAATTGGGAACTTATTATAAGACCTAGGGGGGCATATAAAGAGCTAATTATGCTCAGAAGGCCTGTCAGTGTCCCTTTAACTTATCTCAATAGCTCCCAGGCAGAGAGAGGGTGGGTGTTACTGTAACTCTGTATGTTAATTGGTTATTGTCCTTTGTTTACTGTGGGAGATCCTCTTGCAGGAGGATTTCTCATAAAAGCCAGTGTGCTATCAATAAAAAGTGTTCCTGTTACACCCTTCATGATGTCTAGGCTCATGGTTGGGGAATATTCCATTTGCTGGGGAGAATCATCTTGGAAGCTGCATTCATGGACCCTATCCCCCTATTTCCTATGGGAACCGCCCTCTAGTAAGGTCCAGTGCTACAACACCAGGTCCTGTGACCCACAACCGACCGAACGCGGTACCACCCATGACACAGCCTAATTTTAACCGGAGACCGCCATTGGTATGTCACCAATTCAATCAACCAGGGCACGACAAAATACATTGCCCTCAGCGGAGCAGAGGCAATTGGGAGCGGCCATCACCACCGCCACCGAGGGCAGTCGCTCATCACTATCAACATGAGCCGCTGGAAGACCACAGCCCTGAATCTGAGCAATGGGCCGTACTACATGAGGTGGACCTAGCCCAGGCCGAGGGGGACAACCGGGTGCACCACAGACAATAGGTCACCATAGATGGAAAGGAGGCTGAGGCACTACGAGACTCTGGGGCCAACCTTACTCTGGTGCAGCCTCACACCATATCTGCAAAAGCGCGCACCAACAGGACTGTTACAGTAAGAGTGGCAGGAGGTGCCATCCACAAACTACCCACAGCCCGAGTGCAGTTAAATTGGGGCACCGGAGCCAAGCAGATGAAAGTAGGCATTATGTCTGGGGTGCCTAACTTCACAGCTGCTTACCCCAGATCCCGCTGGTACCTGCCCTGTAAATACCAGGGCGCGAGCCCGCCGAGCTGGACATACACACTCCGAGGAACCACAGGTAGGAACCGAAATCCCCGTAGTATGCCCTAACCCTATTCCCTTCTGGGGCACTCCCCAAGACTTTGGCCAAGCCCAGCAGTCAGACCCCACCTTAGCAGGTTACAAGAAGGCCGTAGGTACCCCTAAGGAAGGTAATGCCCAAGAGAACTTCCACTGGGACAAGGGACTGCTATATAGGGTCACAGGGGGAGTGGGAAGTGGGGCAGCCCAAGTTATAAAAAGGCAGCTAGTCGTACCCCGCAAATACAGAGCAGAGCTTCTAAAGCTCAGCCATGATATCCCACTAGCCGGACATCTGGGTATCAAGAAAACTAAGGACCGCCTTGGCCAGACGTTCTTCTAGCCAGGGATATCAAAAGACTTGCAGACGTACTGCAGGACATGTGACACATGTCAAAGGATAGGGAAACGGGGGGACCACCCCAAGGCCAAGTTACGGTCCCTACCTATAATAGAGGAACCATTCTACAAAGTGGCAGTAGACCTGATAGGGCCCCTCAACAAATCCAGCTCCTCCGGAAAGCGCTACATACTCACGGTGGTGGACTACGCCACCAGGTACCCTGAGGCTGTGGCGCTCTCCAACATTGAGGCGGAGACGGTAGCAGAGGCACCAGTCAGGATCTTTTCCCGAGTAGGATTCCCCCGGGAAATACTCTCCGATCAGGGAACACAGTTCACGGCAACTGTCACTCAACAGTTATGGCAGAGCTGCGGGGTGAAACGGTTATTTAGCTTCCCCTACTACCCCCAGACCAACGACCTCTGTGAACTATTTAACGGCACGCTTAAGCAGATGCTCACAGCGTTCACAGAGTCCTACGGTCAATGGGAGAAATTTCTACCCCATCTCCTGCTTGCCTACCGGGAAGTGCCCCAGGCGTCGACTGGGTTCTCCACCTTCGAACTCCTATACGGGAGAAATGTCCAGGGACCTCATACGGGAGCACTGGGAGGGCAACACAGGAGAGGAAGGGATCCCAGTGTTACCATACGTGCTGGAGTTCCAGGACCACCTGCGGGCACTGACCGAATCAGTTCGGGAGAACCTGCGGGCGGCCCAGAAACGACAGAAACAATGGTATGACCGGGGAGCATGAGATAGGAACCTGGAAGTAGGGCAAAAGGTATTAGCCCTCAGACCATCCAAAAAGGACAAGCTACAGGCAGCATGGCAGGGGCTATTTAAAGTAGCGACACCACCTATATTGTGGCCAAATGTTTGGATGAAAGGATCAGACGAGCCTTTCATGTGAACGTGTTGAAACCGCACTTCGAGCTCTCCGAGGACATGGCCGCTATCTGTGCCCCGTTCACTGATGATAGTGAGGGACTCCCCTTACCCGACCTACTGGCAGCTAACCAAGGTACCCTAGAGCAGGTCGGGTTGGGGGAGAAACTAGATCCCACACAGCAGGCAGACGCAAAACAACTGCTGCGGGAGTATGGTGGGCTGTTCTCGGTCCTACCCGGGTACACCTCCGCCACAGTACACCGGGTGGAGACGCAGGGGAAGACCCCATTACGGCAACAACCATACCGTATCCCGGCAGCCGTACGGACCAGCATGTGGAAAGAAATCCAAGAAATGTTGGAGTTAGGGGTTATTGAGGCTTCCCAAAGTCCCTGGGCATCCACGGTGGTTCTAGTACCGAAGCAAGAGGTATGACTCGTTTCTGTATTGATTACCGGAAACTGAACGACCGGATGATCACTGACGCATACCCCATGCCAAGGATCGACGAATTGCTCGATCGCATGGCCAGCGGGCACTTCCTAACTACCCTGGACCTGTGCAAAGGGTATTGGCTAATTCCGCTAGACTCGGCCGCCATACCTAAGTCGGCATTCATCACCCCATTCGGGCTATACCAATTTCGGGTTATGCCTTTTGGGATAAAGAATGCCCTGGGTACATTTCAACGAATGGCGGACCGACTTCTGGAGGGAATGCAGGACTTCTTATGTGCCTACCTAGATGATATTGCCATCTATAGCGGCACATGGGAGGCGCACCTGACGCACTTGGCTACAGTATTTGTGAGGTTACAAGAAGCCGGTCTCACCCTGAAACCCGAGAAATGCCATGTGGGCATGGCAGAGGTCCAATACCTGGGGCATAGAGTAGGGTCTGGGAAACAGTGCCCCGAACCCGCGAAAGTAGAGGCCATAGCCAATTGGCCCCAGCCCCGCACCAAGACTCAGGTATTGGCGTTCCTAGGCACCGCAGGGTATTAAAGAAAGTTCGTCCCTTTATGTTTGGGCTGGGAGCCGTGCTGAGCCAAGTGGGGGCGATGGCATTGAGCACCCGGTGGCATACCTCAGCCGTAAGTTATTACCTCGGGAGGTCAGCTATGCCACCGTGGAAAAAGAATGCCTGGCTCTTGTATGGGCCTTAGAGAAACTTCAACCGTACCTTTATGGCCGTGCCTTTACCCTACTCACTGACCACAACCCCCTCATTTGGCTCAACCGAGTCTCTGGAGACAATCCCCGGTTGCTGCTCTGGAGTCTAGCGTTGCAGCCCTACAATTTTACACTACAATACCGCCCGGGCAAACAGAACGGCAATGCGGATGGGCTTTCCCGCCAAACCGACTTGGAAGTATAATTTTGGTACCCAGACATCCCCTAGCCAACCCGGCAGGGTCTAGGCGGGAATGCCGACCAATGGAACTAAGGGAGAGTATTGTGAAGAAAATAGACTTTATTCGGGTTTTACCTTTTTGTGAATTGATCGACCGCACACGCGGAATTCATGGAACTGTTTTGGGCAGGAGCCTCGTGTGTGGTCAGTAACTTGTGACTTCCATGTTTTTTAAGAACCCCTGAACCGATCTGTGTGAAATTTGGATATGTTGGTCCCCCAGATCGGGGCTATCAGGGGATATGTAAATTGTGGGGATACCTTGTGGGGAAAAGGGTGTTCCAATGTTTGGGAGAATTGTGTGCTCTCTGCCTGGAGATAATTGGTTTATCCCTTAACTTATCTCAATAGCTCCCAGGCAGAGAGAGGGTGGGTGTTACTGTAACTCTGTATGTTAATTGGTTATTGTCCTTTGTTTACTGTGGGAGATCCTCTTGCAGGAGGATTTCTCATAAAAGCCAGTGTGTTATCAATAAAAAGTGTTCCTGTTACACCCTTCATGATGTCTAGGCTCATGGTTGGGGAATATTCCATTTGCTGGGGAGAATCATCTTGGAAGCTGCATTCATGGACCCTATCCCCCTATTTCCTATGGTAGCTATAATCACATATGCTCAGCTATTGGGGAAGGAATAGAAGGCCGCAGTACCATAACCACTGTAGGACCTAACAGCCCCCTCATATGCAAATCCGTTCCTGGGGCTACGGGAAAGAGATCTGTTCCTGTCAGATTGGCATGTCATCATGGACCACACCATTTTTTGGGCGTGGTACATTGATGACGTGTTTTCAATCTGGCAGGGGATAGAGGTAGAGTAACATCAAATTTAATTATACATGTGATACTAACAAAATAGATTTTCTGGATGTTACTCTTCAAAGGGACACCGGGGGTTATATACAAACGGATTTGTTTCGGAAAAGCACCTCTGTGAAAGCATATTTACATGCGTTTTCTTTACATCCTGACCTAGGAAGACCATTGAGGCGATAACTATTGGCAAGTTCCTTCATATACGTAGGATATGTTCTGATGATGCCACGTTTGAAAAACAAGCCCCTGACCACAAATGTCTTTTTCTGAGGAGGGGCTACAGCCATAGATCCATCAAGAAAGCCTATTATCAGGCAAAATACAGCAAATGACAGGATTTATTATATCCAAAAAATCTGAAAACATCTGATGACAATGTGATATTTATCATCACATACCACTCACGTTGGGAACAAATGAGAGCATCTATCAATAAACACTAGCTGATATTGTTAACAGATCCTGTTGTGTCAAAATATATATTTCCATATCCATCAATCACTGATAGACGAGCTGATACGTTATGAAACAACCTTGTGAGAAGTTATTTGGAACCAACGACACCACAATTATTTTTGGGCCAGATAAACCGAAATGGGGTTTTGTCCCCTGTGGGTCCTGTGTGGCATGTCCGAATGGAGAAATCAAAGGATTTTGTTGATTCATCTGGTACAAAAAGGTTCATTATAACACATCACATAACCTGTAGAGTAGATCGATATGGACACTTAGGACCATATGACTTAATGAGAATTTGGGCTTCAATGCATTCCTCTGACCTTTCTATCCACGACTGTAGATCATTTTAATTTATTTTGAATTGTTTTCTAATGTATATATGTTTCTTTTTTTTTTTTTTTTAGTTTGTCCCACCACCCGGGTTCCCGACTTTATAACTATTTCTTCAAGATATGATTGGAACAAACAACCTAAAGACCAAACACCTGACAATATTTTAATACCCATGTTCCATAAAAATAATTCTGAAAATCATTTAATATCCAAACTTTATAAAATACTCAGAGATGAAGATACCTTACCTGTATACATAACTAAATGGAATAAAGAACTCCAGATTCCACTTAACAATACCCAAGCTGAACAAGCAACAAAAAATATACTTAATGTCTCTAAATCATACACATACCAAGAAATGCAATTCAAGATAACAACTAGATGGTATAAAATTCCCACTCTCATGCACAGAATAAATAGTGAGATTTCAGATAGATGTTGGAGGTGCAAGGAAGAGATAGGAACATATACACATATTTGGTATACATGCTCACGAATGGCCCCCTTCTGGGAATCAATCAGCAAAATAATGAAAGAGATCCTTAAGAAGGAGGTCACACTCACAGAAAAGTTAATACTTTTCAACATTTACGATGTAAATCAAGTAGGTTTCAAATCTGAGTTAACCACACACTTCCTAAACGCCGCTAAGGTTATCGTGCCTAGAAAATGGCTGCAGGACGACGCTCCTACCATCCAAGAAGGGATGTCGGAAATCCATAAAATGTATAACTTTGAGAAGCGTAAATGGACAATAGCTCAGAACATCCAGAAGTTTGAAAACATTTGGACTAAATGGACAGAGTACATAGCATTAAACAATTGTAACCTGTCTTATAATTGATGATATGACGAAACTGTTATCTTTCTCAACTGTACTCTGTGTTGTGCTTATACTTACTGTATTATTTGTCATTATTTGATAATCTGACTGGTATTCCCCCCTCCCTCTCTTCCCCCCCCTCCTCCACTTTCTCTCTCCCCCCTCCCCCACCCTCACATTTGTTTTCCATGTTTAAAACACATTCTTGTACCAAATAATATATATTTCTTTTTGAATACGTAAGAATGTAATGACTTTTTCTAAATTACTTGTGGAGTGATGTAACTCCATTGTCTGTTAATTATACAATATCTCCTTTAAATAAACAAAAAATACAAGATATGATATTAATATTTCAAGTTCATGGTGTTATATTACTGCCTTTTCAGTGACTGATGGACTGACATTTTGTATAATATATGAATGTGGACTTTTTTATCTATTTATTTATTCGTGTAATTATTTTTCATATATATTTTGAGGTTTTACTTATTTTTACGCTCTGAATCATGTAGATCTATTATTGATTACTTATTTCTAATTGCAAATTTTGCACATACTTTTATTTTCACTTCTACACCCCCTTTGCACAATTAGTGTATTTTTTGTCATTTTATGTAAAAAAAGATTTTTTGCTTCTTTTGCCATTTTTGCAGTGTTTCACTATTCATTTGCATTTATGCTTATTTTTTATTGTTTTTATGAAATGCGTCGAGAATATACCGTATTTTTCGCCCTATAAGACGCACCGGCCCATAAGACGCACCTAGGTTTTAGAGGGGGACAATAAGAAAAAAATATTTTTCATTAGAACTCAGATCAGACCACTAATCAGACCCCCAATGTTAATCAGACCCCAACAAGACCTCAGATCAGACCCCCAATCAGACCTCAGATAAGAGCCTCATGCCTCACATCAGCCCCCATTGCCTCTCATATTACCTCCCAGCAGCCCTCATTGCCTCATATCAGCACCCAGCAGCCCCATATTGCCCCACATCAGCCCCATATTGCCTTAGCATCTCCATATCAGCCCCCATATCAACCTCCAGCATCTCAATATTGCACCCAGCATCTCTATATTGCCCCCATATCAGCCTCCAGCATGTCCATATTGCCCCCAGCATGTCCATATTGCCCCCATATTAGCCTCCAGCATGTCCATATTACCCCCATATCAGCCTCCAGCATGTCCATATTGCCCCCCTAATCTCCATATTGCCCCCAGCGCCTCATGTTTTATAAAATAAAAAAAACACTTACCTTGCCTGCTCCGGATGCTGCCTCTCCTCACCGCCCACGCTCGGTCTTCCTCCTCCTCCATCTGCTGTGCTGCGAACTGGCGCGCGCAGCGTGAGGTCACAGTGCGCCCTCACACTGTGCGCAGTCTTCACAGCCGACAGCCGAGGACCAGGAAGCGGTGAGTACAGAGCCTTCACCGCTTCCCGGTCCTCATGAAGCGCTTTCATAATGGAAGCACTTCATTTGTATTCGCCCCCTAAGACGCAGGGGCATTTTCCCCCCACTTTGGGGGGGGGGGGGGGGAATGCGTCTTATGGGGCGAAAAATACGGTATATGAGTACCACAAAGATCACTATATTTGTGATCTTGTTTTATAATCTATACGTAACAGATAGATGGCCCTTATAAGCTATGTACATCTAGTCACGTGATATAGATGTTGGCCAAAAAACTTTTATATTATCATGGATTTAATTAGCTGTGTATTATATTATATATATGTTGATAAAATTTAATATTTTTTTTTATATATATGGCAATCATGAAATAACACTGGTGGATATGACAAATAATATAGATTGACAATTCAGGCTTTATTTAATCTTTGTATTAATTGCAATATCCCATATTCACCAGAGAGGGAGCTGAAGTTCACTTTTCTAAGTAGTTCTTATCTACTGTTTTGTGGCATCTGCCTGAGTGGAGCACATGACTGATGGCGCCCACGTGACACCTTCTGGCCTTGCGTCATCACGCTTTGCTCCACATGTCACGTGACTGCGTGCATGCTGGCATGATGCTCGGCCTGGAAGTGATGTCGGGTGTACAAATCCTACAGAGGCTTGTCCCCATCCCCACCTGCCATTAGCTGCTCCCCCCCCCGACACTGGATGTTTTCATCCACGCAAGGGGGAAGCAGCTGTGTCGGTGCGGGGACCAAGTATATTCAATGTGAGGGGCCCGGCATATGGGGTAGTGGGCATGTTATAGGATTGGATAACCCCTTTAACCCTTTCAGAACAGGGCCAATTTTCATTTTTTCATTTTTGTTTTTTACTCCCTGCCATAACTTTTTTATTTTTCCGTTCACATAGCCGTATAAAGGCAGATTTTTTGCTGGACAAGTTTAGCTTTCTTATGGCACCATTTCATATTGCATGAGATTTGGAAAAAAACTCCAAATAGGTTGGTGAAGCAACAAAAAATGGTGAATTGGCCATTTTGATCATTTTCTCTTTAACAGCATTCACTGTACAGCCCATGCACACCCCCACAGTCTAAGGTCTGGGCTGCTTGGTATTGCAGCCTAGACCGAATCTATTGAATGGGACTCAGCTACAACTAGGCCATGTAACCGATCAATGTGACATCACAAGCCTAAGAAGAGGCTCGAATACTCTATGGAGTGCCATGGCTTCTTCAAGATCGTGGGGGTACGGGGAGTGAGAATCTCACTGATCAGATATTTTTTAACCTATCCTGTGGATAGAACATTAATATTTTACTCCCAGAAAAGTCCTTAAAATCAGACATAATATAGTACATGACAATCTCTTTCTAATGAAGCTTAGTACCACCCCTGCACCTCATGTGTGTTACAGCCGGCAGCTTCTGCTACTCTGCTCACCTGGTCTTCTGTGTCCCAGTGGCATGGACCCACCTGCCACTCCCCCCTTCCTCCTGATAGATCTGGTCCAACATGTGGACCCTAATTCACACCAGCCTATGGCTGGCCACCTTGGGCTACATGGGAGTTTGCCTGGGCAATAGGTTCCTAGTCCACTAGTGCCCTGTTAAAACGTGCGGTATTTAATTTGACTGCCCTGTACGGACTTTTGCTCATTTTGTAGTTATTGACCCTCCCATGCCTGTACTCCATACTGACCCTGTGTGGTCCGCCCTGACTAAGGACTGTTTAACATATAGCTTGTACTCTGCCTGCCCTGACTTTGGCCCATCTCTGACTATGTTTTGCCAGATTTCTTGGTGCCCTGCTCCAGTGTCTCTTGACCCCCGTGGGTCAGATGTCAATCGTAGAAAGACTACTCCAGGATGTAGCGGCCTGGTGGCTCTCCTGCAGCAAAGTCAGGATCCCAGTACAGGGGTTAAAGGGTGAAAAACAGTGGTCCGCCAGTATAATGCCCTTAGGAGTAGCCCCAAGTTAAATATTTTGGTTGACACCCATTACAGTTTGCTTAGGACATGGTTCTGCCTAAGGTATACAAGGAGCTTACTAGTCAGTGGGTCGCCAGGAGGAACTTCTGCAGTACCTGAACACCATCTCAGCCCACCTGTATATTTTGACTACCGTTCTGGTACCGCCACCTCCTGCTGCTATGTCTACAGCACCACCTCTGTCAGTCACAGTCTCTGGTGCTTCCAGTCTACAGCTTCCGCTTCCCCTACACTATGAGGGGGACTCTAAGTCTTGCTGATGGTTCTCGAACCAGTGCACTATTCGCTTTAAGCTACAGGCCCATCATTTTCTACCGACTGGTCCAAGGTAGCATTGCTGTTTTTCCTTCTCTCCAGAGAAGCACTCAACTGGGCCACTGTTCTCTGGGAACGCAGCGAACCCTCTGACCAACAATCTTTAGGAATTCCTTGGCTACCTTTCACAAGGTTTTTGATGAGCCTGGCCATGGTGCTTCTGCAGTCTCATCTCTTCTGCATCTATGCCAGCGCAACTATGGAGACTATGCAGCTCAACAAAGTGTAATTGTCTGGCAAGGAGGGTCAAGATAGGCAAAGCAGAGACTTGTGTGTGTCACCATGTGCGAACCTATCCTCTCAAGGTGGGAAACTCCACAACCTAGGGTCAATTAGAAAGATGACATTGGATGAATTAAAGTTCTCTTCCTGATAGCTTTCGTACAACCTGGGTGGGGCCAACAGGTTCACCAGGATCTACAGGGTCTCTCTTCTACCTATGCTAGCTATGTAGATATATTCGATAAGAAAGAGACTGAGACTCTGCCACCCCATTGTCCTTATGATTGTCTCATCGACTTGGTGTCAAACCTGGCGCCCACGTGGCTGTATCTACTGGTGTCCTACCCGAGACAGAGGCTTGAAAGAGGCTTCTTCCGGAAGTCCTGTTCACCGGAAGATGCTGGTTTCTTATTCGTTTAGAAAAAGGACTGTTTACTTAGGCCATGTATCGATTACCGCAGCCTGAATAAAATTACTGTCAAGAATAAGTATCCGCTGCCATTGATCCCTGAGCTCTTCAATTAACTCTGTGGCTGCCAAATGTTCACAAAGTTGGATCTCCGAGGAGCATATGACTTGATCCGCATAAGAGAGGGTGACGAACCTGTGGAAGACAGCTTTTAAATACCCGTCACAATCATTACGAATATCTTATTATAGAACTCAAAAACAACTGGCTCTCAGTGACCAAGTACTAATAAGATTTAATGATTAAAACATAAATACAAAATTGAAAATGAAATATACATGCATCAATAATGTTAGTGATAATATTGCAGTCACGGTTCCCTAGGTAGCCCTAGTAACTACAGCTCCTTTTTTTTAAAAATAGAATAATGGTGGAATAGGTCCATACTATTGATAGACCAGTTCTAGTTGTCTGAGCCTATATAAAATATCTTGTTTCTCTACTGAGTAAATGCAGAGTCTAAACAAGAGATAAACAGTATATACTATATAGTGCCAACACAAGTATCTCGAGGATCGATGTTAATATTTATAACAGCAATAGCGTTTAGCCCTGTATATACTCAACTGTAATGTGCAAGAAGGAACAGTGCTATATGCCATATATATTTAGTCACTGAAAAAGTAACTGACACAGTTCCGAAATGCATTTGGCGTTTTATAGTTCTCTTCTCTTGTTCTGGAGATTTGTACTATTTTACATAAATTTGTACAGGAAACTTAGAAAGACCTGTGCCACAGAGGATTAAAGAGGACACATGCGTCAAGACAGCTCACCATAGACAGTTGAACCAGGTCAGTTACAAGTTTTGTCAGCCTTCATCTGTTTGCAACCCTAATTCTTTTCATGTTTTTCTTTGCCAAAATGTTCTGTCTGGCTTTCCTTCTAAAACATCAGACTCAAAGCACCCTCATACAAGCTAGCACGCCATTTCATTGGTCCTTTTGAGGTTCTCAGACAGTTGAACCAGGTCAGTTGCAAGTTTTGTCTGCTTTCATCTCATTGCAACCCTAATTCTTTATGTTTCTCTTCTCCAGATGTTTGGTTCCTGCTCCTACTACTGTTGGCTCAGAATATGAGTAGGAGGTCAAGGATATTTTGGATATGAAGAAAGTCATAGGTAAAATCTTCTTCCTGGTGGATTGGCAAATTTATAGCCCAGAGGAGAAATCTTGGCCCAGAGGGGTTGTCTCATCATGGACAATGGGGGCATATCACTAGGGACCCGCACCTATATCGAGAACGGAGCCCCGCAAGGTGGTGGCTGGAGGACTCCGGTCTGGCCACCACCAAGCCGGCTCCCCATAGAACTGAATGGGAGCAGCGCTCGGCTATTTTCGCCATCCTCATAGAAAATGAATGGAGGGCGGCTGCGCATGCGCAGTGCGCCCTCCTTCACTTGCGGGGCTCCGTTCTCGATATAGGTGCGGGTCCCAGTGGTGACAATGGGGGCATATCCTAGCGATATGCCACCATTGTCCATGATGAGACAACCTGTTTAGTGCTCCTGTTTTTCTGAAGAAATGTTTGCAGCAATCTGGACCAAAGAAGAGAGGGTGTAAAAGGGGGGAGGTAGGGAGAATGTAACAGTAGCGGCCTGTGGTCACCGCTGCTTTGTTCACCTACCCTGGTCTTCTGTGTATGAGCATTTCTCTCTCACCTTCTTCCCCTGGGTCCTGCCGCCGGGGTTGCTTTGTCCCTCAACACAGGCTGCCGCCTGCATACTGGTCAAGGCTCTCCTCCACTGCCCATACGGTGCCTATGGCTGGCCACCTTGTGTTACTTTAGGCACATTCCCTTAAGGTAGGGTGCCTGAGCAATAGGTTCCTAGTCTGCTAGTATCCTCCTAAGTTGTGCTGTATTTCGTTTGTCTGCTGTGTACTGACTTCTGCCTATTTTCTGGATATTGAGCCTCCACTGTCTGACCTGACCTGTACTCCATATTAACCCTGTGCTGCTTGCCCTGACTTTGGACTGTTTACCATATAGCTTGCACTCTGTCTGCCGTGACCTCAGCCTGTCCCTGACATAGTTATTTCCTGATCCCTTAGTGTTCTGCCTCTGTGTCTCTTAACCCCCGTGGGTCAGGTCACAATCATACAAAGACTACTCCAGAAGGTAGCGGCATGGTGGTTCCCCTACAGCGAAAACCAGGAGTCTGCCAGGATAACACCCTTAGAAGTAGTCCTAAGTCAAATTTGTTGGTTCCACACCCACTGAGTAACAATGTAGATCCAGATCCTCATTCACTGCTTCAATTGCTCTACTAGACTTGTTTCAAGTTGGCAGCAGGGGGGGCATGTCTTTTATCTGGGGGGGGGGGGGGGGGGGGGGGTGGGGTGTATTCTGCTACAGCTCTCCCTGTAACTGTCTCAGCTTCTAACACAGATGTTATGGCAGGTGGATAGAGAAATAAGGAAAATAACAAATATATTATAATTTTATATATTTTTCATGGTACAAAACCTTTAAAGTATGTTCTTTTTTTGAGGGGTGGGGGGTGTTTGGAATACTAAAGATTAATCTTTGTATTTTCACACAGATGACCGGGCCACTAGCCGAACCTAATGTTTGTGTACGGGGGAGTTGGAATGGAGTCAGGAGTCATGACTGTCGGCTGACAGCTATTGAATGTGTATGGCCAGCTTTTGACTATATTGCATAGTATTCCTGTCTGTATGGAGTAGATTCCCAGAAGAGAAGAAGCTGAACAAGTTCAATTTTTATAGAGATTGCTCATTGTAAAAGGGGTTGTCTCAAATGGACAATCTACCTTCAGCATGCAGTTGCCCCATTGGTCACTTAAAGGGAATTTGTCACCAATATTTGGCGATGCTACAGTGCTGTTCAAACATGATTTCTAACATACCTTTGGTATTCTTTTGTGCATTTTATATTGCCTGAAAATGTTTGTTCTACAAGCCCACTGTTGGTTTCCATTTTTTCTTACCTGATCTGCCACTTTAATGTTGATGGTCAGATCTTTCATGCATACAATCACCTGATACTAATCTTATGTATAGTACAGACCAAAAGTTTGGACACACCTTCTCATTCAAAGAGTTTTCTTTATTTTCATGACTATGAAGGCATCAAAACTATGAATTAACACATGTGGAATTATATACATAACAAACAAGTGTGAAACAACTGAAAATATGTCATATTCTAGGTTCTTCAAAGTAGCCACCTTTTGCTTTGATTACTGCTTTGCACACTCTTGGCATTCTCTTGATGAGCTTCAAGAGGTAGTCCCCTGAAATGGTCTTCCACAGTCTTGAAGGAGTTCCCAGAGATGCTTAGCACTTGTTGGCCCTTTTGCCTTCACTCTGCGGTCCAGCTCACCCCAAACCATCTCGATTGGGTTCAGGTCCGGTGACTGTGGAGGCCAGGTCATCTGGCACAGCACCCCATCACTCTCCTTCATGGTCAAATAGCCCTTACTTTCAAAGTTTTCCCAATTTTTCGGCTGACTGACTAACCTTTATTTCTTAAAGTAATGATGGCCACTTGTTTTTCTTTACTTAGCTGCTTTTTTCTTGCCATAATACAAATTCTAACAGTCTATTCAGTAGGACTATCAGCTGTGTATCCACCTGACTTCTCCTCAACGCCACTGATGGTCCCAACCCAATTTATAAGGCAAGAAATCCCACTTATTAAACCTGACAGGGCACACCTGTGAAGTGAAAACCATTTCAGGGGACTACCTCTTGAAGCTCATCAAGAGAATGCCAAGAGTGTGCAAAGCAGTAATCAAAGCAAAAGGTGGCTACTTTGAAGAACCTAGAATATGACATATTTTCAGTTGTTTCACACTTGTTTGTTATGAATATAATTCCACATGTGTTAATTCATAGTTTTGATGCCTTCAGTGTGAATCTACAATTTTCATAGTCATGAAAATAAAGAAAACTCTTTGAATGAGAAGGTGTGTCCAAACTTTTGGTCTGCACTGTATATGGTCAGCTTAAAGGGAATCTGTCACCAATATTTGGCCTATATAAGTAATGCTACCATGTTGCTGTGCACTTGCTATCACCAGAAAATGATGGCCGGAGAGGCCAAATGATCAGTCATATTTGTCCTATCATGCCATACATGTGTAGTTTCAGTTGACAACATTTTTAGATGTGTGCAATGCAAATGATTGTTCACATATGACTTTCCAACAGTTGAAATAGTCCAGAACCCCTTGGAGTTTGGTTGTTATGGCCACAGGAATATGCAGGCAGCAACACATGTCTCGTGCAGCAGCCTTTGCAGTGGAAGTGTGGTATTAATGACACCCATCCATCTGATGATGCAATACTTGGCCACCCAACTCTTTACAGCTGCTCTTCACTCTGGCTAATAGAGGGTGGATGTAGGCTGTCCAGGCATGCTGGGAGTTGTAGTTTTGCAAAAGCTGGAGGGCCGCGGGTTGAGCATTCCTGCTTTATTTGAATATCTTAAAAAACAGACCTTCTGTCATTTTGTTTGACTGTGCACACTGACGTGCAAGCGTACAGCGTCTATCCAACTGGTGGACCCCAGCTTATATATACAGGCTGGATCAGAAGCTCTTACTTCTAAACCGACTAAGTTTGAACATGAGTAGGATTCTGTGCGTGGCGTTAATTTACTATGTTGGGTTTTTATCAAGGGAGTGAAACATCTATCTACGTATGAGGAATAACAGCTCTGGAGGACAGTATTGTCACTGCAAAGAGAAATACGTATTTACGACCCCTAAATCTATTTTGAAATGACATGGATGTAAGTATAAAAGGTCGGGCCACCCCACAAAGAGTTGGAATACTCTAATTACCATACTGAAGGCTCAGATTTGGATGTCTCATCACAATGAACCTTCCTATTATTAAAAAAAAATTGAACTCAAAGCCTAGAAAGGACCTTTCTAAAAAGGACCTAGGCGCAAAGAAGAGGTAGAAAACACAAATCACGGAATGAGCACTCCCAAACCAAAGAAATAATAAGTACTACTTCTTCTCTGGATGTTCTCCGTATCTCATCCGGTGACACCATCACAGTCTTGGTCGCAGTTTTGCTCCTACAAATCATTTTGCCCTTGTTCTCACAGTCTGAATGTACGGACAAACATGTTTATAAAGTTAGAATTTTCTGAACAAAGTCCGTTATTTTGTCTCAATGATTTACAGTCTACTTCTGTCCATACTGAATCGTGTATAAATCTAGCTGTGGAGTTTAAGGCTCCATTCACACGTCCGCATCCGTTCCGCAATTGTGCGGACCCATTCATTCTCTACGGGGCCGGAAGAGATGCGGGGAGCACACTATGTGCTCTCCGCATCCGAATTTCCGGAGCGCGGCCCCGATCTTCCAGACCGCAGCTCCGCAAGAAAATAGAGCATGTCCTAATTCTTGTCCGCAGCTGCAGACAAGAATAGGACTTCTCTATTTAGTGCCGGCCATGTGCGGCCCGGTGTATTGCGGATCCGCAATACACCACGGACGTGTGAATGGACCCTAACACCTCTAATCTAGGGTGGAGGCTATGGACATGCTTCATCTGTCTCTGGTAACCTCTCGTCTTCCCTCCGCCCTGCATTAAATGAGCTCAATTCTGCCAATGATATTACTATTAAAATGGTGGATAAGGGTCGGTGGTTGCAATGGACAGAGAGCTATACCGTACGCAAATATCAACAAGACATATCTTATCTACTGATCCTACTGACAACCTCACTAATTAGGTGTCTTAACCCAAAAACAAGCTGATTACTTGTTTGTTCCAACTCCCATGATTCCTACAATCTATGGAGTGCTTACAATCCCCAAGCAGACCCATCCCCCACCTATGAGACTGCACGCAGTTCAGATTCTGCAGCATAATACAGCACCAGCAAAGTGTGTGAGATTGGACAAGTCTTATTTATACTTCGCTTTTTTCCTTCGGTGCAGAAATTGAAAATGTTAAAATCGGCAACATGTCAATTGCTTGTGTGATTCCGCACCTTATGTGGAGTGGTTTTCCCCAATGGGGTTGCTAACAACAAATAGTACGGATTTACGTGCAGTTTTTGGTGTGGTTTTGGTGCAGATTTCATGTCGATTTTCTGCACTGTGTGCAGGCACCCTTATAGTTTTAGGAATTGGGTCTGCTTGTGAGATATTAAGGAGGTTATCTGAGATCTCAGGATGGGTCATCAGTATCTGATCGGTGGGGGTCCGACACCCAGGACCCCCACCAATCAGCTGTTTGAGAAGGCAGTAGCATCAAGGCCTTCTCACGGCTTTCCCTATGCTAGTGACACATTACCTAGGAACAGCTGAAAACCCCCTTGATCAATAGATTGACGATCTACTTTAGAGGGTGGTCCGCAGAATTGCGGGGTATCTCCAGGATGCTGCAGATGTATTTACTTGGCTCTCATATGATGTGGAGAGTCTGTATCCCTCTAGACCACACCAGATCATCACTTGCATACTTATAGCCATTATTCTTAGGATTTGAAAAGTTACATTATGGACATTACATATTTTTAATGACTATTTTAGTTTTGAAGGACAGTTTTACCTCCAGAAAAGAGGCATATCTATGGGAGCAAAGACACCCCCTCATTGACCAATCCAACAATGCCATTTTCATTTTCTTCTACGATAATTCATGTCTTCTATACAATGGTATGACAGATACATTGACGATTAGCTACTCATATGGTGCTGCAATGTGTTTCCCATAGCCTCCTTGATTCAATATTAGTGTTGAGTGATAGAGAGAGCTTTGGATGCTTCATCCGAAGTCGCTTCGTTCAAAACTTCGGAATAACACTGTACGGAGATCCGTCTCCGTACAGTATTAGAATGTACGGGCTCCGATGAGCTGAAGTCAGTTATTCGCAAAGTTGTACGTGACTTCATTGAATAACTTCGGTAGTTGATTTTTAAAGTGGAACTGAATATAGGAGCAGATCCCAGAGGTGAGGCTCGTACCTGACACCCATGCCATATCCTAGCTACATGCCATCAATGTCCCAGATGGGAATATCCCTTTAACTCCTTTCGGACTTCTGCCGTACATGTGTGGTGGAACTTGGGTCTCTAAACATGTTTCGTGTTTCCAGACACCTAGAGCAAATGTCTATGATTGGCAATAATTATCAGGGGAGCCGTTTGTTTCTTGTGGTAGCCTCTGGTCCGGCAACCACAGAAGAGCCTTGCCACAGTAATGTAGTATCGTATTGAATGTCCCAAAGGCTGCAATGGTAATGCATTGCAGTCTATGGGACAAGCGATCTAAAGATGCACGTCCAAGTACCCTAACGGAACTTAATATTGTAAAAAAAAAAGTCAAAAAAGTTTTTTAAAATTCTAATCACTCCTCTTTCCCCAAGATAAAAATAAACAATATATTTTTTAAATAATTTACTTATCCTGTACAGTAAATGGCCTAACGGGGGGTGGTGGAATGGCTGATTTGAGGTTTTTTTTTTGTGGGATCGCGCAAGTCTCGCGAGTGCCCGGTGCGCTCCATGCGTGATCACTGACTTCAGGCGCAGGAGAACGCAAGCCAGTGATCATGCTGACGCTGCGGACAATAAATGCCGGGCACGCGCGCACAATTGAAATGGCCGGCGCATGCACAGTGAGAACAAAGCTGCTGGCTGACTGTGGGAGTCGGGATCGCGCATGGAGCAGGATGTCAATCAAAGTGAAGAGGATGGGTAAGGGACGGGCTTATTTCTACTTGAAGCAAGGAGGCCGTTGCCTCATTGACTTCAAGCTGACTCTGAAGATAGCGAGAAGGGTGATTGTCCATATTGCCTCCTTTGCTGGCTGGATTCATTTTTCAATCACATTATACACTGCTCTGGTGGCCGGGACTGCGGAAGCGCACATAGGCTGGTGCTTTTTCCTATAGTGTGCAAGCACGACCACCACTGATAGATTGCAGGGTGGTCATAACTATGGAAACGAGCAGTGTATAATGTGATGGAAAAATGAATCCAGCCAGCAAAGGAGGCAATATGGACAATCGCAATACATTAGTAAGTGCCTTGTATTAACTTGCTATTTGCTGCAGTGACACAACCCCAGGTGAAAAAGAGGGACTGTCCCTCCAAAAGAGAGACATTTGGGAGGCTGGCAAAAACAAAACACAAACCCTCATTCAGCTACGAAAAATAAAAAAGTTATGGTTCCAGCAAGGCAGGAAGTGAAAAAGGAAAACTCCAAAACGGAAGATGCCAGCAGGGTGTGTGAAGGGTTAAGCCGATGCGAGCTGGCCACCCTGGCAGAGGACGATGCTGCAGGCAAGGTGAAGCGGTTGCTAGGACAGCCCTGTTTACTCGGCACATCTACACTGCACCGACCGGCCAGACACAATGGCTCGCGCCTCACATCCTCCCTTTGTAGGGCAGCAATGGCTTGTTTTTCAGCCAGCTCAGGACTGCCCACATGAAGATGACAGATCCCAGACAAGGAAGTGTGTAGAGGCTGCGGACAGCTGGCAGGTAAGCGCTGCTCCTGGGATGGGGGCATTAGACTGTCAGCTCTGTGGGCTAGGCACCTTGGTCAGCCCAGACTAGGTCAGCTTTACACCCACCTACCTGCCAGACCTGTAGACACCTGGACATACAGAGTGGCTTTCATGCAGATTTTAACAGAAATATTAGTTTGAGCTATTGTGCATTTAAAGGGGAAGTACAGAGAACAGCAGGTCTCCCTGTGAGCAGCCTGTGTGGACACGGGGAGTTTCCACCTATATCTGTGGCGGAGGCGGCGGGGATTATGGTGCCGCATTCCCTAGAAGATTTGCCAGCAGTATGGTGCACTAAGAGGCTTTCTGAGGGCATTACACAGGCTGGGGGTCCCCACCCCCCCGCTGCCACTTTCTCCATGGTCCGTGTCCCTCACCTTCCTCCTGGGTGCTCTCTGCCCCTCCCCCCACTGATAAGAAATGCTTTCTCCACAACTCTCAGAATTCGCTGAGTGATCTTGTCTTCTTCTTTCGAAATCCTGTTGTTTCTGTACCTTGCCCTCCCTCCCCGGAGCGGCTGCTGTACACGGGCTGTCCTCCTTCCCTCAGTCCCTGGAGCAGCCGAGGACAGCAGAAGGCGCCTGGAGCCGTGAGTGACCCCCACACCCTAACTTCTCCCCCTGACTCGTGACATCACCACCAGTGCATGTGCCCCCACAATGCCACCTCTACCATCACTAAACCTGCCCCTTGTCCCACCATTTTGTCCACACAGTGCATGTGCCCCTCACGTACACTCACTATGGTGCCCCCACAATCCTAAACTTGTCCCCTGTCCCACCATTTTCTCCACACAGTGCATGTACCCCTCACATACACTTACTATGGTGCCCCCACAATCCTAAACCTGCCCCCTGCCCCACCATTATTCCCACACAGTGCATGTACCCCTCACATACACTCACTATGGTGCCCCCACAATCCTAAACCTGCCCCCTGCCCCACCATTATCTCCACACAGTGCATGTACCCCTCACATACACTTACTATGGTGCCCCTACAATCCTCAACCTGCCCCCTGCCCCACCATTATCTCCACACAATGCATGTACCCCTCACATACACTCACTATGGTGTCCCCACAATGCCACCTCTATACCCCTGCCATCACTAAACCTGCCCCTTGTCCCACCATTTTGTCCACACAGTGCATGTGCCCCTCACGTACACTCACTATGGTGCCCCTACAATCCTAAACCTGTCCCCTGTCCCACCATTTTCTCCACACAGTGCATGTGCCCCTCACGTACACTCACTATGGTGCCCCCACAATGCCACCTCTACCCCTGCCATCACTAAACCTGCCCCCTGTCCCACCATTATCTCCACATAATGCATGTACCCCTCACATACACTATGGTGCCCCCACAATCACTAAACCTGCCCCCTGTCCCACCATTATCTCCACACAGTGCATGTGCCCCTCACATACACTCACTATGGTGCCCCCACAATCCTAAACCTGCCCCCTGCCCCACCATTATCTCCACACAGTGTATGTACCCCTCACATACACTCACTATGGTGCCCCCACAATGCCACCTCTATACCCCTGCCATCACTAAACCTGCCCCTTGTCCCACCATTTTGTCCACACAGTGCATGTACCCCTCACATACACTCACTATGGTGCCCCCACAATGCCAGCTCTACCCCTGCCATCACTAAACCTGCCCCCTGTCACACCATTATCTCCACACAATGCATGTACCCCTCACATACACTCACTATGGTGCCCCCACAATGCCACCTCTACCCCTGCCATCACTAAACCTGTCCCCTGTTCCACCATTTTCTCCACACAATGCATGTACCCCTCACATACACTCACTATGGCGCCCCCACAATGCCACCTTTACCCCTGCCATCACTAAACCTGCCCCCTGCCCCACCATTATCTCCACACAGTGCATGTACCCCTCACATACACTCACTATGGCGCCCCCACAATGCCACCTTTACCCCTGCCATCACTAAACCTGCCCCCTGTCCCACCATTATCTCCACACAATGCATGTGCCCCTCACATACACTCACTGTGGTGCCCCCACAATGCCCCTTCTATACCCCTCCTATCACTAAACCTGTCCCACCATTATCTGCACACACAGTGCATGTACTCCTCATATTACACATGCTCTCCCTAATGTAGCCCACAATTCCCTATCTGACTCCCTGTCAGCGTCACCCACCATACATTCATGTACCCACAGCCCCCCCACCTACCTATCATAGTCAGTGGCGTAGCGTGTGTTGCCATTACCCAGGGCATACCTAATATTGCGCCCCCTAACTTTTGGACACGCGCCTTTTTATAGAACGACGCCCCAAAGCATACCAAGACCAATATTACCAATAATACTATGCAAGAGACAAATACTGCAAAGATCATAACATGTATTACCAGTTCTTAACCCCTCAAACCCCTTTCAAAATTGCATTCCAAGGGCTAGAACTTTAGTTTTCTCAACAATATACAGTACAGACCAAAAGTTTGGACACACCTTCTCATTCAAAGAGTTTTCTTTATTTTCATGACTATGAAGGCATCAAAACTATGAATTATATACATAACAAACAAGTGTGAAACAACTGAAAATATGTCATATTCTAGGTTCTTCAAAGTAGCCACCTTTTGCTTTGATTACTGCTTTGCACACTCTTGGCATTCTCTTGATGAGATTCAAGAGGTAGTCCCCTGAAATGGGAACTAATACTAAGGTGGTTATATAGGCCAGTAATCATTATTGCTAAAACCAAGTTGACCGAGCATTAGCCATGACAAGATGAAAAATAAAAAAATTAGGGAGGGAGGGGCATTGATTTTCAGGACTCTTCTCAACTGGCTGTCTGCTGTCTATTAAAGGAGAATTCTTCCTGTCAGGGTCCATTTACATGTCCGCAAAATGGGTCCAGATCCGTTCCGCAACGTCGTGGAACGGATCCGAACCTATTCATTTTCAATAGGGCCTCAAAAGATGCGGTCAGCACACAGTGTGCTGTCCACATCCGCACTTCCGTTCCGCATCCGCACTTCCTTTCGCCAAAAAATAGAACATGTCCTATTCTTGTCTGCAGACACGGACAAGAAAAGGCATTTCTATTTGAAGTGCCTGCCATGTGCGGTCAGCAAAATGCGGAACGCACATGGCCGGTGTCCGTGTGTGAATGGATCCTCACTGGAACTTCTGGACCAATGAGCTAGGCATCAGAAGATTCGGGAACCTGCTTGAGCACCACACAGCTAACCTATAGATGACCTTAACTGAGTCCAACGGAAACAAAAATAGGGCTTGGGTGGAGAATAGGCAGGACCAACCCAACTAATATAATGAATACATAAGCCCCCACAACTCCTTCAAATTACCAATTATAAAAGATGAGGTAAAAACTGGAGGCTGTGCCACCATGTGTCCCTAGTGGTGAAACCTACAACATCCCAAATTCTAAAAGGCATTTACCGCCTCAACATTTCCTTTAAATGCGCTCTTGCTGATAAAGACCTTTTGCACAACAGGATCCTTATTTCGGACCTCATCTGGTATGAGTTAGGCCAGCTGACACTCACTGTCAGTGTCATGTCCCTCACACACAGGCTGCTGAAGCGGCAGCCATCTTCTTGCTCCGCAGTGTGTGGAAGTGGGCGGAGCCTATATCAATGTGTACTGCCATGCTTCATCAGGGCGCCCGCTCCTTCGGCTGAAAGTTTACCACTCCTTGCTCAGTCAGTGATTTTGCGCCAGCGCCCCCCTGCAGTCTGGCGCCCGGGGCAACGGCCCCCCGGCCCTTACCACGCTACGCCACTGATCATAGCTAGACATCTCCTACTGCCTCCGCCAGTGTCACCCCACCATAGTCTCTATGTACTTACAAGCCCCTACCTCCCTACGATAACCATACCCCTCCTGCCTGCCCAACATCACCGCAAACAGTCTGTGTCCCCCTGTCCCCTTAACCCCGTCGCCCCCTCATCACTGTGTACCGCCATATTACACCGCACACAGTGGACATCTCTAGTGATCGTGTGTGTCTCTGATGCTACTCTCCCAGAGGCTGCAGAGTGCCTCCAGAATAGGATTTACAGCAGAGTTACTAGGAGTAAATGTGATTCTCACTGGATCTATGGGATCCATCCTTATGATCATAGCCGTGAAGGTTGGTTGGATCCCAACCCTTCTGGGGTGTTCCAGATTTTGGATTTGTTAAAACTAGAATATGGTAAAATAATCCTTTGTGTACCCCGGCGGACATTGAAATAACTGCTGGGGTGACTGGGTCAGAGTCTGACCGTGTGACTCAGTGGGGTGAGCGATCATTTACATAATGATTGACAGGAGTTTTATTATGGCCAGGCATGTGTCCAGGATGAGGGGCTGGTGCTTGCTGGCATCGCTCTGTACCAGGGGCAGCGCCAGGCTGGTGGATGTGCTGTTTATCGCTCTGGGAACACTTATCAGGACATTAATGACTAACTCTGGAGAGTGCCACTTCCAGCTCTTATCTCAGAGATGAAGCTGCTGGATCAGGCTTCTTTTATCTAGAAAGCTCCAAACACATTAAGGAAGCCTTGGCATCATTAACCGGCAGGATCCCTGATAGCTAAATGATAGTGCCCGGGCGACTAGCTTCTTTACCCAAACTGTGTTTTTCTGCCGTTCCTCTGTTTCATTTTAATTGTCATGCGAAAAAGCTGAACCTCTGATGCCCCCGGATATGTCCGATCAGTCACTGCTGGACCATTGATTTATAGGAAAGCTGCCTTCAGATGTTCAGCCTTCTTTTCTTTTTGGATACCTTTTTCCCAGAGGAGCATTGCCTGACCTATGACACCAACAGATTATTATTGGTCAGATGACCATTTACACACACAGGACCCCCCTAATTGTAACTGTTAGGGTTGCTTTGGATCCCATTCATTATATGATAGCCTTTGTGAAAAGGGTTGTCCGGGTTCAGGATCAACAATCTTTCTGGGAATGACGGTTTATGGACTGGAGACAATTGGATGTAAAAGTTGAACATGGCCGACTTCTTAGAGTGTCGCCAGTCGGCAATTGTTAAAGGGAACTCATCATCAGCTTAATACTGCAGGAAGGGCAGATGCTATGGAGCGTTGGCTTCTCCTTCCAAGAGTTTCCTTTACTTACTACACTACACAGTGTATAAAGGGTAGAGTTAAAGGGTCCAAAGGCTATGAAAAGTAAACCTCCCTTATACTGCGTCAACCATTACAGGGGTTCTTCAGTTCTTTAAAATGGATGACCTATCCTCATTGATACTAGATCACTGGGGGTTCGATCAGCTGACTGGTGGGCCCCTCATTGTTTATCAGGCATATCTCTATGATTTTAGTAGAAGCTGTCCCTGGTATTCCGGGTCAGCCCTTTACTTGGGACTATTTGATTTAAGGCAGGGGGTAGCGATAGTAAGTCGTGTGACCAAAAACCTCTGTGTGATTTGTCTGCTATAAAAACCCTGTCCAACCTCATTGACAATCACTAGATGTGATGTTACAGTGCACCGTCACCGTGCAGCCGTTCCGGCCAATAATCGGGTGCTCCATTCCTTCCCGATGCTCGGTCTGAACATCTACTCATATAAATGGGCTCTAAGAATAGCTCAAGAATTTGAAACAACCGCCTGACTCCTTTAAGCATCGTGGCATTTTATATTGTTGCGTTGGTTACATGTTATTGCATAGGTTACAACTTGAGCTTGACGATGGGTCCAACCATGTTTCTGGTGGCATTCATATCACTTAGTCCATAGCACTTCTTTATACTATGTCAGCAGAATACCTAGGTAACACTAAGGGTACAGCCACATTGGGTCTTCCACTGCTTTCATCCTATGACTGAAACGCGTGGGTGGAACCCGCTGCATCATTTGGCATGATGTGGATTGAGAATCCGTGACAGATATGTGAGGTGTATGGCCAGCTTGAGGACTGTGAAGGTCCTGTCCTGCTGTGCCTGTTTCTTTCATGCTGTTGAGGTTTTACAACTTGGAAAACCAACACTTTCCAGTCCAGATCCTGCAGGATTACAAAGAGTTAACATTTTGATGTGTATAGCTTTTTCACTCACCCTCTGACCTCTCTCTCCTATTCTCCTAGCTGGACATGCTGTTGTGCTGCTGACGCTCTCATTCCAACATGGACACCTCCACTAAATACACACTAGCTTCCACAGAGGAGCCGACTCCTAATGGACAACATGGAACTCCAGCCGACTCCGGCTCCCAGGAATCCATGAAACTCAAGAAGGAAATCTCATTGCTAAATGGGGTTTGTCTGATTGTGGGCAATATGATCGGCTCAGGCATCTTTGTGTCACCGAAGGGGGTCTTGATGTACAGTGCTTCATACGGTCTTTCACTGGTGATCTGGGCCGTTGGAGGAGTGTTTTCCATATTTGGTGCCTTATGTTATGCAGAATTAGGCACAACCATTACCAAGTCAGGAGCAAGCTATGCCTATATCCTGGAAGCTTTTGGTGGCTTTATAGCCTTCATTAGGCTGTGGACTTCTCTATTAATTATTGAGCCCACCAGCCAAGCGGTAATTGCCATTACCTTCTCCAACTACATGATGCAACCCATCTTCCCATCGTGCGAGTCTCCCTACTCTGCCAACAGACTGCTGGCAGCAGCGTGCATAGGTATGTAGACAATAACGTCAGGTTGACTGCATGTCATTAATAGGAGCACACCTTTGACTCACAGAATGGCTGCCTTCACTGTGTATATGTGACAAACCTGTCCGCCACTGAACATGATTTTATATATAACTAATACCTGTGTAGAAAGATGTGTAACTTTGTCATTACATTGTATTCCGTGTATTATCGTGTACTGACAATCATATAAATACTGGCCTGACACTCAACAAAAGCACCAAAACAACACGAGGACATACTGTATCTAGATGCAATTTTATATGGCAGCGTAAAGGTTAAAAATGTATAATACTGTAAAAGCAAATAAAAAATATACATGCAAGAGGCAGTTACACTCATACCTAAATGTATGAGGCTAGTTTCACACTAGCGACATGTCGTACTTTCATTCCGACGGCCTCTTGGCATGTGCTGCCACGCCGCCGCCGGAACTCCGCCCCGACCCCATTATAGTCAATCTTGTACCGATCCTTAAGGTCCCTTGGACTGCACGATGTTTGGGCAGATTGTTGTTAACAAATGTTAATACGAACACTCATTAGCGATTCTCTGCCGGTGTAAAGGTGCTGCCGATTACCCGATGAACGAGTGAAACCCTTGTTCATGGGGTAATAGAATCGTTTGTACAGATACCTAAATCATTGTTTGCCGGCAGCAGATGGTGCCACCTAAACACACTTTGCTGCTGGCAAACAGTAATTCTATATAGGGATAAGCGATGGCATTAGTGAACACTCCTCCCCATACTGTGGAGGAGATCGCTGCATGTAAATGTATCCTCCACTGACGAGCAGGCGATTGTCAGAAAGGAACGCTTCGTTCCTGACAATTGTCCGCTCTGTTGAGTAGTTTAACCTCTTCACGACCACAATCCGTATATATACGTGATAGCTGCACATACCCCGTGCAGCTACCACGTGTATAGACGTCATGGCAGTTTTTTAATCCAAGCGCTGCAAAGGGCTTGGATTAAAGCTTCTGCCCCTGTCCTGCTGCTGTCACGGACAGCATACAGTTCAGTAATGCCGGCAAGGGACCAATCAGAGTGGCCCCTTGCCGGCAATCGATCCGATTGGTTAGTCTGTGCAGAGCAGTGAAAAAATGCCGGTTTCAGGCTCTGATCTGCGCTCTGCAGATCAGAGCTTGAAATCGGGTAGTGTCCTCATGCCGCCCCCCCTCCCCGATCTCTGCCCCTCCAAGCCCCCCCTTGTGTCTGCCTGCCCCTGAAGCTCTCTCCACATTCAAGCAGCCTGCCCAGTGCCCTGATGCGGTTCGCCCCCTCCCCGCCCCATACATTCCTCCTGCCCCCATTTCGTGCTGCCTCACCTCCCTCAATGTTGGCCGTGACGCCCCCCCCCCTTCCAGCGCTGCCCCCGATGCAGTTCAGTCCCCCTGCTGTGTGTGATGGCGGCCGCTCCATTCCTGAGCCGCCGCCATCAGCAGAGAGTGTCAGCTCTATGCTGACACTCTGCTGTAACCCCATAGATGCCACGGCAGCGGCATCCATGGGGTTAATAGAGGGAGGGGGCTCCCTCTCTCCACCATCGGGGCTGCCGCGCTGCGATGGCAGCGCCCGATGGTTGCCACCTACAGGGCATCTGATTGTATTATACTTTGCAATGCAAGAGCATTGCAAAGTATAGTACAGCCATCAGCCCCACTGGATCTTCAAAATCCAAGAGGGACTTGATAAAAATAAAATTAAAATAATAAAAGTAAAAATAAATAAATAAAAATTTAAAATTTAAAAAATAAATTGCCTTTTCCTATAAAAAATGAAAAATAAATAAATAAATATACACATATTAGGTATCACATATTAGGTATCACATGATAGACCCCGTCCGATAAACACCATAAAAAATAAATTAAAGAATTGCTTCTAAACTTCTAAGCCTTCTAACGTCCTAAAAAAATAAAATGACATTTCCAAAATGATGCCAACATAAAGTAGACATATGGGGAATGTCAAGTAATAAATATTTTATTAGGTATGACTTTCTGTTTTAGAAGCAGAGAAATAGAAATTTAGAAAATTGTGAATTCTTCCAATTTTATTATAAATTTGGGATTTTTTCATAAATAAAGGTGAAATATATTGACTCAAATTTATGATTATCAAGAAGTACAATATGTCACGAGAAAACAATCTCAGAATGGCTTGGATAAGTAAAAGTGTTCCAAAGCAATTACTACATAAAGTGACGCATGTCAGATTTGTAAATTTTGACCTGGACACTAGGGCATCAATGACCCTTGGTCATGAAAGGGTTAAAGGTGGATTTATTCGGCTCGATTGTTGTGCAGATTATCAGGAATGAACGTTCCTGCGAACGCTTGTTCCTGACGATCTGCCCATCTAAATGTGCCGCCAATCACCGGATGACCAAGGGAACGCTCGTTCATCACATGATCCTGTCATTCGTGCAGGCACATCAATCATCATTTCTGGGCAGCAGATTGTGATGTCTGAACAGTGATCTGCTGCCCAGAGACAGTGCAGCTCTATGGGGATGAGAGATCCTTGTCCTCATACTGTGGAGGTGATCGCTGCATGTAAATACAGCAGTCTCCTTCACTGAACGAGCAGCCGCCTGTCGGGAAGCAACACTTCCTTCCTGACAATCGGCTTTCTGGTTGGCCTGTGTAAACCCGCCTTAAGTTTTAGCCTCCTATATCTGAAAGATGCAGTAAATTCTGCTAAAAAGTCAACAAGGTGTGGAGAATACACTTACCAGAACACTGAAGAAGCAGGGAATGCTGGATGATTTCAGCTCTGAAGCCAGCAGAAATTGGAATGAAGCACTAGTCTAAAATTGAGAATCAGACAAGACAGTAATCATAATAAATATGTTCAAAGTTGGACATTTTCTTAAGGCTACTTTCACACTGGCGTTTTGATTTCCGTTTCTGAGATCCGTTCAGGGCTCTCACAAGCGGTCCAAAACGGATCAGTTTTGCCCTAATGCATTCTGAATTGAAAAGGATCTGCTCAGAATGCATCAGTTTGCCTCCGTTAAGTCTCCATTCTGCTTTGGTGGCGGACACCAAACGGATCTGTCATGGCACACAATGGGGACAGATCCGTTTTCTCTGACACAATCTGGCACAATAGAAAACGGATCCGTCCTCCATTGACTTTCAGTGGTGTTCAAGACGGATCCATCTTGGCTATGTTATAGATAATACAAACGGATCCGTTCTGAACGGATTCAGACGGTTGTATTATCTGAACGGATCCGTCCATGACGGATCCGCACAAAACGCGAGTGTGAAAGTAGCCTAAAAGAACTTGTGGTGAGCTAAGACCTCATGCACACGGCTGTATTGTGACCTCCGATTTCATATGGCAGTATAGGAAGGATCTCCATATGAAATCAAATTCTCTATGTACATCTTTTCTCCCCTAAAACGCTGTATATACTCACCCAACGTTCCACCTGGGGCTCTGTGGGCCTCTATACAAGCTCTCTCTTCAGCTAATTGTTTGGTGGTGCGGATGAAGAGGGGAGGGATCAATGTCTATGAATGCACACAGGGAAGTGCCATAATTATGGCATTAATGTCAGATAGTGGGCTTCACTCCTATCTCCAGAACGGTGCCCCCGAACAGAAGGGAGAGCAGCCACTGATGCGCGTCCTCCCACCATTCACCTCTAAGGGAGTTCTGAAAATAGCCAAGCAGTGGCTATTATTTCCAGCAGTCCCATAGCAGAGAGGTGGCCACGCTTACGTGGCTTGCTCTCCATCCACTGTTATGGGACTCTCAAAAGTTTATGAAAGTCCCATAGCAGTGATGGAGAGGACGCAGAGAGTACACAGACTGTGCGTGGTGTGCTCTTCTGGAGATAGGAGTGACATTTATGGCATAGCCTTGTGATATGCCATAAATGTTGAGATGAGAGAACCCCTTTTAACCTGTTAGCGCAGAACGCCGTGCATGTGCAGCCGGGAAAACTGTGCCAAAACGCAGAACGCCGTACATGCACGGCGTTCATTTAAATGCTCCCCGGCCGAGATCGCGCACCTGAAGCGCAAATTACCTGACTGTGTCGGGGACCGATCAGCAGTGGTCCCGGCCGTAGATCACACACCACACATTATTTCTTACCCACAAGTGATTGCGCGTGTGCGCGCATGCGCGCACACATTTCCTCCTCTTCTGGCATCCGTCTCTCACTGAAATGAGAGGATCGGAGATGAGAAATAGCTTTCTGTACATAATTCATTGTGATTGGTCCGTTCCTGACTGTGGACCAATCATAATGAGTTATGTACAGAACGCTATCTCTCACCTTCGATCCTCTCATTTCAGTGAGAGAAGTGATTGGAGCCAGATCCAGTGAAACAGACCTGTGGAAAAAAAACACACACACTCCAAAAGTGCCCCTCATTTGTCCCCTGTGACCCTCATCACCCCTCATTTGTCCCCTGTACCTGTCACTGTGTGCTGTCTGCCAATAGTGACAGTACATCAGCACACCAGTCCCTGTCATCCATACTGTCAGTAACCTGTTTTTGGCAATTCTTTAGGGTAAGGCCTCATGCACACGACAGTGTTTTTTCACTGTCAGTGATTTGGCTTCAGTGGTCCGTGTCCGATTTTGCTTCAGTTCTGTTTCCTTGTGTCTTCCTTTTTTTTTGTCTGACAGGGGAAAAAAAAGGAAGGTTAATGAAAAGTGTAATTTTATTGCACCAAGGTTTTGTAGAAAAAAAATGGACACGGACGCGGACACGGATGACATACCGTTTGTGCATCCGTTTTTTTTGACGGACCCATTGACTTGAATGGGTCCGTCCTCCGTTTTCCACTGACAAGACAGGTTATATTTTTTTGACGGACTGGAATCACGGATCACAGACGCGGAGAAAAAACTATCAGTTTTTTTTCACAGCTCCATAGAAATGAATGGGACCTCCGCTAAACTGTGAAAAATGACGGAACGGACGCGGATGCACACAACGGTCGTGTGCATGAGGCCTTAGTTAGGGAGTTATCAGGGTTAGAGCTCTAGTTTTAGGTGTAAGTTAGGCCCCTTTCACACGGGCGAGTATTCCGCGCGGATGCGATGCGTGAGTTGAACGCATTGCACCCGCACTGAATCCTGACCCATTCATTTCTATTGGGCTGTGCACACGAGCGGTGATTTTCACGCATCACTTGTGCGGTGCGTGAAAATCGCTGCATGCTCCTCTTTGTGCGTTTTTCACGTAACGCAGGCCCCATAGAAATGAATGGGGTTGCGTGAAAATCGCAAGCAAGTGCGGATGCGGTGCGATTTTCAGGCATGGTTGCTAGGTGACGATCGGGATGGGGAACCGATCATTATTATTTCCCCTTATAACATGGTTATAAGGGAAAATAATAGCATTCTGAATACAGAATGCATAGTACAATAGGGCTGGAGGGGTTAAAAAAAATAAAAATAAAATTTAACTCACCTTAATCCACTTGTTCGCGCAGCCGGCATCTCTTCTGTCTTTAACTGTGAGCAATAGGACCTTTGATGACGTCACTACGCTCATCACATGGTCCATCACCATGGTGATGGATCATGTGATGGACCATGTGATGAACGCAGTGACGTCATCAAAGGTCCTATTGCTCACAGTTAAAGACAGAAGAGATGCCGGCTGCGCGAACAAGTGGATTAAATATATATTTTTATTATTTATTTATTTTTTTAACCCCTCCAGCCCTATTGTACTATGCATTCTGTATTCAGAATGCTATTATTTTCCCTTATAACCATGTTATAAGGGGAAATAATACAATCTACACTACAACTAACCCAAACCTGAACTTCAGTGAAGAAGTTCGGGTCTGGGTACCACAGTCGGTTTTTTATCACGCGTGTGCAAAACACCTTGCACCCACGCGATAAAAACTGAACATCGGAACGCAATCGCAGTCAAAACTGATTGCAATTGCGTTCCTACTCGCGCGGGGCGTTTGCCGCAATGCACCGGGACGCATCCGGACCTAATCCCAACACGCCCGTGTGAAAGAGGCCTTAGACTTTATTGTAAAAAAAATAAATTAAATAATGGGGATGTCCGTACTTGTCCCCGATTATAAATACTCCGTTTCAAACCCCCCCATACCTCCGAACCTCTCTCTTCTATCTGTGACCAGCCCTTGTCACTGAATTTGCCAGCAGTGACAAATTTCTGTCACCAGTGACATAAAGCTCCGCTGCTTTTGGAGCACTTTTCTTTTTCTATTTTTTTCAGAATAAAATAAAAAAATAAATATATATATATATAAATTTCACAAAATGTCTCAACGGGTGTACAGCGCCGAGGAGGCTTATGCCATACTAGCCTCAGAGTCTGACTGACAGTGAAGAAGAAGAAGAATCTTTTCTTGTGTATAGCTCTTCTTCTGATTCATCAGTTGACGAACCCTCTCACAGACGCAGTAGAATTAGCAGCGCATCAGCTTCTACAAATGACCCCAGCTGGACTTCTGCTACTAACTTTGTACCTCAGGTGCCAGACTTTTCATGTGAACACTGCAGGGTTCACGGAAGCTGATTTTTTCCACCTTTTTTTTTTTCCTGATGAATTGATAGACATAATGGTGGAGCAAACTAATCTTTATGCCAATCCATTTTTAGCCGCCCACCCCAACTCATACTATGCAAAACCCCTTCAGTGGACTCCCACGACCCCTTTGGAAATGAAAAAATTCTGGGGTCTAATACTTAATATGGGGATAATTAAAAAACCATCACTACGGTCATATTGGAGTAATGACCTTTTACATCAAACGCCAATATACCGCACCATTATGTCCAGGACCCGATTCGAAAGTCTCCTGAAATTTCTACATTGTAACAATAATGCAGATTGTCCACCCCCTAATGATCCTAGATACGATCGTTTATACAAAATTCGGCCCATTATAGATCATTATAATCTCAAGTTTGCCAGGTCTACACCCCCCAAAAGCATCTGTCCATTGATGAATCCCTTGTGCACTTCAAGGGCAGACTGCATTTTCGCCAATACCTACCCAACAAACGGGCCAGATATGGCATCAAACTCTACAAACTATGTGAAAGCCAAAGTGGCTATACACATAAATTTAGAGTTTACGAGGGAAAAGATTCAAACATTGAACCCCCAGAGTGCCCCCCTCTCCTTGGAATAGCAGGAAAAATAGTATGGGACTTGATTCACCCCCTGCTCGGTCAAGGGTACAACTTGTACCTTGACAACTTCTACACAAGTGTCCCACTATTGAAATGCCTGTTTTCCAGAGACACTGTTGCATGCGGAACTATCAGACGAAACCAAAAACATCTGCCTAAAATTTTTATAGACCAAAGGATAAGAGTGAGGGAAAGCAGGGCAGTTTGCAATGATAACATGCTTGTTAAATACAAAGACAAGAGTGATGTCTTTGTACTTACTACCATACATGATGACAGATCCACCCCTGTTCCAGTTCGTGGATCCACAGAATCAGTCCCCAAACCTGTGTGCATCCAGGACTATAATAAGTTTATGGGAGGGGTGGATCTGTCAGACCAGGTACTGCAACCATACACTGCCCTCCGCAAAACTCGGGCATGGTATAAAAAATTGGCATAGCACCTGTCGCAAATTGCCCTCTATAATGCTTTTGTAATATACAGAAGTGCAGGAAACAGAGGAAAATTCCTGCACTTTCAAGAAAAAGTAATAAAGAACTTTTTATTTGGGGAACAGCAAGGGGAAGGGAGCAGGGCCACAGGAAGTGAGAGCAGAATAATACGAGGACAGCATTTCCCTGGGGTAGTTCCCCCCACAGAGACACGGAGAAGGCCACATAAAAGGTGCCGGGTATGCTCCAGAAATGGAATCAGGAAAGACACAATTCATCATTGTGAGACGTGCCCCTCAAAGCCGGGTCTTTGCATAAAAGATTGTTTTAGAATCTACCACACCTCTGTTGACTTTTAACTAAACACCCTTTGATCATTTTATAAAACACCCCCTTGAAACTGTATGCTGGTAAAAATTCTAATTTCCCGTTTCTCCACATTTCAATTGGCATTCTAATAAAAACCCATAACAAAGCTAAAAATTCTCATTACACCCCTAGATGAATACTTTGATGCGTGTTGTTTTATAAAAGGGGACTAGAACTTTGTATGTTCTGGTAGCTCAGTGCCTCTGCAATCTGATAACATATAATTTGAGACACTTGTTTCTTTTAGCTGCTATATTTGGTGACTATGTCCTACCATATAATAAAGCTTATATATATATAAAATTTGTAGGATACCGAATACATCAGCTGTTGCTTATCAGTACACTGAACTTTACAGTGTGCCCATACAGCAGTTTACGGCCACATATGAAGTGTTGCCATATTCAGGAGAGAATGGGTAACAAATTGTGGGTGTAATTTACTCTGTTACTCCTTGTGAAAATAAATAATGTGGGCCTAAAGAGACATTTTCCACTGTGGAGGTACCTCAGGGTGTCTTCAAATTATTCCAGCGAAATCTGCCCTCCAAAAGCCATATAGCAGTCCTTTCCTTCTGCGCCCTGCCGTGTGCCCATACAGCAGTTTACGGCAACATATGGGGTGTTTCTGTAAACTACAGAATCAGGGCAATAAATATTGAGTTTGGTTAGGCTGTTAACCCTTGCTTTGTTACTGGAAAAAATGGAAAATCTGCCAAAAAAGTGAAATTCTGAAATTTCATCTCCATTTTCCATGAATTCTTGTGGAACACCTAAAGGGTTAACAACATTTGTAAAATCAGTTTGGATACCTTGAGGGGTGTAGTTTCTAAAATGGGGTCATTTTTGGGTGGTTTCTATTATGTAAGCCTCACAAAAGTGACTTCAGACCTGAACAGGTCCTTAAAAAGTGGGTTTTGGAAATTTTCTGAAAAATTTCAAGATTTTCTTCTAAACTTCTAAGCCTTGTAACATCCCCAAAAAATAACATGGCATTCCCAAAATGATCCAAACATGAAATAGACATATGGGGAATGTAAGGTAATAACTATTTTTGGAGGTATTACTATGTATTATAGAAGTAGAGAAATTAAAACTTGGAAATTTGCAAATTTTTTAAAATTTTTGGTAAATTTTGGATTTTTTATAAATAAAAATGAATCTTTTTGACTCCATTTTACCAGTGTCATGTAGTACAATATGTGACGAGAAAACAATCTCAGAATGGCCTGGATAAGTAAAAGCGTTTTAAAGTTATTACCACACAAAGTGACACTGGTCAGATTTGCAAAAATCAGTCTGGTGAAAAATGGCCCGGTCCTTAACCCCTTAAGGACATAGGACGTACCGGTACGCCCTATTTCCCGAGTCCTTAAGGACTCAGGACGTACCGGTACGTCCTAACTTTAAATCGTGATTGCGGCGCGACGGGGGTTAATCGCAACAGGATGTCCGCTGAAATCATTCAGCGGGCATCCTGTCCCCCCCGCATCGGCGATCGCAGCAAACCGCAGGTCAATTCAGACCTGTGGTTTGCTGCGTTTTCGGTCCATTCCGATGAACCGGAAAAGGACTGTGATCAGTGGTGTGATTACACACCACCAATCACAGTCCGAGCATTTGGGAGAGGCTGTGCTGGCCGTGGTGCTGAATGCCGCTGTCCAGGGTGCTGATTGGTGCGGGGAGAGAGGCGCGAGATTCAAACTTCCAGCGCTCCTCTCTCCCCTCCTCTTCCTGTTCAGCACCTGCACCGTCCAGCACCGTCCTGACCAGGCTCCTGCGATCCCCCCATCGGCACCCATCACCCTCCAGGTAGGTTAGGGTCAGTAAGGGAGAGGCACGATTAGGCAGGGATAGAAGGGAAAAGTTAGTTAGGAAAAAAAAAAAAACACTTTATCTAAATTTATTGTTTTCTAGCTTTCAGAATCCAGACCCCCCCCCTGCCACTTTACAGTATGGCCATGACACGTCCCCGGTTTGAGGCCATCCGGAAATGTCTGCATTATTATTTAGATAATGCAGCATGTCCCCCCCCAAGGTGATCCTGCCTATGACCGGCTGTATAAGATACGGCCGGTCATCGATCACTTCGGGGCCAAATTTGCGCAGGCCTACGTACCTGGAAGGGAGGTCGCGGTTGATGAGTCTCTCGTTGCGTTCAAGGGGAGACTCAGTTTCTGCCAATACATTCCCTCTAAGCGGGCGAGGTATGGCATGAAAATGTACAAAATTAGTGAGAGTACCTCAGGGTACACTTACAAATTTTGTGTGTACGAGGGGCGAGATTCCCGTATTGAACCCCCAGAATGTCCCCCCACTATGGGTGTTAGTGGGAAACTCGTGTGGGACCTTATGTACCCACTGCTAGATAAGGGTTACCACTTGTACGTGGATAACTTTTATACCAGTATCCCCTTGTTCCAGTCCCTTGCTTCCAGATCCATGTTCGCTTGTGGGACCGTGTGGAAAAATCAACGCGGCCTCCCTAGCTACCCCCTCCAGGTACCTATCCCCAGGGGTGAGACCCGTGCCCTTACCAGTGGAAACCTGTTGCTGGTCAGGTATAAGGACAAGAGGGATGTCCTTGTACTGTCCACAATTCATGGTAACGGCACCACCCCTGTCCCTGTGCGAGGTACCGCGGCAACGGTCCTCAAGCCCGATTGTATTGTTGACTACAATCGGTATATGGGAGGAGTTGATCTCTCTGATCAAGTCCTCAAGCCATATAACGCCATGCGCAAAACCCGGGCATGGTACAAAAAAGTTGCGGTCTACTTGGTACAGGTTGCCTTGTACAACGCTTTTGTACTATCCCGAAGCGCTGGCAGCACAGGGACATTCCTCCAATTCTATGAGGCAGTCCTCAAAGACCTGATCTTTTCGGACCGGGAAAGAGCAGGCCGGAGTACCTCGGGAACTGGAGGCGCCCGGATCGTCCCTGGCCAACACTTTCCAGGTGTGGTCCCCCATACTGGAAAGAAGGGACAAACCCAAAAAAAGTGCAGAGTGTGTCGCAAGAGGGGGATACGGAAGGACACGACTACTCAGTGCGACACGTGCCCCGATCATCCGGGCCTCTGCGTTATCGATTGCTTCAGGGAGTATCACACTTCCATGGAGTACTACATTTTTATAATCCCCAACAGTCCCCCTAGACTAGAGAACATAAAAAACTATGGCTCTCAGACTTTGGAGACACGGAAACAATTTTTTTTCCCCCAAAAAATATTAGTTTTAGTGCAGGCATCCTCAAACTGCGGCCCTCCAGATTTTGTAAAACTATAACTCCCAGCATGCCCAGACAACCTACAGCTATCAGCAGGGCATGGTGGGAATTGTAGTTTTACATCTGGAGGGCCGCAGTTTTAGGATGCCTGCTCAGTGTCTCCAAAGTCTGAGAGCCATACATATTGGGCATCGTCGCGTCCGTAAAAATCATCTCTATAAAAATAACATTTAACCCAACCCCCCCGGATGAACAGCGTTAAAAAATAAAATAAAAAAATGTGTAAAAAAAGCCATTTTTTGTCACCTAACATCACAAAAAGTGTAGTAGCGAGCGATCAAAATGTCATATGCACCCCCAATTACTGCCAATAAAACCGCCATCTCATTCCGCAAAAAATTAGCCCCTACATTAGATAGTCGCCCAACAAAAAAAAAAAAAACTTTAGCTCCCAGGCTATGGAGATACTAAAATAATTTTTTTTGGTTCCTAAAATGACAATATAGTGTAAAATCTAGGGCTGCACGATATGGGAATTTTGTGCGATTGCTATTAGGGCCCTAAAAATTGAGATAACGATATGCGATACAATATTTTAGGGAAATGTGCTAGAGGTCTATTTGCTTGGATTTTCAAGGCAAAAGCACACACAAATTACTGATAATGCTGAAATGTAGTTATGCTCAACTCCAGAACTGAAATGCACAGTGTTTTTCAAAATAAAACATCTTTTACTAAATTAAATAACATATTTGCATTACTGAGTCTGCAAAAGTACAAAATACAAAACTTGCCATTTTCTTAATAGCACTGCACAGAACAGATAAATAAAATAGAATAAATAGAAGAACATTTGTTCATTAAAATAACGACTTGCCTCCAGCCCCTCCTCCCTCCCCGCGCTGTGCAGCATAGCGGCCAGCGATACATCCGTGTCAGCCACGTAAAAAGTCAACCATCGCTTTTTGGGGGAAAAAGTTTGTCTTGTAAAGCGAAAAATATGGTAATACAATTGCAGCATTTTTGGGTCGGCCAATTGGCGATTGCGATTTATTGCGATTGCGATTGCTTTGGCGATATATTGTGCAGGCCTAGTAAAATCTAAATAAATTTTTAAATTTTGACATATTAGGTATCGCCGCGTCCGTAAGAATCTGCCCTATAAAAATAACATTTTACCAAACCCCTCGGATGAACAGCGTTAAAAATATAAAATAAAAACGGTGCCAAAACACAAATTTTTTGGCAAAAAATTTCCATTTGAATCCTTTTTTTCCGGTAATAAAGCAAGGTTTAACAGCCAAACAAAACTTAATATTTATTGCCCTGATTCTGTAGTTTGCAGAAACACCCCATATGTGGTCGTAAATGGCTATATAGCCACACGGCAGGGCATAGAACGAAGGGAACGCCATATGGTTTCTGGTAGGCAGATTTTGATGGACTGGTTTATTTACACCATGTCCCATTAGAAGCCCCCCCCTGATGTAGCCTAGACTAGAAACTCCAAAAAAGTGACCCCATCTAAGAAACTACACCCCTCAATGTATTCAAAAGTTACTTTACAAACTTTGTTAACCCTTTAGGTGTTCCACAAAACTAAATAGCGAATGTAGAAACAATTTTAGAATTAAAATTTTTTGTTACCTTGCCTCAAAAAAGTGTAATATAGAGCAATCAAAAATCATATTTACTAGGGATCGACCGATATTGATTTTTTAGGGCCGATACCGATAATTTGTGAACTTTCAGGCCGATAGCCGATAATTTATACCGATATTCTGGGAATTTTCATTTTTGAAAAAAATCTATTTCCTACACAAATCTGCTGAAAATTAATATGTTTATTGTTAACGTATATATATATATATTTTTTGTAAATCTTTCTTTTTCATTTATACTTAATATTTATTATTATTATTATTATTTTTTTTACTAACTATTAGCCCCCTTAGGGACTAGAACCCTTGTCCTATTCACCCTGATAGATCTCTATCAGGGTGAATAGGATCTCACACTGTCCCTGCTGCTCTGTGCTTTGTGCACACAACAGCAGGGAGCTGAACATGGCAGCCAGGGCTTCAGTAGCATACTGGCTGCCATGGTAACCGATCGGAGCCCCAGGCTTACACTGCTGGGGCTCCGATCGGAGGAGCAGGGGAGAGGGGATCCTGTGGCCACTGCCACCAATGATTAATACTGGGGGGGCACACTGTGCCACCAACGTTTTTAATACTGGGATGGCGGTGGGGGGCGCACTGCGCCACCAATGATTAATACTGGGGGGCTTGGGGGGGGGCGCACTGCGCCCCCAATGAAGAGAAATCTCTCATTAATTCATATACAGGAGGCGGGAGCTGGCTGCAGAATCACATAGCCGGCTCCCGACCTCTATGAGCGGTAGCTGTGATCCGCGGCACCTAAGGGGTTAATTACCGCAGATCGCAGCTACCGCTCATAGAGGTCTGGAGCCGGCTATGTGATTCTGCAGCCAGCTCCCGCCTCCTCTTGTCCTCCTTCCTCTCATTGGCGGCAGCGGCAGCACAGGGGGAGGAGACACTGCTTCCTTCTCCCCTGTGCTGCTGAGGGAACACAGAGAGCGCTGAGAGCAGCGGGTTCTGTGTTCCCAATACGTTATCGGAATATCGGCAAAATAGATGCCGATACCGATGACTGTCAAAATCCTGAATATCGGCCGATAATATCGGTAAAACCGATAATCGGTCGATCCCTAATATTTACCCTAAAATAGCCCCAAAACATCAACCACCTTATCCCGTAGTTTCCTAGATGGGGTAACTTTTATGGAATTTCTATTCTAGGGGTGCATCAGGGGGCTTGAAAGGGTACATGGTGTAAATAAACCAGTCCAGCAAAATCTGCCTTCCAAAACCCATATGGCGTTCCCCTCCTTCTATGTGCTCCCGTTTGGCCAAACAGTAGTTTAGGACCACATATGGGGTGTTTTTGCAAACTACAGAATCAGGGCAACCCATATTGAGTTTTGTTTGGCAGTTAACCCTTACTTTATTACTGGAAAAAATGGGTTAAAATGGAAAATTAAAAAAAAAATAGAAATTCCAAAATTGTTTCTCCATCTGCCATTAACTCTTGTGGAACACCTAAAGGGTTAACAACGTTTGTAAACCCAGTTTTGAATACCTTGAGGGGTGTATTTCTAAGGCTACTTTCACACCTGCGTTCAGGTGTCCGCTCGTGAGCTCCGTTTGAAGGGGCTCACAAGCGGCCCTGAACGCAGCCGTCCAGCCCTAATGCATTCTCAGTGGAGGCGGATCCGCTCAGAATGCATCCGCCTGCCAGCGTTCAGCCTCCGCTCCGCTTGCAGCGTTCGGGTGTCCGCCTGGCCGTGCGGAGGCGAGCGGATCCGTCCAGACTTACAATGTAAGTCAACGGGGACGGATCCGTTTGAAGATGACACCATATGGCTCAATCTTCAAACGGATCCGTCCCCCATTGACTTTCAATGTAAAGTCTGAACGGATCCGCTCAGGCAACTTTCACACTTAGAAAATTCTCTAAGTTATAATGCAGACGGAAACATCAGACGGACCCGCTCCGAACGCTAGTGTGAAAGTAGCCTTAGATGGAGTCACTTTTTTGGAATTTCTATTCTAGGGGTGCAGCGGGGGGCTTGAAATGGGACATGGTATAAACAAAACCAGTCCTGCAAAATCTGCCTCGCAAAACCCATATGGTGTTCCCCTCCTTCTATGTCCTCCCGTTTAGCCAAACAGTAGTTTAGGACCACATATGAGGTGTTTCTGCAAACTACAGAATCAGGGCAACCCATATTGAGTTTTGTTTAGCAGTTAACCCTTGCTTTGTTCCCGGAAAAAATGGATTATATTGGAAAATTTTCCCAAAAATTGAAATTCTTACATTTTATGTCCATTTGCCATGAAGTCTTGTGGAAGACCTAAAGGGTTAACAAAGTTTGTAAAATCAGTTTTGAATACCTTTTGGGTGGTTTCTATTACGTAAGCCTCACAAAGTGACTTCAGACCTGAACTGGTCCATAGAAAGTGGGATTTGGAAAATTTCGGAAAAATTTCAAAATTTGCTTCTAAACTTCTAAGCCATGTAACATCCCCAAAAAATAAAATGACATTCCCAAAATAATACAAACATGAAGTAGACATATGGGGAATGTAAAGTCATCAAAATTTTTGGGGGTATTACTATGTATTACAGAAGTAGAGAAACTGAAACTTTGAAATTTGCACATTTTTCCAAATTTTTGGTAAATTTGGTATTTTTTTTGTGCAAAAAAAATAACTTTTTTGACCCAATTTTAGCAGTGTCATGAAGTACAATATGTGACGAAAAAACAGTCTCAGAATGGCCTGGATAAGTCAATGCGTTTTAAAGTTATCAGCACTTAAAGTGACACTGGTCAGATTTGCAAAAAATGGCCTGGTCCTTAACCCCTTCACGCAACATCACGTACATGTACGTGGGGGAATGTGGTGCCTCACCGCATCCCCACGTGCATGTACGTGATCGGGTTTCACTGTCAGCGCAGGGAGCGAAGCGCTGAAGCTTCAGTGAAGCCGGCGTGCTGGGGTTGCTAGGCAACCAGAGAAGCCGGCAGGAGCTGTATTGGAGCTCTGACCCGCCCGCGATCGCTGTGATTGGTCCATTAGTGCAGAGGGACCAATCACAGCACATCGGGGCAGGTAAGGGGGGGTTAGGGAGGGACTATGTGCTTCTCCTTCTCTGATCGCCCCAATTCCTGTCAGGGAAGCGATCAGAGAAGGAGAAAGTGTGAAAATATTCCCCACCTATGACGAGTATACTCGTCATGGCGCACTGCTACTTAGCGCGCCATGATGAGTATACACGTCATGGCATAAACTGTCACCATGTCTGCAGACATGGTGACAGCGCTGAGATCCCGGCTGTCACACACAGCCGGGCACCTTAGGTCAATGCCCAGGGGGGTCCTGTGACCCCCCCATGTCGGCGATCGCTGCAAACCGCAGGTCAATTCAGACCTGCGGTTTGTAGCGCTTTCTGCGCTTTCTGATCCCCGCGGTCCCTGACCGCGGGGATCAGAAACTTTAGTATGCCCAAAATAAAGATGTTTCACCCCCCCTGCACCCCTGAATGATGTTATGTGGGCAGGTGGTGCAGGGGGGTGTCGCAGGCGGTGCCGGAGGTGCGGTAAGGTGCGGGAGGCGGGCGGTGCGGCAGGCGGGATCGCGATCCCCCGCCCGCCTCCCCTTTAATGATCGTTGGTGTCTAGTGGGGATACCAGGGTGCCAGCACATTGCTGGCACCCTGGTATAAACGGCTGACATCTGCGATGCGATGTCAGCCGTTTAACCCTTTCCATACAGCGGTCCGTACGGACCGCTGTATGGAAAAGGTTAACAGCGCAGGGAGCTCCCTCCCTCTCCCATCGGGGGGCTGCTGTGCCTTTGCAGCCCCCCGATGGGAGAGGGAGAGAGCTCCCAGAGAGCCCCCCTCAGCCCTGTACTTACCCTTCCCCGTCTGCGCAGTTCTGACCAGTACTGAGCAGACAGGGAAGGTTCCCATGGCAACAGGACGCCTCTCAGGCGTCCTGCTGTCCATGGTGCTGAACAGATCTATGCTAAAAGGCATAGATCTGTTCAGACAAGTGTAAAATACAGTACAGAACAATATATATTGTTCTGTACTGTATTATACAGACATCAGACCCACTGGATCTTCAAGAACCAAGTGGGTCTGGGTCAAAAAAAAAGTAAAAAAGTAAAATAGTGTAAAAAAGAAATACACTACACATATTAGGTATCGCCGCGTCCGTAACGACCTGATCTATAAAACGGTCATGTTACTTTCCCCGCACGGTGAACGCCATAAAAATAAAAAAATAAAAACTATGAGGAAATTGAAATTTTGCCCACCTTACTTCCCAAAAAAGGTAATAAAAGTGATCAAAAAAGTCGCATGTACGCCAAAAAAGTACCAATCAAACCGTCACCTCATCCCGCAAAAAATGAGCCCTTACATAAGACAATGGCCCAAAAAATAAAAAAACTATGGGTCTCAGACTATGGAGATACTAAAACATGATTTTTTTTTGTTTCAAAAATATTATTGTGTAAAACCCTGATAAATTATAAAAAGGTAGACATATTAGGTATTGCCATGTCCGTAAGAACCTGATCTATAAAAATACCACATGACCTAACCCCTCAGGTGAACACTGTAAAAAAAATTAAATAAAAACGGTGTCAAAAAAGCTATTTTTTTGTTACCTTACATCACAAAAAGTGTAATAGCAAGCGATCAAAAAGTCATGTGCACCCCAAAATAGTGCCAATCTAACCGTCATCTCATCCCGCAAAAATGATACCCAACCTGAGACAATCGCCAAAAAACTGAAAAAACTATGGCTCTCAGACTATGGAGACACTAAAACATGTTTTTTTTTTGTGTCAAAAATGATATTATTGTGTAAAACCTAAATAAATAAAAAAGTATACATATTAGGTATCGTCATGTCCGTAAGAACCTGCTCTATAAAAATAGCACATGATCTAACCTGTCAGATGAACGTTTTAAATAATAAAAAATAAAAACAGTGCCAAAACAGCTATTTTTTGGCAAATTTTCCATTTTAATTCATTTTTTCCCATAACAAAGCAAGGGTTAACAGCCAAACAAAACTCAATATTTATTGCCCTGATTCTTTAGTTTATAGAAATGCCCCATATATGGTCGTAAACTGCTGTATGGCCACACGGCAGGGCGCAGAAGGAAAGGAGCGCCATATGGTTTTTGGAAGGCAGTTTTTGCTGGACTGGTTTTTTGACACCATGTCCCATTTGAAGCCCCCCCGATGCACCCCTAGAGTATAAACTCCAAAAAATTACCCCATTTTGGAAACTACACCCCTCAAGGTATTCAAAACTGATTTTACAAACTTTGTTAACCCTTTAAGTGTTCCACAAGAGTTAATGGCAAATGGAGATGAAATTTCTGAATTTCTATTTTTTGTTACTTTGCCTCACAAAAAGTGTAATATAGAGCAACCAAAAATCATATGTACCCTAAAATAGTACCAACAAAACTGCCACCTTATCCCGTAGTTTCCAAAATGGGGCCACTTTTTTGGAGTTTCTAACCTAGGGGTGCATCAGGGGGCTTTAAATGGGACATGGTGTCTAAAAACAATCCAGCAAAATCTGCCTTCCAGAAACCATATGGTGTTCCTTTCCTTCTGCGCCCTGCCGTGTGGCCATACAGCAGTTTACGACCACATATGGGGTGTTTCTGTAAACTACAGAATCAGGGCCATAAATAAAGAGTTTTGTTTGGCTGTTAACCCTTGCTTTGTTACTGGAAAAAAAATATTAAAATGGAAAATCTGCCGAAAAAGTGAAATTTTGAAATTTAATCTCTATTTTCCATTTATTCTTGTGGAACACCTAAAGGGTTGACAACGTTTGTAAAATCAGTTTTGAATACCTTGAGGGGTGTAGTTTCTTAGATGGCGTCACTTTTATGAAGTTTCTACTCTAGGGGTGCATCAGGGGGGCTTCAAATGGGACATGGTGTCAAAAAAAACAGTCCAGCAAAACCTGCCTTCCAAAAACCGTATGGCATTCCTTTCCTTCTGCGCCCTGCCGTGTGCCCGTACAGCGGTTTACGACCACATATGGGGTGCTTCTGTAAACTACAGAATCAGGGCCATAAATAATGAGTTTTGTTTGGCTGTTAACCCTTGCTTTGTAACTGGAAAAAAAATATTAAAATGGAAAATCTGCCAAAAATGTGAAATTTTGAAATTGTGTCTCTATTTTCCATTAAATCTTGTGCAACACCTAAAGGGTTAACAAAGTTTGTAAAATCAGTTTTGAATACCTTGAGGGGTGTAGTTTCTTAGATGGGGTCACTTTTATGGAGTTTCTACTCTAGGGGTGCATCAGGGGGGCTTCAAATGGGACATGGTGTAAAAAAAACAGTCCAGCAAAATTAGCCCTCCAGAAACCAAACGGCGCACCTTTCACTCTACGCCCCGCTGTGTGGCCATACAGTAGTTTACGGCCACATATGGGGTGTTTCTGTGAACATCAGAGTCAGGGCAATAAAGATACAGTCTTGTTTGGCTGTTAACCCTTGCTTTGTTAGTGGAAAAAATGGGTTAAAATTGAAAATTAGGCAAAAAAATGAAATTCTCAAATTTCATCTCCATTTGCCAATAACTCTTGTGCAACACCTAAAGGGTTAATGACGTATGTAAAATCAGTTTTGAATACCTTGAGGGGTGTAGTTTCTTAGATGGGGTCACTTTTAGGGAGTTTCTACTCTAGGGGTGCATCAGGGGGCTTCAAATGGGACATTGTGTAAATAAACCAGTCCATAAAAATCAGCCTTCCAAAAACCAAACGGCGCACCTTTCACTCTACGCCCCGCTGTGTGGCCGTACAGTAGTTTACGGCCACATATTGGGTGTTTCTGTAAACGGCAGAGTCAGGGCAATAAAGATACAGTCTTGTTTGGCTGTTAACCCTTGCTTTGTTAGTGGAAAAAATGGGTTAAAATGAAAAATTAGACAAAAAAATGAAATTCTCAAATTTCCTCCCCATTTGCCAATAACTCTTGTGCAACACCTAAAGGGTTAACAATGTATGCAAAATCAGTTTTGAATACCTTGAGGGGTGTAGTTTCTTAGATGGGGTCATTTTTGGGTGGTTTCTTTTATGTAAGCCTCGCAAAGTGACTTCAGACCTGAACTGGTCCCTAAAAATTGAGTTTTTGTAAATTTCGGAAAAATTTCAAGATTTGCTTCTAAACTTCTAAGCCTTGTAACATCCCCAAAAAATAAAATATCATTCCCAAAACAATTCAAGCATGAAGTAGACATATGGGGAATGTAAAGTCATCACAATTTTTTGGGGTATTACTATGTATTACAGAAGTAGAGAAACTGAAACTTTGAAATTTGCTAATTTTCTCAAATTTTGGGTAAATTAGGTATTTTTTTGTGCAAAAAAAATAATTTTTTTGACTTCATTTTACCAGTGTCATGAAGTACAATATGTGACGAAAAAACAATCTCAGAATGGCCTGGATAAGTCAAAGCGTTTTAAAGTTATTAGCACTTAAAGTGACACTGGTCAGATTTCCAAAAAATGGCCTGGTCCTTAAGGTGAAAATGAGCCCGGTCCTGAAGGGGTTAAAGGGCTTCTGTCACCCCACTAAACATTTTTTATTTTTTTGGGTTACTTATAATCCCTATAATGCGATTTATCCATACATACTGTAATTAATCATTTTCGTTCAGCAGATTCTGTTAAAAACTTACTTTTAAAATAAGCAAATTACCTTGCTACCAGCAAGTAGGGTGGCTACTTACTGGTAGCAGCCGCATCCTCCTATCATAAAGACGCCCCCTCCGCATGTTGATTGACAGGGCCAGCGGACGGGATCTCTCTCTGGCTGGTCCTGTCTGCTATCAAGATCTCGCGCCGTAACGGTATTCAGTCGGTGCAGGCGCACTGAGAGGCGGGCGCTCCTTCGGCCGCTCCATCCTCAGTGCGCCTGCGCCGATGACGTCACATCTACACCCGGCGCAGGCGCATTGAGGAAGGAGCGGCCGAGCGAGCGTCCTCCTCTCAGTGCGCCTGCGCCGACTGAAGACAGGTACGGCGCAGGCGCCAGATTTTGAATGCAAACAGGGCCAGCAGAGAGAAATCCCGTCCGTTGGCCCTGTCAATCAACATGAAGAGTGGGCTTCATTATGATAGGAGGATGCGGCTGCTACTTGCTGGTAGACAGGTAATTAGCATATTTTAAAAGTACGTTTTTAACAGAATCTGCTGAACGAAAATGATTAATTACAGTATGTATGGATAAATCGCAGTATAGGGATTATAAGTAACCAAAAAAATAAAAAAAAGTTTAGTGGGGTGACAGAATCCCTTTAAGGTGAAATAGGGCTGAGTCCTTAAGGGGTTAAGGGGTTAATAGAACCTTCCCATTAAAGAACCTGATACAGCTGATAACAGAGTCATTGACTTCAATCAGCTGCACGGAAAGGGGACAGCCCCAAAATGTTCAGGTTTCCTGATGCAGTTTTCGAAGTCAAAATCAGGAGTAGATCATAAAAAGCAGACAAAGTATAAAGGACAGGTCCAGCTTCTATTCACTTCATCAAGAAACCTGATCACGTGGCCGCACCCTAAGTACATTTCAGAAAGTCTTTAGTTGCATATGACGCTCATCATGTGATGTGATAAAGATGCCGGAGCCATATGGAAGTGAAACTGCTTCTCTGTTGGATGGGAGTTTCTCCATACTTCTGTCTAACAGGATGTGGGTGGAAAGTGGAGCACAAGGAAGTGGGTCTTCTGCTGACAGCAGCAGGACGGTCTCATGACCAGCGTGTACAACACATCCTCACTGATGTCAGCCTGCCAAATGTCTGTCTACAAAGAGAGAAGTTCAGGCCACCCGGAGCATGACTAATGTCCACAATAGCTGCCTGGACACTTCTGATGAGATTGCAGGACGGGTGCCTTTTATTAGGATTAACCAGGACCCATGTTCTTTCAGGAATCAAAATGCTGATAACCTATCCTCAGGGTAAAAGTCATCAGTATCAGATAGGTGGGGGTCCGACTCCTAACACCCCCGCTGATCAGGTGTTTGAAGGGACACATCAGATCACAATTGGAAGCTGTGGGTGACTTTTATGTTTACCACAGAAACGTGCTGTGCCACGCAGTGTTGCATAAATTCCGTACACCGCGGTAGGAGTTACGGATGCTCATACGTTTCTATACCTCCAGCCAACGTAGACGTTGCTTAGTCCCGTCTCGTCATGGAAATGGTGAGAAGACACTACCTCTTTAATGCTTACTTCATACACAGATTGGGCTTGGCTTTCTTTTTATTTTGCCACTGCATTTTTTTAATTTCGCATGTGTTTTTGGTGGTGTTCTTTTCCTACACAGGAGGGTTTTGGGAAAATGGCTGAAAAAAGCTCAAGGCACAGATGTAGTTTTGTTATAAGCAAATGAGCCTAGAGTTCCCATTACACCTAGAGGCTCCGCTCTGTCTGCCACCTCTGCACCCTCTCCACTTTGACAGGGTCAGGCATGATGATGTTTTCACACTTTGGCCCTGTCAATCAAAGCACAGAGGGCTCGGCAGTTACAGAGAGAGCAGAGTCTCTAGGAGTAATGGCCACGCCCCCATTGCTCCTAGAGGCTTATTTGCATATATCAAAATATCATTTTTCTCACCAGTACGGGCACATAGTAAATGGGACCAACACAGATGCCTTCAGCTGCCAAGTGCACATGGAACAGGTCAGCCAGTGTCATAGGTACAAATCTGCTGACAGAGGCCCTTTAATTACAGAAAAAACACCAATAAACACATGTGGTTTCCGAGTGGACACCGCCAGAATTCACAGTGGCTGTCTGCTTGTAGAGGAAAGCATTGAGAAGATCTGCAGCGTGCAAACTGCAAAACAGCGGCAGAAACCCTTACTCAACAGGAGATATTGCCTTAGATAAAATCAGGGTAGGGGTTGGAGGAAGGGCCTCACTACACACTGCACTGCTCTACAATAGATGGTAATGATGTGATCCTGCCTGTGATATGCCATCATGGATGAGCAGCCTGACAGGAAAACTCACTAATGTGCAGTATATGCAAGTGTGTAGTGAGACCCTGGCCCCTCACCCCCGTAGGCAGCTCTGCAAGTGGAGACAACTAGTCCTGCTCTCATTCCGCCATTTTAAACTATATGAAATACATTATAAAACAATTGTCCTCTGTATTTCTTACCATCCGTGAGCTATATGTTTTGCACCATTAATGTTTCATTGCTCCATATGGAAGACTATATAACTCACTTTATTTTTTATCTGCCTAGCGCTCCTCACCTTCGTGAACTGTGCATACGTGAAATGGGGCACACGGGTCCAGGATCTCTTCACTTATGCCAAAGTACTGGCTCTCATTGCTGTCATCATTGCTGGAATTGTGAAACTCTGTCAGGGTAAGCTACTGGGACAACTGACTAAATGTCATTGAGGTATAAATGCAGCAAAGGTAGCAGACTGGTACTTTGGGTGATTTTGTGCAACTTGCCTATCTTGTAACAGGCAATCTTGACGCACACAGGTTGAAGGTCAGAAGATTTTACTGTAATAACAGCTGATATGGTCGGAGTGTCCCTGAGACAATATCAGCTTTACATTATATTAATTACACCACCTCTGAATCCTGCTGTTTGTGTGAACTATGACCCAATACAATCAGCAGTTTTACAGCTGACACATACACTGACTACATACAGCAGTGCTGCCTACAAATCACACTTAGGCTCCATTCAGACGTCCGTAGAATGAGTCCGCATCCGTTCCGCAATTATCCGGAACGGGTGCGGACCCATTCATTCTCTATGGGGTCGGAAGAAATGCGGAGAGCACACTATGTGCTCTCCACACCCGCATTTCCAGAGCGCGGCCCCAATCTTCCGGTCCGCGGCTCCGCAAGAAATCAGAGAATGTCCTAATTCTTGTCCGCAATTGCGGACAAGAATAGGCATTGCTATGGGGGTGCCGGTCGGGTGTATTTCGGATCCGCAATGCACTACGGACGTCTGAATGGTCCCTTAACAATATAATATTACTACATAGAGGGTACTATGTGTTACTATAGGCCCATCTGGAACAATAAGAAGGACTGCCTTCATGCATTACTTGCTGTTCCTTTCATAATATATTAAAAGCTTATATATGTATCTTGCAGGACATTGGAAGGTGGGTTAATGCTATACACAGTATCACAACTGGCTCATATAAAAATCGCCTTGTGGCATAATGCTATCAGTCAGAGTCCATGACACTTTTCTCACTTTGGGACCAGTGCTTATACTTGAGATGCTATAAGCATGAAGAGGAGGGGAGTGAGATCCAGACTTGTACATGTTTACATAAGTATTAAAGGGGTTGTGCAGTGTCATGATATCGATGACCAATATCAGAGCAGCAGGGGTCCGACTCTTGGTATCAGTGGCAATCAGATGTTAACGACGACGTGGTGCTAAAGTGAGCGCCACATTCTCTTCAATGTTTACCTGTACGCTGTAATTACAGCGTCCTCTCTCTTTCACTTAAATGGGAGAGGAAGCTGTAATTACACTGCCCCTCTGCTACAATGCTTTTCACCACATTTTTTGTACAGGACTTTTACATATTGTAAGGGATCGCTCTCTTACAGGGGGTCACAATAACAGACTTGTCCTCTGACAAAATGGTGCTTTATTTTGGCTCTTCAGCACCCGCACAAAACAAAAACATAAACAAAATAAATACCTGCCCGTCCAGGCCCTAGCTAAGGCCATTTTCACACTAGCGGCAGGACGGATCCGACAGGCAGTTCACCCTGTCAAATCTGTCCTGCCGCTATTTCGCCGTGCCGCCGGACCGCCGCTCCGTCCCCATTGACTATAATGGGGATGGGGACAGAGCTCCGGTGCAGCACGGCAGTTCGCGGTGAGAGGGACTAAAAAGTCGGACATGCAGTACTTTTAAATAAATAAATGAGATGTCGCACTAGGAGAAATGGACACCAAACCGGTGCACCTGTAAATTGAGACCACTCACTCAATAAAGAGAATAAATAATTAATATTATAACAGGGCACTCAAGAAACCGTGACCATGTGGTTGAAACAATTAGGTGCTTTTATTTAATGGTAAAATAGATAAATTAATAATTGGCACAAAATGTAGTAAAATGCTGTTTGACAATATTCAATAAATACAATCTAGAACAATAAACAGTCAATGCCTATCAGGGATTGTTGGGGGGAAAGCGCTTCTTCCCCAGTTATGGTCTCCTTTTGGTTAACAGAAAGGGAAGGCTGACGCCCAACCCTATTATCAATGTTCTACTTGTCTCGAATTGGCGTAAAGTCATTGCCGTCTTTAATATTGATTGGACCCTGGGCAAGAATTTACTTGGGCCCCCTGGATCCCCCCTTCCCACACCCTAGGATGCAATAACGCCCTCTACCACAACACACACACACTGCTCTGCAGTTCAGGAAGGAGACCGGGGCTTGTCTCACCCTAGCGTTACAGTGCCTCCCTTGACGTCACAGTGGGCGGCGTACGCAAAAGGCAGGGGAGGTCAGGAGGAGGAGCAAGAAAGTACCGTATTTTTCACCCTATAAGACGCACCGGCCCATAAAATGCACCTAGGTTTCAGAGGAGGACAATAAGAAAAAAATATTTTCCATTACACCTCAGGTCAGACCACCAATCAGACCCCTAATGTTAATCAGACCTCAGCTGACAGCCCCAATCAGACCCCCAATGTTAATAAGACCCTCAGTCAGACCTCATATCAGAAGAAGAAGAAGAAGAAAATCCCTTTATTGCCCCTCAGTGGGGAAATTTTGGCATAACAGCAGCAATCACATTCACAACAGGAGCAAAAATAAGAGTAATTAGAAATCAAAGAGTAAAATACAAGAAAAACAGAACACAGAATTTACTTAAAAAATTCACTACTGGGTTTCTAGGAACAGTGCTGGTTACAAATCCTAACCGCTGCTGGGAGGAAGGACCTCCGATAACGTTCCTTTGTACATGAGGCTGGAGAGCTGTCACTGAAGGAGCTCTCCATCTCCACAACAGCTTCGTGCATGGGGTGGGAGACATTGTCTAACAGTGATGTTAATTTTGCTAGAGTTCTTCTGTCATCCACCTCCTGCACTGGATCAAGGGGACAACCTAGGACAGAGCTGGCCTTCTTAATGAGCTTATCTAATCTCTGTCTCTCAGCCACAGATAAGCTGCTCCCCCAACAAACCACACCATAGAATATGGCTGATGCCACCACTGAGTCAAAGAAGGTCTTTCGGAGCGTCTCCTGCACCCCAATCAATCCAGTATCATTCCCCCAATGCCATATATCATTCCCGCAATGCCATATATCAGCCCCCCAATGCCATATATCAGCCCCCCAGACTCGCGTATCAGCCCCCCAGCCTCATGTATCAGCCCCCCAGCCTCATGTATCAGCCCCCCAGCCTCATGTATCAGCCCCCAGCCTCATGTATCAGCCCCCCCAGCCTCATGTATCAGCTCCCCCAGCCTCATGTATCAGCCCCCCCAGCCTCATGTATCAGCCCCCCCAGCCTCATGTATCAGCCCCCCCAAGCCTCATGTATCAGCCCCCCAGCCTCATATATCAGCCCCCCAGCCTCATATATCAGCCCCCCAGCCTCATATATCAGCCCCCCAGCCTCATATATCAGCCCCCCAGCCTCATATATCAGCCCCCCAATGCCATATATCAGCCCCCCAGCCTCATGTATCAGCCCCCCAGCCTCATGTATCAGCCCCCCAGCCTCATGTATCAGCCCCGCAGCCTCATGTATCAGCCACCCAGCCTCATATATCAGCCCCAGCCTCATGTATCAGCCCCCCAGCCTCATTTATTAGCCCGCCAGCCTCATGTATCAGCCCCCAGCCTCATATCAGCCCCCAGCCTCATGTATCAGCCCCTAGCCTCATGTATCAGGCCCCCAGCCTCATGTATCAGCCCCCAGCCTCATGTTTCAGCCCCCCAGCCTCATGTTTCAGCCATTAGCGCAAATAAAATAAATACCTCTCCTGCTCCTGGACGCCGCCGCTCCTCACCACTAGCCCTCTCTCTTTTCTTCCTGGTCCTCGGCTGTCGGCTGTGAAGGATGCGCACAGCGAGAGGTCACGCTGTGCGCAGCCACTGCACAGCCGACAGGAAGCAGTGAGTACAGAGCTTTCACCGCTTCCCGGTCCTCCGGTACTAGTCAGCGCTTCCATAATGGAAGCGCTGATAAGTATTCACCCCATAAGACGCAGGGGTATTTCCCCCCCACTTTTGGGGGAGAAAATGCGTCTTATGGGACGAAAAATAATTTGTGGGCAGTGGCCGGCGGGGCTCAAGAGGCAGCTGCCTTGGGCCCCCCAAGAGCAACTGGGCCAGGGGCAGCTTCCCCTTTTGCCCCGCGTTAAAGACGGCCCTGGGTAAAGTGGACGAGCCTCTGTTGTATAATCCCATGGAACCTACAAAGAAAACTGTAATGGAAAGATTTGTGCCTCTTCTGTGTTTCTGGAATTGGCTTACAAATACTGATGAAAAATACTGAGCTTGTGAAAGTGGCCATAGGCAGGCGAGGTACAGGGGGGCAGAATGTCTGTGTAATGCCTATATTTTCCTATTGAACTTACTTTTGTCAGTTATTCACGGTTGTAGACATTGGAAGCAAAATCACGTTCCATACTACTTTGAACAATTGTTTTTCAAACCCTCAAAAGTGAACCCCACAGATTTTTGCCCTCACTGCCATAGCCTTGTCACCTTATTTTTCCATTAGATGTAAAGGTTTGAATATATTATAGGAGTGGATTTCTATATAATTGGTGGTGTTCATACAGAGCTTAACATTTCTGAAGTTTAAGCTGGAATATGATACCCCTATCTGAATGGGGAAATGTGGTGGAAGGTGGTCTGTGAGCATTGTCGGACTGAATCCCTTGGGCCTACCAGAGAAAATGATTCTGATGGCACACCCTTTTGTGTATATAGGACTACAGGGGCCCTGTTTTACTAGAGGTCCTTTATTGTCAGAGCTTGGGCCCACCAGAGACTCTTCTGGTACTCTGGTGGGCCACTCCAACCCTGTCTATGAGGGGCAGAAGACAAAAATGGGACATGGATTTCTGATTTCTTGCACCTCACCTTCTGTTCTTCCATCCATTGTCATCCATGACCATCTGCTAAAGGTTAGAAATAGGCACTTTACCTACATTTACATGATGTAACAATGGTGCAGCTGTTCTATTATCCTGTGATGAAAAGCCAGGCTCCTTTCTTGTGCTCACTCTGCTGTCACCCATCTGTGCTACAGAAGACAGCAGTGGTACGTGTCAGGAAAAGGTGGCATCAAAGCCAGCCTAGGTTCTCCTTCACACACACATTCTGTTTCAGCGTTTTAAGTGCTTGTAGTAAATGCATGCGTTTCATTTTTTAAAATAATTTTTACAAGGGCATTATTTTACTGTCTCTATAACAGTCGGACACATTACAGTTAGACTTTACTAAAATGTCGCACTGTCTATTTAGTACAGACAATAGTTCATTAAACGTACAAAGTCTTTTGCGCATTCTTACTGCGCCTGTTTTTTTATTGCAACAGGAATGTAGCTATATCTTATCAGCATGCCCCATATATACCACATACACTGTGTTAGACACACAACACAATACTGCTATAGCATGGACTGGGCTTTTTCGTCAGCAAAGTTAAATTCTGACGTATGCATGGTATGTGCATTATTTTCTCAACCAGGATGTTTATTATAGGAAAGAATTCACCTCCATGAACTGGGATAGGGAATCCTTATTATTTTTTGTTTATTTACTACTGTGGTTGGCAGTGGTATATGAAATGTTTGCCATTTTTCTATATATACTACTTAACTCCTACTACTGGTTGCTCAATTAACCTTACTTTCTGTCTCTATTAGGTCAGACAGAGAATTTCGATGATGCTTTTGGTGGTTCCTCCCGTGATGTAGGGGACATTGCTCTTGCCTTGTATTCTGCTCTCTTTTCTTACTCTGGATGGGATACTCTCAACTTTGTTACAGAAGAAATTAAGGACCCAGAAAGGTAAGAATTGAAAAATTAAGATAACAGCATACAATTTCAATCAGCTGCTTCTAAGGCTAGCTGGATATTTAAGCGAGGCTTGGACTTGCGAGACACTTTACAAAGCTTTGGTGCGGCCACAACTAAAAAATGCAGTTCAGTTCTGGACACCAGTCCACAGAAAGGACGCACTGCAGCTGGAAAAAGTACAAAGGAGAGCAACTAAAATAATTACATTTATTTAGTCTTGAGAAGAGACGTCTAAGGGGGGATATGATTAACTATACAAATACACTATTCACAAAAAGTTTGGGATATTTGGCTTGTGGGTAAAATTTTAGGATGAACCTAAAATGCACTCTAACCTTTACAGGTGAACTTAATGTGACCTTCTCTAAACTTTTAAATGCACAAGTCCAACTGTTCAATGTTTCTGTACTTTTTTCACAACTTGCTGTTCTCTAACAAGGAGCTTAACGGCAAAATTCACAAGAGGTGTTTGATCCATGAACCGGCCAATAAATTTCCTGGTTCAATTACAATTGGTATTTAAACAGTCCTCCTCATCATGCTGTTCACATTTTGACATCATGAGACCAAGACGTCACCTAACCATTGATCAAGACTACCTCGCCATTGCGAGGCTGCAAGCAAGATGTTCTCAGACGGAAGGGACCACTGAGCTTAGATTGTCACAGAGTGTCATCAGCAGGTTGCAACAGAAATACAGAAAGACTGGAAGAGTCACAGAAAGACATAGAAGTGGACGTCCTTTGGCCACATCCCACACTGATGACCGCTTCATTGTGAACAATGCCCTGTGGAACCAGATGATGAATGCCACACAACTCCAGGCACATTAAAGGAGGTGAGAGGCACCCAAGTGTCACATCAGACCATTCAAAAGCGTTTACATCTGCGTGGTCTGCGTGCTAGACGACCTGACCACACCACCAGGCACAGGTGTCATCATCTTGCATGGGCCAGGGAGGATCTACGCTGGACGAGAGCTGTTCACTGATGAAAGTTGATTCACATTAAGCAGAAATGATGGCCGCCAACAATGTTGGAGACGTCAAGGGGAGCTCTATGCATCAGACACTGTTGTCACCAGACGAGCCTTTGGCAGTGGTAGTGAAACAGTGTGGGCAGGTGTGTCTAGTCAATACAGAACTGCCTTGCACTTTGTGAATGGTACAGTGACAAGTCCATACTACTTGTATAACATTATTAATTCAGTCATTGTGCCTCTGCATGAACAACACAGGCCTAATTTCATCTTCTTGGACATCAATGCGCCAGCTCATCGAGGTTGCATCATTAGGGAACGGCTGCTGGAGACTGGGGTACCTCGAATGGAGTGGCCTGCACTTTCTCCAGACCTGAATACCACTGAAAACCTATGGGATCAGCTGAGTCGCCATGTAGAGGCTTGTAACTCTGTACCCCAGAACCTCAATGACCTGAGGGCCGCCCTTCAAGAAGAGTGGGATGCCATGCCTCAGCAGACAATAAGTCGACTTGTGAATAGAATGAGACATCGTTGTCAAGCTGTAATTGATGCTCAAGGCCACATGACAAGTTTTTGAGGCATTGACATTTTTTGTGGGGGTATACCCACCACTGTTGTTGGCTTTTGTTTCAATAAATTGTTTGAGATGAGGAAATCACCATTACATGCTTCTACTTAAATTCCCTACATTCATTATATAATATCACTGTAGCGTGAACCTTTTAACATTTTCCATAAATTTCTCCTGAATGCCAAATATCCAACTTTTTCTGAGTAGTGTATATACATAAATGGGCCGTACAAAAAATGTGGCGAAAAGATGTTCCATGTAAAATGCACACAAAAGACAAGGGGGCACTGCCTCCGACTGGGTAAGAAATAGTTCAGTCTCCAGAAGCATCAAGAGTTCTTTACTGTAAGAATGGTGAAGCTGTGGAATAGACTTCCTCAGGACGTGGTCACAGCAGGAACACTGGACAGTTTCAAAAAAGGGTTTAGATGAATTCTTAAAAGTAAATGACATTAATGCTTATGAAAATGTGTAGAAGTCTGGATCTCACTCCCTTTTCTAAAATTTGTGTTCCCTCCCATCCTTTAGTTGAACTTGATGGACTTTTTTCAACCGTGTTAAGTATGTAACTAAGATGATGCAGAAATTCAAGGAGTTGTGTGAGATTTTGAATTTGATGGACTATCCTCAGGATTTCATCAATATTTGATTGGTGGGGGTCCATGTCCCCACCTATCAGCTTTTTAAAGAGGACATGGCACATGGAACACAGCGGCATCTTTCTAGTCCAGTTACATCACTTAAATTGTTCACATGGCATAGGCGCTATACAATGTACGCTGCTTTGCCTGGTACGCTATAAGGAGGCCTCTTCAAGCAGCTGACCAGCAGGGGCGTAAGCAGTCGGCCCCCCACTGATCAGATATTGATGTCCTATCCTGAGAATAAATATCCTCAACAAATATATAAATGTGTACGTCCCTGAATATACAACTGAAGAACTGCCTGATTGGAACGTTAAAAATAAAATAGTAAATCTTTATTATATCATTAATTGATAAAGACAGGAATCAAAGACTGGCCCTCATGTAACAGGCTAGAGTGTAGCCCCACAGTATGGGAGAGAAGTATAGGTCATATAGCTTGTACTTCCTAACCCCATAGTTATTAGTGGAGTGTCGGAGGACGTATTATATATACACTCTACAAAAATAGTAGCACTAAAAGTATTGGTAATAACCCCAGTGCTACTATACGACATGGACTAAGATGCCTCCTGTAATAACAGGAAGACACCTTCTCCACTATCCACAAACTGCCAGAACAGGGCTAAAAGGCCAGGGCAGCCAAGGAGTATGTCTATCCAAGGTATACTGCAGCTTACTATGGACAGAGCTAATTAGCCAATTGAGGCATACTTCCTAGATTGTATTCTCCCAGCCTATGCACCCTCTCTCATCACTGCCCCCGTTCGACGCATTTCCGTGCGGTGGTGAACCCTCACTTCATCAGGAGCAGAGCAGATAGCGAGGTAAGTGGTTGTTACATAATAGACTCGCCGCACAGAGTAGAGTGCAGCATCGACGCTATGATGGCCGTGCCGGCTGCCCGACCACCTGCTCTAAATGGCTGAGACTCCTCCCCTCAGTAGGCACGGTCTCTGAAGGCAGCCAATCGCAAAGGAGGTATGTCTCACCTCTCCTCCCGCTGTGCGGTGTCCTCATAGGTCAGATATAGATGTGGATAGTGGACAAGGTGTTAGAGTTGTTGCGATACCAAATTTTTGATTCAATTTCGATACCATAAAAAAGTATTGCGATACTCGATACCATTCGATACCACGCAAAAAAAATAAACCAAAAAAGCCACGTGCATTCCGCATTTAGGAAAATGCAAATCGCGCAGTATTTATTTATTTTTTCTGTTCCGGCGTTCACCGCATGGATTTTTTAAATATTTTAATAGTTTGGACTTTTCGGACGTGGCGATATGTTTATTTATTTATTGTTTATATATTTTATATGTGAAATTGGGAAAGGGGGTGATTTATACTTAATATTTTGGTGTTTGTTTTTTTTTTACACTTTTTATTTAATAACTATTTCCCCCCTTAGGGGCCAGAACCTGGGATCTTTTCATCCCTTGTCCTATTCACCCTAATAGAGCTCTATCAGAGTGAATAGGATCTCGCACACTCCCTGCTGCTCTGTGCTTTGTGCACACAGCAGCAGGGAGCTGAGTATGGCAGCCAGGGCTTCAGTAGTGTCCTGGCTGCCATGGTAACCGATTGGAGCCCCAGGATTACACTGCTGGGGCTCTGATCAGAAGCTGCCACTGCCACCAATGAAGAGGAGGTGAGGGGCTGTGGCCACTGCCACCAATGATTTTAATACTGGCAGGTGGGGGGGAGGGTGCACTGCGCCATCAATGATTTTAATGGTGTGTGTGTGGGGGGGGGGGGCGCACTGCGCCACCAATGATAATTAACCCTTAATACAGGAGGCGGGTACTGGCAGCAGATCAGCAGCAGTTAACCCCTTAGGTGCCGCACCTGAGGGGTTAACTGCCGCTGATCGCAGCTCTCTGTCAGAAGCAGGGTGCCGGCTATGTGATTCTGCTGCCAGCACTCGCCTCCTGTATTAAAAGTTAAAGAGGAGCTTTCATGAGCAGGCTACATAGAGCGGCGCCGAGAGATGTCCCAGCATTTACTATTATTCCTGGGCGCCGCTCTGTTCGCCCCGCTGTGCCCCATTACTGTCTCCTGCTCCATATGCTAATTACTATCGGAGCAATGGGAAGGAGACAGCAGCTTCTCTAGTGGGTGTTCCTTCTCCCTGGCTGTAGCGCTGTCCAATCGCAGCGCAGGGAGAAGTAACGCCCAGGAGAGAAGCTAAAGTCACCTCCCCATTGCTCTGATAGTAATTAGTATATGGGGCAGGAGACAGTAACGGGGCCACAGCGGGCGAACAGAGCGGCGCCCAGGAATAATAGTAAATGCTGGAACATCTCTGGGCGCCGCTCTGTGTAGCCTAATACTTAATGTCTGGACCCAGTAAAAGTCCTATCATTGGTGGCGCAGTGCGCCTGCCCCTCCCTCCGTCCATTGGTGGCAGCGGCAGCACAGGGGGGAGGGAGAGACTGCTTTCTTCTCCCATGTGCTGCTGAGGAAACATGACCTCGCTGACAGCAGCGCGCTCATGTTCTGTGATACTAGACTGCGCAGCCCAGTATCGAAAAAATGGAAATCCCGGTATCGAAACAACCCTACAAGGTGTCTTCCTGTTATTACAGGAGGCATCTTGGTCCATGTCTTATAGTAGCACTGGGGTTATTACCAATACTTTTAGTGCTACTATTTTTGTAGAGTGTATATATAATACGTCCTCCGACACTCCACTAATAACTGTGGGGTTAGGAAGTACAAGCTATATGACCTATACTTCTCCCCCATACTGTGGGGTTACACTCGTTACATGAGTGCCAGTATTTGATTTCTGTTTTTTATCAATTAATGATATAATAAAGATTTATTATTTTATTTTTAATGTTCCAATCACGTTCCTGACTGTTTTCCGCAATTTTTGGAGCAATTTTCTATTATCTCCATGTTGTGCTTTTCCTCTGTTATGGATTTAAGAAATTTCCAATTGGGATTGTCTCTGTATACAATTTAACGTTGGAACAAGACAGTGCAGAGTTCTAAGAAGAGATGCTCCACAAAAATCATTTTATAGAGAATGTAATGCTTTTCTAAAACAGACATGTCAGGAGAGCTGACAATGTAGGAGTAAAGATGGAGGGAAGAAAATGATCAAATAATTTGGGTATTTTGTAGAAGCAGGATGTGGGATATAACCTGACTCTCCTGACTGGCAGGCTACATCATGGCCACAGAATCTACAGGCAGAATATCATATATCCACCTATGTGGTGAAGTGCTTGTTATCATGTACGTCTGTCTAATCCTTGTGTAGTAACTCAGGGAGGTATTATAATCCAAGAGATGGAGATTAGAAGCGGATTACTAATGTATCATGAAAGATGACCTTTCTCCTGTCATTTTATGTTTTCCACAGGAATCTGCCCCTTGCCATTGGAATCTCCATGCCAATTGTGACTGTCATATATCTACTCACTAACGTAGCATACTACACCATTCTGGACATGCGCTCCATACTGGGAAGTGATGCCGTGGCCGTGGTAAATGCACAGTACATACCTTATAGAAATGTTTACATCAAGTTAGTCACAAGCCAGTTAGTCTCTGCATTTTATAATGAATAAGGTATAGAACGATGAAAGGGAAGTAAATGAGAAGTCTCAGCTTGCTACTGTATGTAGGCTATGTATGTTAACTGATCCCGGATTGGTCTTTTCCCAGACATTTGCTGATCAGATATTCGGAATATTTAACTGGACGATCCCCCTGGCTGTAGCGCTTTCATGCTTTGGAGGCCTGAATGCTTCAATCCTAGCTGCATCGAGGTAAAAAAAGATGTCTACATGATTTAGACAGAAAATGTCTTCCAAACTCTATGTAAATCTAGAAATAATGTCATCACTCATATTCTCTGTGGAACTGAGTAATGTAAGGGTACCTTCACACTTGCATTGTTTCCGGCAGGCAGTTCCGTTGCAAACTGTATGCAAACGCATTTCATTTTTTCAGGCATTTTTCCGACTTATCAGGATCCTGATCAGTCAGAAAAATGCCTGATCAGTCAGAAAAATGCATTGCAATACCGGATCCGTTTTTCCGGTATCATCCGGCAAAACGGATTCGGTATTTATTTTTTTCACATTTTTAAAGGTCTGCGCATGTGCAGACCGGAATACCGGATCCGTAAATTACTGCAATTTGAATGCCGGATCCGGCACTAATACATTCCTATAGAAAAAAATGCTGGCATTCAGGCAAGTGCACCGTTTTTTTGCTGCGGTATTATCTCCGTCCTGAACAGTCAAAAAGACTGAACTGGAGACATCCTGATGCATCCTGAACGGATTACTGTCCATTCAGAATGCATGGGGATAAAACTGATCAGTTCTTTTCTGGTATTGAGCCTCTAGGACAGAACTCTATGCCGGAAAAGAAAAACGCTAGTGTGAAAGTACCCTAACGTGGTATAAATGCTGTGGAATTGCCACAGTGAAATCAGTACAAAGCATGGCATGAATTGTAAATCTGCACCAAGTTAAATTATGCAGACTGCCCAGGATTTCACCCTTTGTAAATCTGCAGCAAATCCACAGCATGTATGCAGAGAAATCTGTAGCAGAGTCTGCACAATCTGATTTTCCCACTGTGGTTTTCAGCCAAATAAAATGCCTACTTTCCAATATGGAAAATCCACAGCAGGGTATGTGGCCATACCCTTAAGTCTAGTTTCATACTAGCGCTAGGGATCCGGCAGGCGGATCCCTCTTCTTTCCAGCATTGCCGTCCAGCCCCATTCACTATAATAGGGACCAGCAGAGATCCGCCCGCAACCCAACAAATATGCCGATAATCGTCCAGAAGAAAACGGCCGCGCTATAGCTAGTGTGAAACTAGCCTTAGGGTGAATTCACATAAATCTAAATTCCTGTGATTTCCCATTCACATTGAATGGGGTTTGCAGAAATCCATGTGCTTGCTGCAGAAACAACTCCATTCACATGACTGGAACGGATTTTCAGTCACATACATTTCTGCGACAAGCCTGCCGAGTGTGAATGCACACATGCTATTCCATCTATTTAAATCCTTTCTCGGGCTCAAAGTGGAACTCTTCTATCCAACAGCAGAGCGGAGTGGATAGACGGATGCTGTTTAATGATGCCGAATATTGTGCCAGCACAGTTTATGGCGCTAGTTTCCCCCTATGTCATAAAGCCTGAAGGTATACTGCGTTCTGTCGCATAACAGCCACTGTAGCTGCCGTATCTGCTATTTGTTGACGCAGAGGTTTTTGCAGAAATAAAATGTCAGGTTCAAATACAGCTATTCAGTTACTGACTTTTTATGAAAAGTGGCCTTCAGACTGGAGAACGCCTTTAAGGCTCTTCACTTTTAGTTAAGGCTACTTTCACACTAGCGTTCAGAGCGGATCTGTCTGCTGTCTGCCCAGACGGATCCGCTCCTATAATGCAGACGTTTGGATCCGTTCAGAACGGATCCGTCTGCATTATAGCTTAGAAAAAATTCTAAGTGTGAAAGTAGTTCAGACGGATCCGTCCAGACTTTACATTGAAAGTCAATGGGGGACGGATCCGTTTGAAGATTGAGCCATATAGTGTCAACTTCAAACGGATCCGTCCCCATTGACTTACATTGTAAGTCTGGACGGATCCGTTTGCCTCCGCACGGCCAGGCGGACACCCGAACGCTGCAAGCAGCGTTCGGGTGTCCGCTTGCTGAGCGGAGCGGAGGACAAACGGTGCCAGACTGATGCATTCTGAGCGGATCCGCGTCCACTCAGAATGCATTAGGGCTGGACGGATCCTTTCGGGGCCGGTCGTGAGAGCCTTCAAACGGAGCTCACAAGCGGAGCCCCGAACGCTAGTGTGAAAGTAGCCTAAGCTGTTGAATTGGTGAAGGTGCCTTTGGTTATACATTTAAAAGCTACAGACCAGCCTCTTAAGAATTGCACTCTGAGGCTTTTTTTTAGAAGTTTTTTTTAAGCAATGCCCCAATTGGGTTAAAAATAGGCAAGTATAACAAAAAAAATGGCACAATTTGTAATGTGAGTAGAGCAACGTTTGGACTTGTCAGTTTTACGTGTCCTTCTAAAATCTGTTCACATTGATTCATTTACTTAGCCGTTTCTTTTGGCTGTTGTCCCCAATTTTAGACTTTTCTTTGTTGGGTCTCGAGAGGGTCACCTTCCTGATGCTCTTAGTATGATCCATGTGGAGCGATTCACCCCGATACCAGCCCTGCTGTTTAATGTAAGTGTGCCAATGGGCAGAAGATCTCGGCTTTGTATACATGTATTAAGATGTTTAGTAGTATGGTTTGTAGGACCACTAGTGGTGGCAATATACATAAAATATCAGAAGAGATGATGAGTGCTATGTCTGTTACTGACATGAATGGTAGAACTTTGTTTCATCTGTAGAAGCAGATAAAGGACTTAAAGGGGGATGTCTGAGTCTTAAAAAAGAGGAGCTGCAAATGCAATAAAATAACCAAAAAAAAACAAGTATTTTCTATTTCAAACCCCCCCTTTCCACAGATATCGTTCCCCCTCCCCCCCATAGTCTGCCAGCCATGAATTGCGATACCGGTGCTTACATGTTTCAGATTTGACAGTCCTTAATTACAGCAGATAGATGTAAGAGAGATTTAAAATCTGCTCTAAATGTATAGGACATCAGGACAGCCATTTTTCTTCTGATTCTTCTGATTACATAAACTGTGGCCAGATTCCTGACTTTACTCCACATTTAGGTAAAATATGGTTCTCTGTATAAGTGTCGGCTAGAATTTCAGTGATTGTTGAGCAGTAAACGTCTGCATGAACTTTACGTGATGTGCTGCTGCCTCCTATCCATTTACAGGGTGCCATGGCTCTGGTGTACCTCTGTGTAGAAGATATCTTCCAGCTCATTAATTACTATAGCTTCAGCTATTGGTTATTTGTGGGCCTGTCTATTGCGGGTCAACTTTATTTGCGCTGGAAGGAGCCAGACAGACCACGACCCCTCAAGGTCAGTGCAAGGGCTTGTATATAGTGTCTACTTTTGTGTTTTTTCTGTACAATCACATTGTCTCCTTCGGTCACATTATTATTTTTTTGTCTTTATAGATTCAATGGTGTCAGTAGCCCTGAAAGCACATAATTAACTACTTAAGGTCTTTTTTGCCAGTCTAAATGAACCTTAGAGGTGTTGTCCATGCTACTTGAATATTTTTTTCCAGCAGCAACAAATGTGATAAAATTTCAGAGTGATAGATTTTTGTCCCCTGCTGCTTCTCTTCTGACCTGCAACGTTGACATCATCTTCCTGGCTGCAAAAGTGACCTTTCATACACACCTCGTCACTATGCAGCCAGTTGGGTGCAGTGATTGCCTTTAGTGGTGACATGGTAAGCATGGGCCGTCACTGCTGCAGTCAGGAAAACAAACACCGGTAGAATAGACCGAAGTATAAAAACATCACAAGTGTACAAAGTAAGCATGGGCATGAATTATGACTGATTGTACGTATAAATCATATAACACCAGTTTCAATAAACATATCTTGCCTGATTTTGGTCCCACATATATATACATACTTCTTTAGAACCTGATGCAGACAGTAGGGAAAGGGTAGGAGATTGGGGGTGGGGGGCAGGGGCAGACATTAAAGGGAGTCTGTCACCACCATATGGCCATATACAGTGCTTACATTGCCCTATAGCACACCTATACATGAATGTAATGGTACCTTTGTCTTTGTCTTTACACTTGCAGAAGCTGGAAAAACAAACTTTGATTGATATGCAAATGAGCACTCGTAAGTGCCCAGGGGCGGCGTTCACTGTGTTTGTGCCCAGGCTGCCCTGCCTTTTTTCATTGTTCCCCAGCCTCTGCATATGCCCGCCCTCCTCTTCCCTTACATCATCCTAAGGTCCGGCCGAGGTCCCGCGACTGTCCACTGCCTCTCCGGGCCGGAGCATGCACACTGCGATGCCCATTGTTGGCACAGCATCGTTTTAACTACTGCGCATTCTCCGGTGAACGGCTGGTTTTGCCCTGGGAAAAATACTGAGGCTGGGTTCACACTTGAGCGTTTTACAGCGCGTTCAAACGCGCTGTAAAACGCTCAACACATGAAAACCAATGCTTCCCTATGGCCCTGGTTCTCACTTGAGCGTTTTACAGCGCGTTTGAACGCGCTGAAAAACGCCCTACGCTCAAACAAGTTCTTGAGCTTCTTTGGGGCGTTTTGAGTTTGTGGCCATAGGACACTGCAGTCAATCACACAAACGCGCGTTTACTATTGCAAAAAAACGCGCATAAAAACGTGCGTTAAACGCGCATATAAAATGCGCTCAAGTGTGAACCCAGCCTAAAAGTGGCCCCATTTTGTAGTCAGGTCCAAATTGATGGAAGGGCCAGCAATACCATATTGTGGCACATTATACCTGCCCAACATAGCCAAATACCACAGCCCATCACAAAATACATCCCCAGAAACTTTCACTGGCTGGCCATGAAGAGGGCCCAGGCAGCCCGAGGGCATCGGCTCACCGGGAAATTTCCCTGTAAGGTTCATGGCCAATCTGCCCCTGGTGGGGCGGACTAGAATAAAGAAATACCAGAAAAGGAAAACATGAGCAGAAAAGATTTAAGCGGTAGCACAAATGCTTCCATATGGATCCATTATTTAAGACAAACCCTACAGCTCGTAACAGACCAATAAAGCGCTAGAAGGTCCTAACCTGCTCTACGTAGGTTCTCCATAGCTGGAAAGTTAGGTGCTGAGGGGAGAGGTAGCATATGGGGAGGTAAGTGCGAGGCGGCACTGCCTTCACTGAAACAGCCTGAAGTAATGAGAAACCTTAGATGTGGTGCGATGTACTCTGCTGCGTGGTGCTCAGCGACACAGAAGTTGAGGCAGTATAGCGCAATGAGGAGAGAAGAAGTAAAGTAATCGCGGCACTCACCGGGGTAGACAAAATGTTGCTGCTTTATTAGAACTTCCTTAGAAGAGAATGCATATTGGATCCAGGGGCGGACACACTGTTGCAAGCGGCGACGGCCGTTTTGCGCGTGGGATCGCGCTTCCTCGGGCCGCTGTGTGGGGAGAGGTAGTCACATTACTGTAATAAGACTGCCACTAAGCCCAGTGTTTTTTTTTAATCACATTTACTGCTCCCTTTATGGTTCATTTAGACTGACAAAAAGATCTCAAATTGTTAAAGGAGTTTTCCAGGATTTATATATTGAGGAACTATCCTCAGGACATTGTATAGTTTGGTATGGCAGCTCAGGCCCATTCATTTGAATGGGACTAAGCTTCAACTAGGTCACTGACCTACGAAGAGGCCGAAGCACTCACTGGAGTGCCATGGCCTCTTCAAACAGCTGTTTGAAAGTCTGACCCCCACTGATCAGATTTTTATGACCTATCCTGAGGAAAGGTCATTATAGGAGTCCCAGAAAACCCCTTTAAGGCTACACTAAGGCCTAGTTCACACGAACGTGTGTGTGATCCGTGGCCATATTGCGGCCCGAAAATTGCGGGCCGCAATACACGGCGACAGTTCCGTGTGCATCCCGCATCACGGATGCGGACCCATTCACTTCAATGGGTCCGCAAATCCGGAATTGCAGAACGGCCGCACGGAACGGGACCCCTCGGAAGCACTACGGAGTGCTTCCGTGGGGTTGCGTCCCGTACTTCCGTTCCGCAAAAAGATAGAACATGTCCTATCTTTTTGCGGAACGGGCGGATCACAGACCCATTAAAGTGAATGGGTCCGCGATCCGATGCGGCTGACCTACGGCCGGCGATCGTGCATTGCGGCCCGCAATTTGTGGGCCGCAGCACGGGTCACACACGTTCGTGTGAACTCGGCCTAAGGCCTCTTTCACACGACCGTTTTTTCCCCCCCGTTTACGGGCCGTTTTTTGCGTTCCGTATACGGTCCGTATACGGAACCATTGATTTCAATGGTTCCGAAAAAAAAACGGAATGTACTCCGTATGCATTCCGTTTCCGTTTTTCCGTTCCGTTAAAAGATAGAACATGTCCTATTATTGCCCGCAAATCACGTTCCGTGGCTCCATTCAAGTCAATGGGTCTGCAAAAAAACTGAACACATACGGAAATGCATCCGTATGTCTTCTGTATCCGTTCCGTTTTTTGCAGAACCATCTATTGAAAATGTTATGCCCAGCCCAATTTTTTCTATGAAATTACTGTATACTGTATATGCCATACGGAAAAACGGAACGGAAAAACGGAACGGAAACGGAAACACAACGGAAGCAAAAAACGGAACAACGGATCCGTTTAAAACAGACCGCAAAACACTGAAAAAGCCATACGGTCGTGTGAAAGAGGCCTAAATCTGACACCAGTGGTATAGTTAACAAAGGTTGGGAAAATATAAATTTCGCTCGTTCAACCAATGTTTGTGTGAAAGTTTATCAGGAGCACATCCCTATGTGTAAACCATCAGAAATGGAAACTGTATGGGTACAAACCATGATTGTTCTTCTGAACATACTGACGATGATATGACCATGTAATGGAAGAAACTGAGCACCTTGCTCTGTCGTCGATCATCACTCATTATGGGCAGACTTTTGAAATGGGCCACATGAAATATATATCAAATTTAATTTTGTATTCTTAAAATGCTGCAGTGTGGTGTCAGTGACCTCTGTTTCCTGCTCATTACAGCTCAGCCTGGTGTTTCCAGTAGTATTCTGCCTATGCACTGTGTTCCTTGTGGCTGTGCCACTGTACAGTGACCTGATCAACTCACTGATTGGAATCGCCATAGCACTGTCCGGAGTTCCCGTCTATTTCCTTCTTGTACGTGTTCCAGAGCAAAAGAAACCACAGTGGCTCCGTCGCGTAGCAGGTATGAATTTTCAGATGCTAGATCTTTTAAGCATCACTCCACACCTTTATAAGTTATACAATTTTCTTCATCAATTCCTGGTTGGTGCAGGTCCTCAGCGTACAGTGACATCTTTTGCTGTCGTTTCAGTAGAGCAACTCCTGGAGCGCGTCTGCAATAAGAACCAACTGTAACAGTTTTGCTTCTTAGTGCAGGCTCCTACAGCCAGGGTCACGGGAGGAAGCTCGGACCCTGGCTGTTAACCCTTTGATTACCGTCTGCGGTCATCCCTGGGAACCTACAAAGTTCTGTCCCGTAATCCTGCTGTTAGGGCACACTAGTGCATAATGACACAGAATACAATGTTTAAACTTTTAAAAGAAAGTCATAAAATAGTGACCACTTAATGGGATTTAAATTTTCATTTAATAAATAATGTCATAAATTACACCAAAAAATTAAAAGTCAGTGAAAATAAAATTAAAATAAACACCATTATTTAGCATAAAATACATTGGCCTAGATTTACCATTAGTTTCACAGGGTAAACATGTAGACAGGAGTCTTTAAAGGGACACTTGGGGTATCAAACTGGTGTAAAGTAGAACTGGATTAGTTGCCCATAGCGACCAATCAGATTCTACCTTTCATTTTTGACAGCTCCTTTGGAAAATGAAAAGTAGAATATGATTGGTTGCTATGGGCAACTAAGCCAGTTCTACTTTACACCAGTTTGATAAATGACCCCAAATATTCATAGTAAATTTTCATTTTGGTAGTTCTGTTCCATTGAAAATTAAATACAAAATATTGTCCTCGTATAAAAGTCAGCACAGAGATAAATCTCCTATATAGATAGGTAACCCATTATTTAGTTTACTACTTCTGTGAGGGGAAGACATTATTTGTAACAGTCTCTTTACACGAGATGACAGACCAGCAAATTGTCGGGAGGGAAGCGTTCCTTCTCTACAATCTGCTGCTCGCTGGTGGAGGAGACTGCTGCATTTACATGCTGCAATCTCCTTCAGAGAATGCGGAAGAGCGATCGCTAATGGGATCGCTCTTCCCCATACTGATCTGCTGCCGGAAAACGACGATTTTTGTGTAAGCACAAACGATTGGATTATCGATTCATCGGGTAATCGGCGGTACATTTACACCACCAGATGATTGCTAACTTCTAGACTGTCTATCTAAAAGTTTAGGACAACTGTTAGACAGAAATGCTGGCACATTTTGGTGCAAAAAGTCAAATTTTACGCCATGCCACCTTCTCAGCAAAGCCACACTCCGTCATTGAGCATGTAAATAAAAAATATAAGATTAGACAAATTGCACCAAAATGTAGTAATATCCAGTGGCACAGTTTAAAGTAAATCTGGGCCATTTTTCACAGAGCAGTGATAGGAAACGTATATTGTACTTTCTCAGTTATTGAGTTGCTTTTACATACAGCAATCATCCCCTCTCTGTGGGGGATGAATGATCATAACTGTGAACATTCCTACTCATACAGATTAATCAATTTATCATTCCCCCCATGCCAGTTTTCATGTTTGCGAAATTTTAAACAGCATTGCATCTAAATTTAGTTGCAAGTGGTACTTTTACGCGTGCCCTCACCACTTTCCCGAAAGAAGCGGGGTCGAAGTCAGTGGACACGGCATATTAACCTTCTTTTATTCCAGTTTTCTGGTGCAAAAGAAGACTGAAATCACTTTAGGCACATGGACTACCGGGGCATCCTCCGGCCGCACAGGGGATATTATAGACCAGGGTAAAATGCTCACCTATAATAAATACTTCCCCACCCCCAATTGTTTGTAGGCAGAAATTCATGTTCACACAGGGCAATGTGCTGCCCACACACAAACATATTGGATGCCGCATGAAACACTGATGATTGAGGTTTTGCTCATTCATCGGGTGATCGGCAGCACTTTTATACTGGACAATTATTGGGAATGGACAAACTTTCGTCCTAGATAATTGTCCCAATCCTCAGCCCTTGTAAATGGGCTCTTAGTCAGTGTAAACTTAAGGCGGCTGCTCGTTTAGTGAAGGAGACCACTGTATTTACATGCAGCGATCACCTCCACAGTATAAGAATGAGGAATCGTTATTGTGATCGCTCATACTCATAGAGCTGCACTGTTTCTGGGCAGCAGATCAGTTTAAACCGCGCAATCTGCTGCCCAGAAACGATAATTTATCACCCCATGAACAAGCCGTTCTGCTCGTTCATCATGTGATCGGCGGCACATTTAGATGGGAAGATTGTTGGGAACGAGCGTTTGCAGTAACGTTCCTTCCCGATAATCTGCCTGAATATTATTTTGGAGAGTTATCTAAACTCCCGAGTTAGTTCCATGCACCAGCCCATAGAAGGAAAAGATTTCAGAAGATCCAGGCCACCATAACCAAAGACAGAAAGGCCACCTGTCAGGCGATAGTATTTCTAGAGAGGATACAGAAGTATATGACTATAGTACAGCAGAGATAGTACATCCCTCCAGCCTGGAGAAAAAAGGGGTTTCCACGAACAGGATTGTAGCCTGTTCGTGACACCAATTTATTGCAGCGCCCGGGCTGCAGGGGCAATATGTGAGTTACGGTGGGTTGATAGGGGTAGTAGTAGTTTTACTCACAGTTCTGCAGAGCTCCCTGGGCTAGAGTGCAGTGAATGGAAGGACAACACCAGTTCCTTCGGGGCACACTCTGTTGTCCAGGGACTCCCGCCAGATGGTGGTTGAGGTGCCCTAGGTGGTGTGGTTTTTAAGGTGCCGTGGAGGCAGGGTCCCTGGTGTTCTGGTGCCAGCACCGTAAGGTGCAATGAGAGATAGGAGTTAAACAAACTGGAACTTTACTTGAATAATTGCCTTGAGGTAGTTATAATCCATTAGTAGTGCTTTGTTATACAATAAGATGGCAAAGCTGCAAATCCCAAAAACAGGCTTGGTAGGGTTGGTCAATACAGGCTTAGGTTTGGCTGGTGTGGGAAAGGTACTTTTTTTAGCTGTGTCTTCCCTCCAATAACCCAGACTTCCGGTATTTGGATCTCTGATCAGAACTTGGCAACCAACAGGGCGGTCTCCCTAGCAGCAGGCATCAGTCTTCTGCTCCATTCTTTGAACATGTTGCTTTAATACACAAAAGTCCACTTCGTCTCTGGCTGGACAGTGGTACTACAAAAAGGGATCCAGTAACCCTTGGGCTTGGTTTCCTACTTATATTGCCCTACTGGAGAGTCCCCAGGGGGCACACATCAGCGGCTACATACTCTCCTCTCCTTCACTAACCTCTTATCTCTAACTTTTATATATATATATATATATATAGATGAAAAACGGACAGCACTCCAGGTAAAAGTTGATGGTGTTTATTCACCATCAACTTTTACCTGGAGTGCTGTCCGTTTTTCATCTATATTTGACGGGGTAAGCTGCTACATCCCTGGACATAGCACCCTTCCTGTGTTGTTTCTCCGGTGCCGCCATTGTTTTTCTTTTTTTTTATATATATATATATATATATATATAGAAGATGAAAAAAGGGCAGCACTCCAATGGATAAAAATAAAATAAACTTTATTTACCCATAAGGCTGTAGCGACGTTTCGGCTCCTACACAGGAGCCTTCCTCAAGCAGTGTGTATAAATCAAAACTCTGGATATATATAGTGTTACAACCAATCATAGCCAATTACATATCAAGTGGACATAATTAATAAAAAATCGTAATACATGATACATTATAAATATATGAATCAATAAAACCAACCATACAGAATCATTGAATCGTGATGCATACAATTGTACAATAGTTCAGTGAATATATATAGTACAGTACATTTGTTTACACAGATCATATAATAAGTGCCAGCTGTGAACAATTACATAAAGTGCTAAGTGCTTACTGGTACAGGTGATACACGTAATAGATGCAGGAAGGAGGGCGGCTGTCATCCATGTTGACATGTGCGATCCGGCGTACCTGAATCGCCACTGCGCATGCCCCTATGACGCATAATGTGTGCTTCCGTCTAACATTAACCTCGTCACATGACGCATGCGCTCTTGGGCTGCAACACTGAGACGGCCATTTTGGGTAAGGGCAGAAAGCCCACTAGATTACGCTACTGCTCAAAACAACCAATATTGCCGGTACACTGCAGGCTCAGGGTGACAATGGCATATAAAAATGCCTGAGTGTCGCAGTGGCCAAGTGGACTCGGGAGAGGGCCACACCTACACATTGAAGTGGAGCACTCTGCCGTGATCATAGAACGGCTGCGCTTCCGCATGTGAATGCAGAGTCGCACCGCTGTTGACCGTTGTAGTTCTATATGCTATGGCACTTAATGCTATGGCCTGTTGTGAGAAATTTGCAGCTTAATACATAGGGAATAGACAATGGCATAAGATGACATGCATAAGGTTTAGGGACCCACTTCTTGCACAGAGTGGGACACTGCATATGCAAGAATTTTGGACTGTGTATTTTAGTAAATCTCCCCCACTGAGCGTTATAAAGATGACCAGGACAAATTTTTATCTGCCGGTAAATGATATAAAGTATAGTTGATGGACCAACCTACTCCGTGTTTGGTGCTGCAGGCTAAGTAATTAGTTTTCTGCGTGCAGGAGTAGTTGGAGGTTGGGTTTGTAAAATAGCTCCCCAGGACTTCATGGTCACAGAGTTGACATTAACACTTGTTTGTCTTTTCCTGTAGCGATAATCACTCGATATACCCAGATCCTATGCTATTCTGTCATCACTGAGATGGATTTAGAAGAGAAAGAAAAATTAGATCCAAAATCCGACTGAGGATCATAGGATCACATCTGGAAGCTGCTGGATCTCCGGAAAACTTCATTAGTCACATAATTTATTTCTTACACTGGATGGACGTCTTTTTTTCATCATTAAAGGCTTCAATGCCGGGTGACTGCAGGGCAGTGCTCTGACATGAAGTTAGGTGAACAAGTTCTCTCTGGCAGGGGAAGTGTTAATTGTTTTCTCTTTTTCACATATTTTTTCCTCTGAAATGGGATGTTAATTGTTAAGGCCCTGGATGGGGGCAGCACTCCAGAAGGGCTGGCCCATGGTAATTTTGTGTAAAATCAGGCAGCACTATATGGACCATTCATCGGACTCCCGTGAATGGGCAACGTGCCTTACATGACAGATGCACTCTCCGAACCTTTTGCACTGACTGGAAAGATATGGCAATTGTCTCTTTGCACAGGATTGGTGGAAACATACTGGAATAAAAATGTTAGAACAAATCTCAAATTGTGGTGTTGTTGATTAGAAATCAGAAATCAAATCTCTGCTTGGAGTCATTGAATGGGAACCCTTATTGCTTACCTCCAGAGGATGAAAATCCACAACCTGGTCCTGTAATGGGCATATAGGTTCCCGGCTTGTTACATAGCTCTCTACTGTAACTTAAAGCATGTGTCCGTATTATGACCGGGAGAGATTTCTATCCACTGGAAGTAAACAGTGTCCACATTCAATGACTACAAGCAGATATCTTGAAAACTGTATTTAAATAATACAGAAAATGATAAAATAATAAAAAATACTGAAATTATAAAACAATTACAGGATGTAGTGTTCTGTGTATTGAGTAGAAGTTTTAATTTGACACATCCTTCACATAGCAGCACAATTATATATGCTGTGGAGTGATTGATATGCTGAGAGCCAAGGACTACACATATGTATGAGCCAAACTGTGACGTGTTGATATCCGGGATACTATTGAGAGGCCACAGACATTAAATAGTGATGAAATTACCCATATGTATGGTCAGCTGTAAGGATGGATCCATATTTTCTTCTGTTTCCTTCTCCAGTGAAACTCTTTGGAAGGGCTTTAAGTGTAACTGTTGTTGATTCGAATTTAAAGAGTCTTCTATCAAAACTGATTCAGACCGCCACTCGGCATGTTTGCTGGAATGCGGTCGGATCTCCGCTGGTCCCCATTATAATGAGTGGGGTTGGACGGAAGCTTACAAACCTTCGGCAATGCCGGAGTGCACAGAGGTGGAACAGTCTGCTGGATCTCTGACACTTGTGTGCAACTAGCCTGTCTTCAGTCTAAAGATGCCTGTGTGTAAGAAGTCAGGTAGGCAGGGTGATGAGTAGTGATAGTAAGGCCACATGTCCGTGGTCAGAGACTGGGGTAGTGACAAGACGTGGCTGGAAGCCTCAGCATGTTACACACAGATGTCTTCTGCTGACTGACGACAGATTCTCCTTAGCAATGCTGTTAGAGCTTTGCTGAGAAGACTCTTTACACCCTATTTTGTAGTAGAAAGAAACATATTTCCCTAATAAAGTATATTACAAATATGTTTGTGTCCTTACACAATATAAAAAGTAAACAGAAAGTTGCACTTTAAAGGGGGTTATGCCATGATTGATGTAAAAAATGAAAATCAGACATCATATATATGTCATGTTCAAGAAACCAATTTGAAATGATTGGAGCTTTGTGACATGGTGCATTATCCTGCTGGAAGTAGCCATCAGAGGATGGATACATGTTCTCATTCTGTTTAAATTCGGACTCTACCATTTGAATGTCTCAACAGAAATCGAGACTCATCAGACCAGGCAACATTTTTCCAGTCTTCAACAGTCCAATTTTGGTGAGCTCGTGCAAATTATAGCCTCTTTTTCCTATTTGTAGTGGAGATGAGTGGTACCCGGTGGGGTCTTCTGCTGTTGTAGCCCATCCGCCTCAAGGTTGTGCATGTTGTGGCTTCACAAATGCTTTGCTGCATACCTCGGTTGTAACGAGTGGTTATTTCAGTCAACGTTGCTCTTCTATCAGCTTGAATCAGTCGGCCCATTCTCCTCTGACCTCTAGCATCCACAAGGCATTTTTGCCCACAGGACTGCCGCATACTGGATGTTTTTCCCTTTTCACACCATTCTTTGTAAACCCTAGAAATGGTTGTGTGTGAAAATCCCAGTAACTGAGCAGATTGTGAAATACTCAGACCGGCCCGTCTGGCACCAACAACCATGCCACGCTCAAAATTGCTTAAATCACCTTTCTTTCCCATTCTGACATTCAGTTTGGAGTTAAGGAGATTGTCTTGACCAGGACCACACCCCTAAATGCATTGAAGCAACTGCCATGTGATTGGTTGACTAGATAATTGCATTAATGAGAAATAGAACAGGTGTTCCTAATAATTCTTTAGGTGAGTGTATATATAGTACATGACATTACCTTATGAACAAAGCTAGAACCAGCCCAGTACCACACATGGATCCAGAGATCTCCACATTCACTGCTCCAATTGCTCTGCTAGAATATCTTCAGCTTGGCAGCTCAGGGGCGTGTCCTTTCTGCTGCAGCTCTCTCCCTGTAACTGCCCCAGCTTCTAACAGAACATATGGCTGGTGGCAGATGAAGATTTCAACTGAGCGCGTTCAACCAGCTCAGTGAGACGGACAAAAAAATATAGAAAAGAACAGACAGCAGGTGGCGCTATACAGATAGATTTTATTGAACAGCTCAGTGGCTGTGCAAAATTTTTTATTACATGTAATTACAAAAGTATTCCAATTCAGGAGCTGGTTTGAAAAAATGTAGAATATGTTTCATGACACAACCCCTTTAAGGCCCCTTTCACACAGGCGAGTATTCCGCGCGGATGCGATGCGTGAGTTGAACGCATTGCAGCCGCACTGAATACCGACCCATTCATTTCTATGGGGCTGTTCACATGAGCGGTGATTTTCACGCATCGCTTGTGCGTTGCGTGAAAATTGCAGCATGCTCTATATTGTGAGTTTTTCAAGCAACGCAGGCCCCATAGAAGTGAATGGGGTTGCGTGAAAATCGCAAGCATCCGCAAACAAGTGCGGATGCGGTGCGATTTTCACGCACGGTTGCTAGGAGACGATCGGGATGGAGACCCGATCTTTATTATTTTCCCTTATATCATGGTTATAAGGGAAAATAATAGCATTCTGAATACAGAATGCATAGTAAAATAGCGCTGGAGGGGTTAAAAATAAATTAAAAAAATTTAACTCACCTTAGTCCACTTGATCGCGATGCCCGGCATCTCCTTCTGTCTCCTTTACTGAACAGGACCTGTGGTGAGCATTTATTACAGGTCAAGGACCTGTGGTGACGTCACTCCGGTCATCACATGATCTTTTACCATGGTGATGGATCATGTGGTGACCGGAGTGACGTCACCACAGGTCCTGTTCAGTAAAGGAGACAGAAGGAGATGCCGGGCATCGCGATCAAGTGGACTAAGGTGAGTTAAATTATTTTTATTTATTTTTTTAACCCCTCCAGCGCTGTTTTACTATGCATTCTGTATTCAGAATGCTATTATTTTCCCTTATAACTATGTTATAAGGGGTAATAATACAATCTACAGAACACCTAACCCAAGCCCGAACTTCTGTGAAGAAGTTCGGGTTTGGGTACCAAACATGCGCGATTTTTCTCACGCGAGTGCAAAACGCATTACAATGTTTTGCACTCGCGCGGAAAAATCGTGGGTGTTCCCGTAACGCACCCGCACATTTTCCCGCAACGCCCGTGTGAAAGAGGCCTTAAATTGGACCAATTATTGGGAACAAATGTTCCTACGAATGGTCGTTTACTTTAATTGGCCTGTGTAAAGGTGCTGCTGATCACCCAATAAGTAAGCAAAAAACGCTTGTCAGGTGATTTCATCTTTCCTGCATCATCCAAAATCGTCATTTGTCAGCATCACGTCGCTCTGTGTAGACAGGGATATGCTACCAACAATATGCAAATGGAGGATGAATGATGAGAAGGCCGACCTTATGCTGATATACCGATGTAGTAGAGTTAACACTCATGATTTCTGAGATGTGTTATCTAAGGGCTCTTTCACACTTGCGTTCTTTTCTTCCGGCATAGAGTTCCGTCGTCGGGGCTCTATGACGGAAGAATCCTGATCAGGATTATCCTAATGCATTCTGAATGGAGAGAAATCCGTTCAGGATGCATCAGGATGTCTTCAGTTCCGGACCGGAACGTTTTTTGGCCGGAGAAAATACCGCAGCATGCTGCGCTTTTTGCTCGGCCAAAAATCCTGAACACTTGCCGCAAGGCCGGATCCGGAATTAATGCCCATTGAAAGGCATTGATCCGGATCCGGCCTTAAGCTAAACGTCGTTTCGACGCATTGCCAGATCCGACGTTTAGCTTTTTTTGAATGGTTACCATGGCTACCAGGACGCTAAAGTCCTGACAGCCATGGTAAAGTGTAGTGGGGAGCGGGAGAGCAGTGTACTTACCGTCCGTGCGGCTCCCCGGGCGCTCCAGAGTGACGTCAGGGCGCCTCACGCGCATGGATCACGTCATCCATGCGCATGGGGCGCTCTGATGTCATTCTGGAGCGCCCCGGGAGCCGCACGGACGGTAAGTACACTGCTCCCCCACTCCCCACTACTACTATGGCAGCCAGGACTTTAATAGCATCCTGGCTGCCATAGTAACACTGAACGCATTTTGAAGACGGATCCGTCTTCAAATGCTTTCAGTTCACTTGCGTTTTTCCGGATCCGGCGTGTAATTCCTGCAAATGGAGTACACGCCGGATCCGGACAACTCAAGTGTGAAAGAGGCCTAAACTAAGCAAACACCTTCAATTGCTTTTCAATGGCTTTTGTTTCAAGATAACGCGATAATTTAAGAAATTTGAGTTGAGTTTGAGTGCTAACCCTGCTACATCTGTATGGTCAGTCGGCACTTGTTTACTGCAGGCACCAGCCTGTTTAAAAGGACCCTTCGAGTACAGCCAAGCCATCAGTTCTTCTGGTGCAGCTTTGGAAGCTGAAATCAGAAGTGGATTATAAAAGGAGAGAAAGTATAAAGAACAGATACTGCTACTCCTTTTTTTTTATTCACTCCAGGTTTTGGCTTCCAAAATGGAAACCTGACCATGTGACCGTATCATTAGGCAACAAAAACTTCCATTAGATGTCCTCCTCTTCTGCTGTGGATACAAGGCAAGCTAATCCTCACAGTCTACAGCCAAACAAGGCGGTGAGCACAAGGCTGTGTGTCTTAAAGGCTGCAGTCAGCGGGGTTAGGAAAGTTCTACAGCTCCCTAATATACAGGTTTGCAGTCTGTGAATGTAAAGCATTCTCATTAACTAACAGCAAATATATAAAAAATGTAGAGAAACTGAACCTCAAGTGGTTGGGGTTACAGAAACAGTTGTCCTGCACTTTCACTTCTATAGGAATTACGGAAACAGTATATCTGCAACCCCAGCCACCTCTGGCCGCCCCAAACATAGGGTGTTCTGATCTCAGCCATGAATGATGTGAATACTCCTTCAAGGGAATGTCATCAGAAAATGACCTATTGTTTAAATCACGTTTTTATGTCAAGCATATTTCTAAAGAATTTTTTATGATGTCATTTAAAATTTTCCATGTCAATGTCTAATATCGTTTTTTGTGACAAATCAGCAATTCTGTTTTTTTTTTTTTTTTTTAATGCCGTTCACCATACAGGATAAATGACATGATAATTGCATAGTGCTGGTTGTTGCAGACACGGCGATACCAAGTATGTGGAGATTTTATTTTTGCATTGGGAAAAAAAAGTTGTTTTTTTTATTGGAATTTTTTTAATAAGTGTTTTTTTTTTACTTTTTTTTAACCATTTAAGAGTCTCACAAGGGCAGTACAATAGGCAATATTTTGATCACTTCTAAAATATAGTACACTATTGGGGTCATTTATTATCCAGAAATATGCCTATATTAAGCATATTTCTGGCGCAGATTGTGGTGCAACGGTTAGTTGCAACGCAATCTGCAACTTTTCCCCACTCAAGCCAGGTCTTAAGTGGGCGGGGAAGGAGACGGACCAGCTGGCCCATCTGATTCATCATTTTCTACTCCTGTTTTAGGCGTAAAAAATTGTCTAAATGTAGGCCATCTACGAAGCTGTCTTACATTTAGACCGACGCTGGATGCGCCGATGTTATGTGGAGGCCGACGCCTCTTCATAACTTTGGAGGATTCACCTCCAGATATAGGGGTTATTAAAGGGGTTGTCCGATTATGAAAAAATATATATAGCACTGAAAATTTGATGGGCAGCAATATATAACTAAGCTAAGCAAGTTTTATGCAAAAAAAAAATATATATTTCCTCATTTCCCTGGTTCTTTTCTGGCCCTTTGTTTACATGCAATAAAAGCAATCTCTGCCCCTCCCCCTGCTCTACTAAGGGAGCTAATACAAGTACTGCCCTGAGTGACATGTCTGCCTGCTGGGAGACTCAGCAGCATGTTGTATGTGTAGGACTACAAGTCCCAGCTGTATAATGACACTGCTAAGGGAGTGAATACAAGTGCTGCCCTGAGTGACATGTCTGCCTGCTGGGAGACTCTGCAGCATGTTGTATGTGTAGGACTACAAGTCCCAGCTGTATAATGACACTGCTAAGGGAGTGAATACAAGAGCTGCCCTGAGTGACATGTCTGCCTGCTGGGAGACTCTGCAGCATGTTGTATGTGTAGTACTACAAGTCCCAGCTGTACAATGACACTGCTAAGGGAGTGAATACAAGTACTGCCCTGAGTGACATGTCTGCCTGCTGGGAGACTCTGCAGCATGTTGTATGTGTAGAACTACAAGTCCCAGCTGTATAATGACACTGCTAAGGGAGTGAATACAAGAGCTGCCCTGAGTGACATGTCTGCCTGCTGGGAGACTCTGCAGCATGTTGTATGTGTAGGACTACAAGTCCCAGCTGTATAATGACACTGCTAAGGGAGTGAATACAAGAGCTGCCCTGAGTGACATGTCTGCCTGCTGGGAGACTCTGCAGCATGTTGTATGTGTAGGACTACAAGTCAAGTCCCAGCTGTATAATGACACTGCTAAGGGAGTGAATACAAGTGCTGCCCTGAGTGACATGTCTGCCTGCTGGGAGACTCAGCAGCATGTTGTATGTGTAGGACTACAAGTCCCAGCTGTACAATGACACTGCTAAGGGAGTGGATACAAGAGCTGCCCTGAGTGACATGTCTGCCTGCTGGGAGACTCAGCAGCATGTTGTATGTGTAGGACTACAAGTCCCAGCTGTACAATGACACTGCTAAGGGAGTGAATACAAGAGCTGCCCTGAGTGACATGTCTGCCTGCTGGGAGACTCAGCAGCATGTTGTATGTGTAGGACTACAAGTCCCAGCTGTATAATGACACTGCTAAGGGAGTGAATACAAGAGCTGCCCTGAGTGACATGTCTGCCTGCTGGGAGACTCAGCAGGATGTTGTATGTGTAGGACTACAAGTCCCAGCTGTATAATGACACTGCTAAGGGAGTGAATACAAGTACTGCCCTGAGTGACATGTCTGCCTGCTGGGAGACTCAGCAGCATGTTGTATGTGTAGGACTACAAGTCCCAGCTGTATAATGACACTGCTAAAGGAGTGAATACAAGAGCGGCCCTGAGTGCTGGGAGAATCAACAGCAACTTGTAAGTGTAGAACTACAAGTCCCACTTGTATAATGACACTGCTAATACACACAGGATTTCCCCCCTACCTTCTTGTGCAATGCTCTCTCTAGTCTGTCAGATCCTGTGCCCAGAATTGTCACTGCTGCAGCTAGCCAGTATGTGCAGCTGAAGGGGTTAAGAATCTTAGAAGAGAGAGCAGACGACAGTGAAGGGGGGCGTGGCCAGCACAGTGACTTGTTTACAGGCTTGTAAACGAACTTTATTAGAGCAGGGAGAGAAGCTGACATCACAGGTCATGTGACCCTCAGTGAAATCTGAGAAACGAGCCACTGGAGATGAAGTAAGTTAATTGGAAAGCTGTTACATTTGCCTAGTTAGGAACATAGAAAGAACAAAAAAACAACTCGGACAACCCCTTTAAATGACCCCCGATTTCTGTACAGTATTGTATTTTAATGTTAATGCTATACATTCACGAGCAGGCTGTGTCAGAGAGGCACAGCCTGCTGGGAAACACTGGAGGTAGGCCTTGGTCTTTCACTAGGCTCCTGCCTGCCTGCACTGACATCGGCACCCCACGATCCATGCCGATAGGCCAGCCGAAGGCCCCTTAGTGACCACCATAAAAAGGCATATGGATTTACCCATCACTCATCTCAGCCTTTCAAAGATGCAGGGTCCATCACTCATCTCAGCCTTTCAGAGGTGCAGGGCCCATCACTCATCTCAGCCTTTTAGAGGTGCAGGGCCCATCACTCATCTCAGCCTTTCAGAAATGCAGGGCCCATCACTCATCTCCGCCTTTCACAGGTGCAGGGCCCATCACTCATCTCAGCCTTTCAGAGGTGCAGGGCCCATCACTCATCTCAGCCTTTCACAGGTGCAGGGCCCATCACTCATCTCAGCCTTTCACAGGTGCAGGGCTCATCACTCATCTCAGCCTTTCAAAGACGCAGGGCCCATCACTCATCTCAACCTTTTAGAGGTGCAGGGCCCATCACTCATCTCAGCCTTTCAGAAATGCAGGGCCCATCACTCATCTCCGCCTTTCACAGGTGCAGGGCCCATCACTCATCTCAGCCTTTCACAGGTGCAGGGCCCATCACTCATCTCAGCCTTTCAGAGGTGCGCAGGGCCCATCACTCATCTCAGCCTTTCACAGGTGCAGGGCCATCACTCATCTCAGCCTTTCAGAGGTGCAGGGCCCATCACTCATCTCAGCCTTTCACAGGTGCAGGGCCCATCACTCATCTCAGCCTTTCAGAGGTGCAGGGCCCATCACTCATCTCAGCCTTTCACAGGTGCAGGGCCCATCACTCATCTCAGCCTTTCACAGGTGCAGGGACCATCACTCATCTCAGCCTTTCACAGGTGCAGGGCCCATCACTCATCTCAGCCTTTCAGAGGTGCAGGGCCCATCACTCATCTCAGCCTTTCACAGGTGCAGGGCCCATCACTCATCTCAGCCTTTCAGAGGTGCAGGGCCCATCACTCATCTTAGCCTTTCACAGGTGCAGGGCCCATCACTCATCTCCGCCTTTCACAGGTGCAGGGCCCATCACTCATCTCCGCCTTTCACAGGTGCAGGGCCCATCACTCATCTCAGCCTTTCAGAGGTGCAGGGCCCATCACTCATCTCAGCCTTTCAGAGGTGCAGGGCCCATCACTCATCTCAGCCTTTCACAGGTGCAGGGCCCATCACTAATCTCAGCCTTTCACAGGTGCAGGGCCCATCACTCATCTCTGCCTTTCACAGGTGCAGGGCCCATCACTCATCTCAGCCTTTCACAGGTGCAGGGCCCATCACTCATCTCAGCCTTTCACAGGTGCAGGGCCCATCACTCATCTCAGCCTTTCCCAGGTGCAGGGCCCATCACTCATCTCAGCCTTTCCCAGGTGCAGGGCCCATCACTCATCTCAGCCTTTCCCAGGTGCAGGGCCCATCACTCATCTCAGCCTTTCAGAGGTGCAGGGCCCATCACTCATCTCAGCCTTTCACAGGTGCAGGGCCCATCACTCATCTCTGCCTTTCACAGGTGCAGGGCCCATCACTAATCTCAGCCTTTCACAGGTGCAGGGCCCATCACTCATCTCTGCCTTTCACAGGTGCAGGGCCCATCACTCATCTCAGCCTTTCACAGGTGCAGGGCCCATCACTCATCTCAGCCTTTCACAGATGCAGGGCCCATCACTCATCTCAGCCTTTCCCAGGTGCAGGGCCCATCACTCATCTCAGCCTTTCAGAGGTGCAGGGCCCATCACTCATCTCAGCCTTTCAGAGGTGCAGGGCCCATCACTCATCTCAGCCTTTCAGAGGTGCAGGGCCCATCACTCATCTCAGCCTTTCACAGGTGCAGGGCCCATCACTAATCTCAGCCTTTCACAGGTGCAGGGCCCATCACTCATCTCTGCCTTTCACAGGTGCAGGGCCCATCACTCATCTCAGCCTTTCACAGGTGCAGGGCCCATCACTCATCTCAGCCTTTCCCAGGTGCAGGGCCCATCACTCATCTCAGCCTTTCCCAGGTGCAGGGCCCATCACTCATCTCTGCCTTTCACAGGTGCAGGGCCCATCACTCATCTCAGCCTTTCACAGGTGCAGGGCCCATCACTCATCTCAGCCTTTCCCAGGTGCAGGGCCCATCACTCATCTCAGCCTTTCCCAGGTGCAGGGCCCATCACTCATCTCAGCCTTTCCCAGGTGCAGGGCCCATCACTCATCTCAGCCTTTCAGAGGTGCAGGGCCCATCACTCATCTCAGCCTTTCAGAGGTGCAGGGCCCATCACTCAGCCCAGTCTTGCAGAGGTGCAGGGGACACCACTCAGTTCAGTAACTCAGAGGTGTGGGGCACATCATTCAACTCAGCCTTTCAGAGTTGCAGGGCCCATCACTCATCTCAGTCTTTCAGAGTTGCAGGGCCCATCACTCATCTCAGTCTTTCAGAGTTGCAGGGCCCATCACTCATCTCAGTCTTTCAGAGTTGCAGGGCACACCACTTAGATGCATTTCTGTAAATTTGGGAGGCAGGAGTGCTGCAAATTTATTAAGAGGTGCATGGCTCATGTGTAATAGATTTGGCACATTTTCATAGACATGTTAGACATGTGTCTCTTCTTTACGCCACATTTTGTTTGGAAGAAAATTGTGGCGCATGCCATTCATAAATCTGTTTAATTTTAGAACTTATCTTCTTAACCACACGCCTTTTATAGGCATTTTTAAAAACTGGGTGCAAAATTTATCTAAAATGCTTAAAGTAACTATTGTTTGCATGTATATTTCATATATCAATATTATAAGATAAGAAAATGTGTAACATACCTTATTACATAAAAGTTCTTCTTTCTCCTCCTCCTGCCTCCCATACCTATCATTCACTCTCAGTTCACTGGTGAAATCTGTATACTGCTGCCCATAGAAGTCTATTGAGTGGGAAGGGGGAGGAGTAGGAAGAAGCAGAGGCAGTGTGAGAGTCACAGACAAACAGAGACGCTGCAGCTTCCCACCCAGGAGTACTGCTGTATCCCCCATATTGCTACTGCTTCTGTGAGTGAGAGATAGGGGAGCAGAATCTCCTCCACACATTCTGGAGCGGAGCTTAGGGACAACTGACAATTAGAGATGGAGGCTGCAGATTTAAACTGGTAACCCCAGTAGCCCACAAATGGTCATGCTTGCTAGGTATGTTCAGTACAGCTGATGCCCTCTCGCTGCTATTCTCTGACCCATTTCATGAGTATTCATGGATCAGGCAAGTACCTGTCCTACACAGGACAATTATTACCTGAGTCCTTGTATATCCATCAGCAGTAACCTAACATAATGTCCTTATTAAGCTGAGTTCACACGGGCGAGATTTCCGCGTGGGTGCAATGCGTGAGGTGAACGCGTTGGACCCGCACTGAATCCTGACCCATTAATTTCTATGGGGTTGTGCACATGAGCGGTGATTTTCACGCATCACTTATGCGTTGCGTGAAAATCTCAGCATGCTGTATATAGTGCATTTATCACGCAACACAGGCCCCATACAAGTGAATAGGGCTGAGTGAAAATCACAAGCAAGTGCGGATGCGGTGCGATTTTCACGCATGGTTGCTAAGATGACAGTCTATTCACTGTATTATTTTCCCTTATAACATGGTTATAAGGGAAAATAATAGCATTCTTTAATACAGAATGCTTAGTAGAAGGTCGGCGTAGTTGCCGATCTCTTCTTACTTCTTTAATCATGAGCTGCTGGCTAAAGGACCTGTGGTGATGTCACATCACATGGTCCAATCACACGGTCCATCACCGTGGTGATGGACCATGTGATTTGACCATGTGATGATCTCAGTGACGTCACCATAGGTCCTTTGACAGGTCCTGAAGAAAGAACTGGAGACCGGCAGCTACACGATCAATTGGAGGAGGTGAGTTAATTTATTTAAATTTTTTAAACCTCAATTGACCTTCTACTAAGCATTCTGTATTAAAGAATGCTATTATTTTCCCTTAAACCATGTTATAAGGGAAAATAATTACATCTACACACCACCGAACCCAAACTTGAACTTCAGTGAAGAAGTTCGGGTCTGGGTACCACATTCAGGTTTTTATCACGCGCGTGCAAAACGCATTGCACCCGCGCGATAAAAACTGAACAACGGAACGCAATCAAAACTGACTGCAATTGCGTACCTACTCGCGCAGCCTTACTCTCTGTACAAGCAGTAATATAGTGCCACAGAAATTTCCTATGGCAGTCCATAGCCTGTGAAAGGTAAGAGCAGTGAATGTATCGCAATGTGTGGACAGGAATCAAAACCTCTTCTTCTGGCAACTTAAACGCAAGAAAGATCTCGAAGATCTGTATTAATGGGTTTGTCCAACTGATGACATTTTTTCCAAACAGGTTCAGATCGCTTTACCTTGTCTTTACTGATCCCCCGTGAATTTCTACTTCCTGGTTCCGCTCAAAATGTCAAATTTCCTTTGTGGTCAGATAGACCAGGACGCACAGGCTGAGGTGGGGGCTGGGATTGGTAAGGTGAGCAGGGGTGCACCTAGCCTTTCTGCTGCCTTAGGTGAAAATTTAAATGGCACAACAACCGCCCCCCCATGCTCAATTCTCAATCCAATCCTTTCCTCCCTTCTCTACTGTTAGAGAAATATGTGAATGGAGATTACATACAAGACTATGAAACATGCAGGGTAATACACCACATATCTCTTACACCAAGGGATGTGTCCTCTGATGTAGATGTTCTCTTTCCTCATCTTTCCATAAGACCACTTGATGACTTCTTTTAGCTGCATCTGGTCTCTGCAGAGTTTGTCACACAGACATTTGGGTTCTTTACCATCATCTTCATCCTGCTGCTACCTCTAATACTATGCCTGCTGTGCCCCTCAATGCTAACAAACACCACACAGATAGTCCCCCCCCCCCCCATAGTAATCGTGCTCCTAGACTGCCCCTTACAGTACCCTCAATATCAAGAATGCTCCCGAGTGTCCTGATTAATAGTACTAATAACTCCCCCATAAAGCCCCTAGTAGAAGTAAGGCTCTGCTATAGTACCACCAGCAGTAACAAGGAAGGACCCTTTATAAAGCACCCATTTAGAGCCCTCAGTGGTCATTAAGCCAATCTATAAAGGTGGCCATACACAGAAGATTAAAGTTGGCTGGAATGGCAGCCGGTTGCTTGAAAAACTAACGCGAATGAGCATTCGTGATTGACGACGGCAGACTCTTGTCTGCCGAAAATCGAATCCGCCGTTCATCAATCGAAACTGCATGTTGATGGCTTGATCGGTTGAATTCAACCGACCACTTGCCATTGTGCTCAAGCACCAGAGAGAGTGTTTTTTTATTAAAAACTGACTCCCTGGCTGGGCAGTTTAGTTGGTGGGATCATTCCCACAAACTATCTCATGGACGACTGATTGGCCACAATGCGGCCGATCATTATCTCAAATGTATGGACAGCTTAAAGAGGACCTTTCATGTTTTTTTTTTAGTTTAGATAAATACCTTTCCTTGTGGGTTACCCCCCTCTGATGCTGCCACCCTGCCTGTTTTTTTCAAATATCTCTCCTACGCCCCAAACACAGCGGAGAGCGAGAAGGTGATCTTTTTTCTCTCTCCCTGGCTGTGATGCTCTCCTCTGTGATTGGATCCAGGCAGAAGGAGGAGCCCATTGAGAAACCCTGGTGTCTCCTCCTCCCTGTACTGATGCTCAGTATTAACATACTGAGCGGGAAAACTGCAGGGGACATAGGAGAGATATTTGAAAAAAAAAAAAAAAAAAGGCAGGGTGGCAGCATCAGTGGGGGGTACACCACAAGGAAAGGTGTTTATCTAAACTAAAAAAAAAAAAACATGAAAGGTCCTCTGTAAGGCATACCTATAGTGGCCCCAGCGTTTATAAAGCCCCATGTAGTTATAATGACACCTGTCGCACCAGTAGGTATAAGTGCACCCCCCAGCAGTGCCCCCAGTATTATAATGCCCCTTGTAGTGGTAATATATATAATGCTCCCCCACCTCACCCGTAGTGCGCCTTGCAGTATAATGCCCCTCTGTAGTGGTAATATATATAATGCACCCCGCTCCCCCCCCATAGTGCTCTCAATAGTACCAGTATGTTAAAATACTCACCTGTGCCCCGCTATATGCCACTGTTCGCGATGCAGGCCACATACTGCATCAGGACACAGGCATTAGTGACCACGTTATCCCACCACCTGAGACCAGGCGCAGTTCACGCTGATGTCATTGAGACCTTCTGTACCTTTCTACTGCCTCATAGGCTTCAGGACTAGTGGCCTGCGGGGACTGGAGCCATAGGCATACGACAGACGCAGCCCTGAAGGTTAGTATCACTTATTTTATACCAAAACAGCCCTGTGCCTATAGTTTACTATGCGGCTAATGCAAGTGCTAAAGGGAAAAGCGTTGGGTTCCTGCCTAGCTGCTGGAGCGTATGTGCAACACAAACAAACCCCTTCTATGACATTGTTAGGCATGTCTGGGCTTATACTGTGTCAGTGAATGCCATAAATGCATCAAACACATCGGTGACATCTATTGCTATGGTTTTAGTGAGGGATGTAAGGGCTGTTTCAATAGAAGATTCAGAAAAGCATAGGTATTCTCAAATAATCTCACAGCATAATCCATAAAATGGAGTAAGGGTGGGTTCACATCACGTTTTAGGTCTCTGTTTGACGTATATGTTAAATAAAAAAAAGGATAGTCCGGTACGTATATGTTTTTTTTTTTTTTACAATGGAAGTCTATGTTGAATGGATGCCACTGTATAGCATCAGTCTGAGACACCCATTTAATGTATACGTTTTTTGTATACGTTAAACGGATGCGGAAAAATGTGATGTGAACCCACACTATTGTACTATATATGGTCTATAAACCTATCATAGATGGTCTTAAATGATACGGGCACACAGCCACTAAACCAGGCCCCCTTGGCACTTTTCTTGTGTGGGGCACCATTACATCTAGGCTAGGTTATATGGTCACACATTGCAGTCGAGGTGCAGTTAAGGGCTCATGGTGCCCTACTGTATTTTCAGTCCGCATTCAATCCACGTTTTTTTGCGGATTGGATGTGGACCCATTCATCTCAATGGGGCCGCAAAAGATGTGGATAGCACCCCCGTATTTTGTCTGCATCTGGAAGTCCAGCCTGCAGACCTGCAAAAAATAGAACATGTCCTATTCTTGTCCATTTAGCGGACAAGGATAGGACATTTCTGAAGGAGTAAAAAAATAAAAAGAAAAAAAATGGCGGCAGGCTCTTGGCCGGTATCCGTGGATAAAGTGGTGTGCAGGAGGCCTAAACCACATGCATTTGCCATGGCTGTGGTGTGTATGCGTTTATGTAAAATATTTCACCTTTAAAAACCACTGCAAAAACACAGGCATTTTTTCAATGTGGCTTTATCTGAACGTGAACTGCCACGAGTGAATATACAGCAGATTTTATTGTAGACATTTCTGCAAATTAAAATCAGATCCTTTCATCTGTATATGGCTTGCGGAAATCCATGTGCTTGCCTCCAGATGAACTGAGCTGACTTTCAGCTGCTGAAATTTCAGCATAAAATCTGCCACATGTGAAGGCACCCTTAGGCCTCTTTCACACGGGCGTCATGTTTTTGGCCCGGATAAGATGCGGGTGCATTGCGGGAAAATGCACGATTTTTCCGCGCGAGTGCAAAACATTGTAATGCGTTTTGCACGCGCTTGATAAAAAACTGAATGTGGTACCCAGACCCGAACTTCTTCACAGAAGTTCAGGTTTGGGTTCAAGGTTGTGTAGATTGTATTATTTTCCCTTATAACATGGTTATAAGGGAAAATAATAGCAGTCTTAATACAGAATGCTTAGTAAAATAGTGCTGGAGGGGTTCAAAAAAATAAAAATAAAATTTAACTCACCTTAATCCACTTGCTCGCGCAGCCAGCTTCTCTTCTGTCTTCTTCATTGCTGTGTACAGGAAAAGGACCTGTGGTGACGTCACTCCGGTCATCACATGATCTTTTACCATGGTGATGGATCATGTGATGGACCATGTGATGACCGGAGTGACGTCACCACAGGTCCTTTTCCTGTACACAGCAAAGAAGAAGACAGAAGAGAAGCCGGGCTGCGTGAGCAAGTGGATTAAGGTGAGTTAAAATTTATTTTTTAACCCCTCCAGCCCTATTGTACTAAGCATTATGTATTAAGAATGCTATTATTTTCCCTTATAACCATGTTATAAGGGAAAATAATAATGATCGGTTCTCCATCCCGATCGTCTCCTAGCAACCGTGCGTGAAAATCGCATCGCATCCGCACTTGCTTGCGATTTTCACTCAGCCCCATTCACTTCTATGGGGCCTGCGTTGCGTGATAAACGCACAAAGAGGAGCATGCTGCGATTTTCACGCAACGCACAAGTGATGCGTGAAAATCGACGCTCACGTGCACAGCCCCATAGAAATGAATGGGTCAGGATTCAGTGCGGATGCAATGCGTTCAACCCACGCAGAAAACTTGCCCATGTGAAAGGGGCCTTAGGGTCCATTCACACGTCCGTAGTGTATTGCGGATCCGCAATACACCCGGCCGGCACCCCCATAGAACTGCCTATTCTTGTTCACAATTGCAGACAAGAATAGAACATGTTCTATGTTTTTCGGGAGCCGCGGACCAGAAGATCGGGTCGTGCTCCGGAAATGCGGATAGCACACTGTGTGCTGTCCGCATCTCTTCCGGCCCTATAGAGAATGAATGGGTCCGGATTCGTTCCGCAACGTTGTGGAACGGATCTGGACCCATTCTACGGACGTGTGAATGGACCCTTACTGCTTGGGTCAGTATCTATACCTCCCAACTGTCCTGGATCCGGCAGGACTGTCCAGATTTCAGCGGCTGTTCCGCTTTCAACTGTCTCTGTGTTCTGAGGATGCAGATACAGTTGAATGCAATGGTAAAGCAGGGAGCCGTCAGCAACCTGCTTCATTACTCCCGCACGGTGAAGTGACGTCATCGCACCTGCTGGGCTGAGTAACAGAGTGCACAGGCTAGGGAATGATGTTCTACCTTTGTTCTCAGGTGCAGTCCAACACTGGAAACGCTGTTTGAATAGTGTCATTGATAACACCCAGATGGACCTTTATTGCAGACTGCTGCCAATTCATTGTTAAACTTCTAGCAGGAACAATAGAGGAATGGCACAATACAGAGATATATGGAAAAGAAATGTCCCAGAATTGTTATTACATGGGGAATGCAAATAATTGTTAAAACCCACGTCACATGTGACTGGTCTGCTTTAAGGGTATGATCACATGGGACATATTTCAGTGTCTGGGAGGTTCATCTAAATAACGTTTGCAGAAACCCATGCACGTTACATAAACAACCACATTCAAATGTATCTAGAGATCTTCAGCTGTGGAGATTCCTGCCGCCAATGTAAACATACCTCAAAAACTGGAATATACTGGGCTGATGAAAGCACTGGTCCAGTGCTGAAACGCGTAGTCTTCATGTTTTATACTTTATTGTGGCATGCACACCAATACAACAGTTGGCATCACGGCCACATTTTATGATCCGCTATCAGTTATCCTTACTGGAAGATGCATTTGGAAGTGCTCCCAGAAGGTTTTTTTCCCCCCCAAAACAGGAATATTAATGGTCGCTGACAAAAGGTTAGAATTTCCAACATAACGGACCTGTTATTTGTGGAAACCAGTGCAAAGCAACAGAAGTCTGTGAGCGTACACTGTACAGGATACTAGCGGTGAACAGAGAGGGGGCAGCAACCTCCGGCCCTCCAGCTGCTGTTAAACCTCAACAACCAGCATGCCACTTTGACTTCTATGAGTGTGCATGCTGGGAATTGTAGTCCCACAACAGCTGGTGTGTCGGGGTTTCTGAACCCTGTAATGCCTCAGACAGTAGCTCCCTGTACTTTCTGTTGCAGGAATGATCTTTGTGGCTTTGTGGATCATATAGAAATGCTCAGTTTGCTACCTACAAATACACAAAGAATAACCAGCGAGGACTCCTTTAGGGTCCATTCACACGTCCGTAAGTGTTCTGCGGATCCGCAAAACACGGACACTGGTAATGTGCATTCTGCAATTTGCGGACCGCACATCGCCGGCACTATAATAGAAAATGACTAATCTTGTCCGCAATTGCGGACAAGAAGAGGACATGTTCTATTATTTTGCAGAAACGGAAGCACGGATGGGGAATTGCGGATCCGCAAATGCGGATGCAGGCAGCACATTCCGGCCCCATTAAAAAAGAATGGGTCTGCACCCGTTCCGCAAAATTGCTGAACAGATGTGGACCAATTTTGTGGACGTGTGAATGGACCCTTACACTGACACATTTACTGCCTCTGCCTCCCTTGTACATTTTGGTTCCTGTGAAAAATAGGATGAGATTCACCTGTTCACCCAAAATATATAGGGAGCACAGAGCAAAAAATACAGCCAGATATAGAAGCCTTGGAGGATTATTTCTGGCTAAAAAATCTGCATGAGTTAGGGTTCATACACACGGCTGATGTGGGTTCATGGCGGTCTGCAAATTGCGGATGCGCAAAATACAGATGCCGGCCGAGAGACTGATTCTATTTATTTATTTTTGCACTCCTTCACAAATGTCCTATACTTGTCTGCAAAATGGACAAGAAAAGGACATGCTCCTTTTTTTGGGGGGCCGCGGAACGGACATACGGATGTGGACAGCACATGCTGTCTGCATCTTTTGCGGCCCCATTGAAGTGAATGGGTCCGCATTCAATCCGCAGAAAATGCGGATCAGATGTGGATGAAAACCATGGCTTAGTGCATGAGCCCTTGGATGTGGATTTCACCTTGAGCATTGCAAAGGGTGAACAGGATTTGCCGAATGCAAATTAAAACTGTTTTAGTCCAGTTTCGATGTACCCTTGAAGAGGTATTCTGGTTATAGAAAGTTATCCACTTTCAGATTGGTGGGGGTCCTTCCACTGGGACCCCCACTGATCACGGAAAGGGGGGACCCATACCCTGTGTTGCACCCCTGAAATGGAAGGAGCGGCTGGTCAGAAAAGTGCGCCGCTGCTCCATTTATTTCTATGGGAGCACTGCACTCGGCTATCTCCGGCGCTCCCATAAATGGAGCGGTGGTGCGCTTTTCCGACCAGCCGCTCTGTCCATTTCAGGGGGGCTCCACGAGGTATGGGGATCCCATTCTCTTAAGTGGTGGGGGTCCTTGCAGTAGGACCTCCACTGATCTCATAGTTATCACCTATTCCGTGGATAGGGGATAACTTGTTACAACTGGAATACACCTTTAAGTCCCCAAAACACTTTAAGTTAGTCAGCTGAAACTACCGATTTCAGTGGGCCTTCCTGACTTTCCCCACCCCCCAACAGATGAGGTTAGAGAAAAATGGATGGGGCAACTTGAATTTCAGTGCCTGATCCTTTTGATTTGGCATGAGATAAGCTTCTGCCAGCAGCTTTCTCCTCTCTTGCCACTGAATGTGTATGTGGGAGTCGGGAGGAATAGCTGTCGTCTGAACAAGCGCATGGGCACCTGTATACAGTTTGGAACACAATATGCCTATGAAAATACTGAAACAGACCCAAAGTTAATGCAGGGGTCCATTCACTGATGGCACACGGAGATCTTGAAAACAGCGAGGAACTGATATACAAATAATACTATAAAGAACTCTACACAAAGAAGACCCCTTCTCAGATACCAGTAAACAACGATGGCGAGTAGGATGTGCCCTTCACGGCTATCACCTTGCTTACAGTCTTTACAACTTCACCCTGAGCTTAGGAACATAAAATGTAGGTGCGCCTGCTGATGTGTGCCGAGTACAAAGTCCACACCTTAGAGGCGATGGAGAATAACACCTAGAGAAGGTTTATCCTGTGAGACCTGAAAGAACTTCATTAAACAAAACAACAAGACAACATACCTTAACGGAAAATACCCAAGAACAAAATACCTAAAATTCTAGCTAAACACACACACACACAACTGGGAGAGCAGTACTAGTGGGCAGCTGGTCAAACATTGCATTTGTCTGGTCTCACAAGATAATGACCTAAAGCCTGACAAAAGAGATTAGCCAACAGCGGTCATCCTGACTCTACTGTTATCATGTTCCACTGAGCGGAAAATGCATGTTCTTTCAGTGGAAGGGAAGATGAGCCGCTGCCAGGCAGCTCTGCCACCCTCAGGCGGGCATGATTTAGGCTGGGTTTCCACATTTAGGTTTTTGAATGCAGTTTTTAAGCCATAAGCAAATATGAATCATAATGGGAGAGTAAGAAAGAAAAATGGTGGTAGTCCAGCTTCTAAAAAGTTGTGCTTTATTTCATGCGGTAAAAAGTTCCATAAACAAAGCAGGCAAGCGGTCTACGCGTTTCGAACCTATAAATCTTAATCACGGTCCTTACTCGGTCATGACCACTTGCCTGTTTCGTTTATAGAACTTTTTTACCGCATGAAATAAAGCACAACTTTTTAGAAGCTGGACAACCACCATTTTCTTTCTGCAGTTCGAACAGCTGAGTCCAGGTTGTGTCCGTGCCTCCTGAGTTGTTTCAAATAATGGGAGAGTAAGTATAAGAAGTCCACAAAACGGACGAGAATAGGACATGTTCTATGTTTTTTGCAGGGGCCGCAGAATAGACACACGGTGTGCTGTCCACATTTTTTGTGGCCCCAATGAAATAAATGGGTCTGCGAACTGCAAAAAAGGTAGACGGGAGCCGGACCAAAATACGGTCATGTGAATGGGACCTAAAGAAAAGATACTGCCTGATGTTCTTTAATCCACTGGAGATTTTGACTCCAAAAACTGAACCAGAAAACCTGAACATGGAAATCCAGGATCCGTTCCTACGAAACCCCATTTACTGACTACAATCTAATATCTATAACCAAGCTTTACATAACAGGCACTACAATAACAATGAGAACTAAGGCTAGTATTACACTAGCAGATCAGGCAGGCGATTGTTGGGAGAGTAGCGTTCCTTCCTGGCAATCTCTTGCTCGTCATTGGAAGAGAACGCTGCTATTACATGGAGCGATCACTAATGCCATGGCTCATCCCCCATACAGATTTCGCTAGCTAAATAAACGAGCGCTAGCTCATTCATTGGGTAATCAGCGGCAGTATTATACTTGTCAGTGATGATCTGCACGATTATCTGCTAGTATAATACTAGCCCTAATGGCTCATTCACACGACCGCGGCGGGTTTTGCAATCCGAAAAATTGTGGATCCGCAAACCACGGATGCCAGCCCATGATATAAATGCCTATTGTTGTCCCCAAAACAGACAAGAATAGGACATGTTCTTTCTTTTTTTTTGTGGGGCCACGGAATAGAGCAACAGATGTGGACAGCACACAGAGTGCTGTCCGCATCTTTTGCGGCCCCATTGAAGTGAATGGGTCCACATCCCAGCTGCAAAAAATGTTGTGTGCATGAGCCCTAAAGCTGGTCATACACTCAAGATGTTTATCAGCTGAACCCAGTGACCAGCTTTTCTGTACATGGACCTTATGACTCTCCCGTGACAGCAGATCTTGGGGAAGATAAAATCCAGACACTTAGATTTTGACTGTCCGATCCATCAATCTTGGGAAGATAAGCCGCTGCTGAGACATTGTTCAGAGGGTCATAGGCATATGCGATGCTGTAAGATCGGGTTATTAAACCCATGGTCAGTCCCATGAAATGTGGCAGTAACGTGGATTCTAAAATAAGTCCACATTATGACCATCTGAATTAGTGCTTACTCCCCTCTCCCTACAGAGAACACATGCATGCAAATCAGTATTCGACCAACATCTAAAGCGAGTGGCCGGGATGCATCCACTTGGTAAATGGCCACACATGAATACCATTTTGCTTGTTTTCATCTAAATGTAAAAGTTCAAAACTTTGTTCTGCTTATTTTCTTATGGCTGATTCACACGCCCGTGGTCGGCCCGGCAAGCAGGGCCCATGTTTCTGCTGCATCTCCCGGACTGACTGCATTACAGTAATTTATGATACAGCAAGTTTATATGTGATCACGACTTTTTTGTACTGTACTGACATAATGATATGAATACAGTACAAAAGACTACCGATCACATATAAACTACTGTATCAAAAATTACTGTGATGCAGTCAGTTCAGGAGATCCGTCCAACACATGGGCTGTGCCTGCTGGGCCGACCGTGGTTGTGTGAATCAGCCCTTTCTAGATTTTCTACTGCGGTTGGATCTTTGTTTTTCCTGATCCAGAGCTTCAAATTAGGCTACTTTCACACTCGTGTTTGGTGCGGATCTGTACAGACGGATCCGTTCAGATAATACAACCGTCTGCATCCGTTCAGAACGGATCCGTTTGTATTATCTTTAACATTGCCAAAACGGATCCGTCTTGAACACCATTGAAAGTCAATGGAGGACGGATCCGTTTTCTATTGTGCCATAGAAAACGGATCCGTCCCCATTGACTTACATTCTGTGTCAGTTTGTGGCTCAGTTTCGTCAGACGCTGCTTTTGGTGTCCGCCTCCAAAGCGGAATGGAGACGGAACGGAGCCAAACTGATGCATTCTGAGCGGATCCTTTTCCATTCAGAATGCATTAGGGCAAAACTGATCCGTTTTGGACCGCTTGTGAGAGCCCTGAACGGATCTCGCAAACGGAAAGCCAAAATGCCAGTATGAAAGTAGACTAACCTGCACATTTCCATTTTCCGATATTTGCATACAAGCAGGGAAGGCTATAACCTAAAATAAACAACCAAGCGGTGTTCACCCATTATCCACTTGCCGCAACTGTAACGCCGAAAGGCGTCATCGCGGCGGCTCCCACAGGCTACGCTAACGCCGATTGGCGTCATATCGCGTGAGCCGAGATTTCCTGTGAACGCGCGCACACAGGCGCGCGCGCTCACAGGAACGGAAGGTAAGAGAGTGGATCTCCAGCCTGCCAGCGGCGATCGTTCGCTGGCAGGCTGGAGATGTGATTTTTTTTAACCCCTAACAGGTATATTAGACGCTGTTTTGATAACAGCGTCTAATATACCTGCTACCTGGTCCTCTGGTGGTCCCCTTTGTTTGGATCGACCACCAGAGGACACAGGTAGCTCAGTAATATGTTGCACCAAGCACCACTACACTACACTACACTACACCACCCCCCCCTGTCACTTATTAACCCCTTATTCACCCTTGATCACCCCTGATCACCCCATATAGACTCCCTGATCACCCCCCTGTCATTGATCACCCCCCTGTAAAGCTCCATTCAGATGTCCGCATGATTTTTACGGATCCACTGATAGATGGATCGGATCCGCAAAACGCATACGGACGTCTGAATGAAGCCTTACAGGGGCGTGATCAATGACTGTGGTGATCACCCCATATAGACTCCCTGATCACCCCCCTGTCATTGATCACCCCCCTGTAAAGCTCCATTCAGATGTCCGCATGATTTTTACGGATCCACTGATAGATGGATCGGATCCGCAAAACGCATACGGACGTCTGAATGGAGCCTTACAGGGGTGTGATCAATGACTGTGGTGATCACCCCATATAGACTCCCTGATCACCCCCGTCATTGATCACCCCCCTGTAAAGCTCCATTCAGATGTCCGCATGATTTTTACGGATCCACTGATAGATGGATCGGATCCGCAAAACGCATACGGACGTCTGAATGGAGCCTTACAGGGGCGTGATCAATGACTGTGGTGATCACCCCATATAGACTCCCTGATCACCCCCCTGTCATTGATTACCCCCCTGTCATTGATCACCCCCCTGTAAAGCTCCATTCAGACGTCCGCATGATTTTTACGGATCCACTGATAGATGGATCGGATCCGCAAAACACATACAGGCGTCTCCCTGGAGCCTTCCAGGGGGGTGATCACCCCATATAGACTCCCTGATCACCCCCTTGTCATTGATCACGCCCCCCTGTCAGGCTGCATTCAGATGTCCGTATGATTTTTACGGATCCACGGATACATGGATCGGATCCGCAAAACACATACGTCTGAATGAAACCTTATAGGGGGGTGATCAATGACAGGGGGGTGATCACCCCATATAGACTCCCTGATCACCCCCCTGTCATTGATCACCCCTCTGTAAGGCTCCATTCAGACATTTTTTTGGCCCAAGTTAGCGGAAATTATTATTTTTTTCTTACAAAGTCTCAAATTCCACTAACTTGTGTCAAAAAATAAAATCTCACATGAAGTCACCCTACCCCTCACGGAATCCAAATGCGTAAAAATTTTTAGACATTTATATTCCAGACTTCTTCTCACGCTTTAGGGCCCCTAGAATGCCAGGGCAGTATAAATACCCCACATGTGACCCCATTTCGGCATATTGAGTCCATGAAAGATTGAAATTTTTGTCCCAAGTTAGCGGAAAGGGAGACTTTGTGAGAAAAAAATAAATAAAATCAATTTCCGCTAACTTGTGCCAAAAAAAAAAAAATTCTATGAACTCGCCATGCCCCTCATTGAATACCTTGGGGTGTCTTCTTTCCAAAATGGGGTCACATGTGGGGTATTTATACTAGGGGTGCACCGAAATTTCGGCAGCCGAAAATATCGGCCGAAAATGCACCTAATCCACTTCGGCCGATATTGTTACATATCGGCCGAAAATATGGGGTGTGGGATTTGTCACCCACCATCTGCGGGCGGGCGCCGGGCGGGCGGTTTACTTTGTCACTGCATCTTAATTTTACCTTACAATCGTGAGGCTCCAGTAACTAACAACTCTGCAGGCAGAGCGGAGGGCGGCGTAACGTCACTTACTCACGTGACGCGCCTGCTCCGCCTCCTTCATTCATAAAGTGGGCGGAGCAGGTGCGTCACGTGAGTAAGTGACGTTACGCCGCCCTCCGCTCTGCCTGCAGAGTTGTTAGTTACTGGAGCCTCACGATTGTAAGGTAAAATTAAGATGTAGTGAGTGATTAGTCTGCTGTGAGCAGCAGGGCCGGGGCTGTTATGGGTAGGGGGATCGGTCTATGGCACTGCTATGGGGAGGGGGGATCTGTGCACTGCTATGGGGAGGGGGGATCTGTGCACTGTTATGGGGAAAGGGATCTGTGCACTGTTATGGGGAAAGGGATCTGTGCACTGTTATGGGGAAAGGGATCTGTGCACTGTTATGGGGAAAGGGATCTGTGCACTGTTATGGGGAAAGGGATCTGTGCACTGTTATGCCCATAACAGTGCACATATCCCCCCCTCCATAACAGAGCCACCCACAGATCCCCCTCTCCATAACAGCGCCACCCACAGATCCCCCTCTCCATAACAGTGCCACCCACAGATCCCCCTCTCCATAACAGCGCCACCCACAGATCCCCCTCTCCATAACAGCGCCACCCACAGATCCCCCTCTCCATAACAGCGCCACCCACAGATCCCCCTCTCCATAGCGCCACCCACAGATCCCCCTTTCCATAGCGCCACCCACAGATCCCCCTCTCCATAACAGCGCCACCCACAGATCCCCCTCTCCATAACAGCGCCACCCACAGATCCCCCTCTCCATAACAGCGCCACCCACAGATCCCCCTCTCCATAGCGCCACCCACAGATCCCCCTCTCCATAACAGCGCCACCCACAGATCCCCCTCTCCATAACAGCGCCACCCACAGATCCCCCTCTCCATAACAGCGCCACCCACAGATCCCCCTCTCCATAACAGCGCCACCCACAGATGAATTTCATTCATGAAAAAGAATTATTAATAAAATCATTAAAAAAAAAGTATTTTAAAAGTATTTGGGCAAAAAGGCAGTTTCGGTTTCGGTTTCGGTTTTCGGTCAAGGGCATCCTGAATTTTCGGTTTCGGTTTCGGACCAGAATTTTCATTTCGGTGCACCCCTAATTTATACTGCCCTGGCATTTTAGGGGCCCTAAAGCGTGAGAAGAAGTCTGGGATCCAAATGTCTAAAAATGCCCTCATAAAAGGAATGTGGGCCCCTTTGCGCATCTAGGCTGCAAAAAAGTGTCACACATCTGGTATCGCCGTACTCAGGAGAAGTTGGGCAATGTGTTTTAGGGTGTCATTTTACATATACCCATGCTGGGTGAGATAAATATCTTGGTCAAATGCCAACTTTGTATAAAAAAATGGGAAAAGTTGTCTTTTGCCGAGATATTTCTCTCACCCAGCATGAGTATATGTAAAAAGACACCCCAAAACACATTGCCCAACTTCTCCTGAATACGGCGATACCACATGTGTGACACTTTTTTGCAGCCAGGGTGGGCAAAGGGGCCCACATTCCAAAGAGCACCTTTCGGATTTCACAGGTCATTTACCTACTTACCACACATTAGGGCCCCTGGAAAATGCCAGGGCAGTATAACTACCCCACAAGTGACCCCATTTTGGAAAGAAGACACCCCAAGGTATTCCGTGAGGGGCATGGCGAGTTCCTAGAATTTTATATTTTTTGTCACAAGTTAGCGGAAAATGATGATTTTTTATTTATTTTTTTCTCCTTACAAAGTCTCATATTCCACTAACTTGTGACAAAAAAGAAAAACTTCCATGAACTCACTATGCCCATCACGAAATACCTGGGGGTGTCTTCTTTCCAAAATGGGGTCACTTGTGGGGTAGTTATACTGCCCTGGCATTCTAGGGGCCCAAATGTGTGGTAGTAAGTTTGAAATCAAAATGTGTAAAAAATGACCGGTGAAATCCGAAAGGTGCTCTTTGGAATATGGGCCCCTTTGCCCACCTAGGCTGCAAAAAAGTGTCACACATGTGGTATCTCCGTACTCAGGAGAAGTTGGGGAATGTGTTTTGGGGTGTCATTTTACATATACCCATGCTGGGTGAGAGAAATATCTTGGCAAAAGACAACTTTTCCCATTTTTTTATACAAAGTTGGCATTTGACCAAGATATTTATCTCACCCAGCATGGGTATATGTAAAATGACACCCCAAAACACATTCCCCAACTTCTCCTGAGTACGGTGATACCACATGTGTGGCACTTTTTTGCAGCCTAGGTGGGCAAAGGGGCCCACATTCCAAAGAGCACCTTTCGGATTTCACCGGTCATTTTTTACACATTTTGATTTCAAACTACTTACCACACATTTGGGCCCCTAGAATGCCAGGGCAGTATAACTACCCCACAAGTGACCCCATTTTGGAAAGAAGACACCCCAAGGTATTCGGTGATGGGCATAGTGAGTTCATAGAAGTTTTTATTTTTTGTCACAAGTTAGTGGAATATGAGACTTTGTAGGAAAAAAAAAATCATCATTTTCCACTAACTTGTGACAAAAAATAAAAAGTTCTATGAACTCACTATGCCCATCAGCGAATACCTTAGGGTGTCTACTTTCCGAAATGGGGTCATTTGTGGGGTGTTTGTACTGTCTGGCCATTGTAGAACCTCAGGAAACATGACAGGTGCTCAGAAAGTCAGAACTGCTTCAAAAAGCGGAAATTCACATTTTTGTACCATAGTTTGTAAACGCTATAACTTTTACCCAAACCATTTTTTTTTTTTACCCAAACATTTTTTTTTTATCAAAGACATGTAGAACAATAAATTTAGAGCAAAATTTATATATGGATGTCGTTTTTTTTTGCAAAATTTTACTACTGAAAGTGAAAAATGTCATTTTTTTGCAAAAAAAATCGTTAAATTTCGATTAATAACAAAAAAAGTAAAAATGTCAGCAGCAATGAAATACCACCAAATGAAAGCTCTATTAGTGAGAAGAAAAGGAGGTAAAATTCATTTGGGTGGTAAGTTGCATGACCGAGCAATAAACCGCTAAAGTTGTGGAGTGCCGATTTGTAAAAAAGGGCCTGGTCTTTAGGGGGGTATAAACCTGTGGTCCTTAAGTAGTTAAATCCCCTCCTCACTGCAGCATCAACAGTACTGCAGGTCCTACAGCAACGTTGTCACATCGCCGCTTCAGCCGTATATGTGTTATTGAGTGGCTGCTGTAGTCACATTTTTTTTAATACCATTCCCTGTTTGTATCCAAATATCACAAAATCCTGGAAATCCCTTTAAGGGATAATATGCTGGTTAACTGCAGCTGCTACTAGAAGAGCTCAATACATACAGTTTTATCATGTAGGAAAGTATGCAGCAGCAGGCTCATGATCGCCCTCTAGTGATAACTGCAGGCCGACAGAATTTCAACATTTAGCCCTATGTCTTTATAGAGGATTTGGAGGTCTGAATCTTAATAACCAAGCCTTCTACTGTTAGGCTCCATTCACACAACCATGATGCCGGGGGCCACAAACCGTGGGTCTGCCAAACACGGGCAGCGGACGTATGAACTCCGCATTGTGGTGCGGACCCATTGAAGTTAATGATCCAAAAGATGTGGCGAAAGATAGGACATGTTCTATCTTTTGCGGCACAGAGGCATGGACCCGGAAGCACATGGAAGGGCTCCGCAACACAGTCACAGCGGCACCATAGTCGTGGGAAAAAAGGGGGAAATTCACAAATCATGTTTTAACAGATATTTTTATAAGGGGTTGTTGTGTCAACGAGGCTTAATGGAGGAAAATATCTTGCCATATACGCCATACCTTCATCATGCTGTTTTAATAAAATGGAAATAAATTTCTCTGCCTTCTAAGATGTAACTTTCATTGTGTAAAAGTAAATGCAAGGGAACAGTTGCCATGATTTCTGCATGATTATTATTACTGAACATTGCAACCAATCTCAGGAAAGAAGAAGGCAGAAACGAGTTCAAATTCATCACGGACTCATCACTGTGAATCCATCAGCAGATTGCCATTTCCAACCATAGATCATTAACGCAGTATTCACCCAGAGGGGTCCAGGCCAGAAAACTTACTTCAAAATGCACTAATAATGCATATACTAAACAAACCATTTAAAGGAACACTAAAGTTGTAAGACAAGTGGCTGCAGCAGTAGGTCAAAAAGATAGGTAAACCCGACCCCTCAAAAGACCCCCATACACATTCAGGGCTCCAGACTAAAAAAAAATATAAAAAAATGTAGGAGCCAAATTTAAAATATACATATGATTTACATATAATACATACATATAATTACGGTATAATAAAAAATAAAAATAAAAAAAAACACACGTCTTACCTAGGGTTGTCACGATACCAAAATTTTTACTCGATCTCGATACCATAAAAAAGTATTGCGATACTCGATACCACGTGAAAAAAAACACACACCATAAAAAGCCACGTGCATTCCAGATTTTATGGAACGTCTGGACCATAATAGAACAGTCTGATCCTAATTTTTGTCGGGACAAGGTGACAAAAAAAGGGCAAATTGCACGTTTTTTTTTTTTTTTTTCTGTTACGGCATTCACTGCATAAGAGATATTTTTAAATATTTTAATAGTTCACACTTTTTTGGGCGTGGCGATATGTAATTTTTTTTATTGTTTATATATTTTATATGTAAAATTGGGCAAGGGGGTGATTTAAACTTAATTTTTTTTTTTTTTTTTACTTTTTATTTAATAAACTATTTCCCCCCTTAGGGGCTAGAACCTGGGATCATTCATCCCTTGTCCTATTCACCCTAATAGAGATCTATCAGGGTGAATAGGACTTCATACTCTCCCTGCTGCCCTGTGCTTTGTGCACACTGCAGCAGGGAGCCGACTATGGCAGCCAGGGCTTCAGTAGCGTCCTGGCTGCCATGGTAACCGGTCGGAGCCCCGGAACTGCCACTGCCACCAATGATTATAATACTTGGGGGTTTATAATACTGGGGTTGCAGCACCTGAGGGGTTAATAGCGGCGGCGGATCGCAGTGCGCAGTCATAGAGGCTGGGTGCCGGGTATGGGATATGGCCGGCTTCCGCAGGGAAGCCTACGTTTGTAATAAGCCTAAACGATATTCATTGGTGGTGCAGTGGCGACAGCCCCTCACCTCCTCCTCCCTATCAGTCCATTGGTGGCAGCGGCACAGGGGGGAGGGACTGTCTCCTTCTCCCCTGTGCTGTTGAGAAGAACATGGCATGCGCAGCGTGTCCCATGTTAGTTCCTCCTGTGTGAGAGGCAGAGCAGCGGAGGGTCTAGGCGCAAATGGCAACAAGACTACAAAGTCTTGTCACCATTTAGCAATTCTAAGTCGCATTGGCGACCATTTTGGTTGCCATCTGGAGCCCTGACATTATATTATTGTTGGTTCAACCAGCTAACAGTTTAAAGGGGTTTTCCAGGAAAAGATATTTATGACTTATCCTCATGATAGGTCATCAGTATTGATGAGCAAACTTATGTTTTCAAGTTCGGCAGCATAGACTTCTATTATGACGGAATGCCTCTTATAGGCTTCCATGGTGCATGCCGTCATAGAATTCAATATGGGATTCTTAGATAACCCGAACCTGTACTCCGAACTTGAGTGGAGTTGAACAAGTTTGCTCATCCCTAGTTATCAGTATCAGATCTGCAGGGGTGCGACACCCGGGACCTCCGCCAATCAGCTGTTAGAAGAGGCCTTGAGTGCCGTACCCTCTTTCTAGGCCAGTGACATCACTGTACATCAGTCACATGACCACTATATGATGTACGGCGCTGTTCTTGGAAAGCTGCTGGGAGCCTGCATTGATCACCGGAGCTTCCTGATCGGCGGGGATGCCGGGACTTGGACCTCCGGTGATGCGATAATGATGACCTATCCTGAGGATAACCCTTTTTAAAGGATTGTTCTCCCATATATATTGATGACCTATCCTCAGGACAGGTCATCAATACCTGATCAGCGGGGGTCCAACTTCCCTGCCAATCAGCTGTTTGAAGAGGAGGTGGTGCTCCTGTAAAAGAAGCTTACTGGTCATTACACTACATGTCATCTCCTGTGGAGCGGTGGCGTAGTGTAATTACAAGTACTCACTCCAATTGAATGGAGCGAGTACTTATTACACTGCACTTCCGAGACGAAGTGAGTGCCACCTCCTCTTCAAACAGCTGATTGGTGGGGGTGTCTGACCGCTGCCGATCAGATATTGATGACCTATTCTGACGATAGGTCATCCATATATATGGCAGGACAACCCCTTTAACATGTCTGTGGAGCTCTAGGCTCTTCCTTAACAGATGATGTTGGGGGAGAACAGGATCAGGCTCGTGAATTTTAATGGACGATCTCTTTGTTCAACAGAGGTAAATTTCCAGCAGACTTAGTCCTGTTTCATCTCTGAAAACACAGACGAATGGCCGAGCATGTACGGAGGAGTCCGGAGAGATAGCTGTACTCATATGAGCGTTTGGTCCAGAGCTACTGGAGGTGTATGGGCACCTTATGATGGAACAGATGAGAAGATTAACCCCTTTGTTCCCTGCAGTGTCAGGATCACAAAGAAAATGCAGCAGACTGACAGTGAGTGCAGCTATATTTCTTGCCTAGTTTTGGCTTTCACATCTAGGTTTAGTGCAATCACTAGAGGATATTTAGCTCTGTCAAACAAATTCTTCACAAATCCTAGAAATCACCCACAAACAGTCCTAGAGATGAGAAAAATAACATTCACACTTCATAGTCGAGGAACGGTAAATCTTTTCTTGTGGCAAAAAGGGCGGTTTTAGTTTTATTCTTCAAACAGTAGCGTTTCCTAGACCTAAGGTTTATGGATATTTTATTATAAATAATATATTATTATTTTAGCACTACTTCAATTTGACTTTTCTATAAACATCATTTGTATCAAGATTGCATTCTGATGTCAGAAACTGACAATCACACAGAGCTGAGTGGTGCTATAGACGCTACTTTTCTCTTCCTGTGGAAGAAGTTCCTGCTTATGTGTCAACCACTAATTAAATGAGGTGTTGCACTCCTCTCTTTAAAAAAAAAAAAAAAGAGGTTCTTCAGCAGCTGCAGAATAAAAAGAATTAACTCACCTCTAACTTCAGTGACATGTAAATGCACACAGCCTGGGAACTGATGCCTTTACATGTTCATGGAACTTTTTTCCTTTTTTGTTAAGAACCTTTTTTCATCAGCTTTTTTATTTATTTTTTTGGGCGCCAAAGGCACTGCCACTAGATCCTACATTCGTGCACCAGAGAGCGAAAGAGCATGGGTTAGGCTACTTTCACACTAGCGTTCGGGGTTCTGCTTCTGAGCCCGTTTGAAGGCTCTCATAAGCGGCCCCGAACGGATCCGTAGAGCCCCAATGCATTCTGAGTGGATGCGGATCCGCTCAGAATGCATCAGGATGGCTCCGTTTGGCCTCCGTTCCGCTCAGCAGGCGGACATCCGAACGCAGCTTGCAGCGTTCGGGTGTCCGCCTGGCCGTGCGGAGCCAAACGGATCCGTCCAGACTTACAATGTAAGTCAATGGGGACGGATCCGTTTGAAGTTGACACAATATGGTGCAATTTCAAACGGATCCGTCCCCCATTGTCTTTCAATGTAAAGTCTGGACGGATCCGTCTGACTAACTTTCACACTTAGAATTTTTTCTGAACTATAATGCAGACGGATCCGTTCTGAACGGATCCCAACGTTTGCATTATAGGAGCGGATCCGTCTGTGCAGACACCAGACGGATCCGTTCTGAACGCAAGTGTGAAAGTAGCCTAACTGATATAGTTTAAATAAATGTATTTTATTAACTCTATATTAGATAAAAATGCATGCAGAGAATAACCATTCAAATAAATAAATAAACCTCTAGGTCAGGGATCAGCAACCTCCGGCACTCCAGCTGTTGTGAAACTACAACTCCCAGCATGCTTCTTTCACTTCTGTGGGAGATTAGAGAACAGTCAAGCAAGTGTGCATGATGGGAGATGTAGTTTCACAACACCTGGAGTGTCGGAGGTTGCTGATCCCTGCTCTAGGTTAAAAAAAATTGAAAGTTAATGCAGTCTCTTTGTTGACCACTAGATGGCAGTCTTTAGAGCTTTCAGACATACTTTCTATGCAACACATGTAATTGCGTCTATTCTCCACCAGATGGTGATATTCTTCAAGAGGCATGTATTGTTGGTAAGTTTTCTCTAGGTGTCAAAAGTCATTGCATCTGTTCACCACCAGATGGTGTTGTTCCTCGGTAAGCACTGGCGTGGCGATAGCCGACTGTCAAATACTAAACTGATACACAGTATTTAAACATACTGGATTGAGCCATTGCATCTTACCACACTCATTTCCTTATAAATGAGCAAATAATATTTGGACTGAGATCGATGAACTTATATGAAATAGCAGGAGTCAGTTTGCTGTGATAAGATTTACCGACTCGTACTTACAATTGCAAATAATGTGCAACAACTAACAGACACTTAACCAGCAACACGTGCATACCGAGGAACAACACCATCTGGTGGTGAATAGATGCAATGACTTTTGACACCTAGAGAAAACTTACCAACAATACATGCCTCTTGAAGAATATCACCATCTGGTGGAGAATAGACGCGATTACATGTGTTGCATAGAAAGGATGTCTGAAAGCTCTAAAGACTGCCATCTAGTGGTCAACAAAGAGACTGCATTAACTTTCATATATTTTTTATTTTAAATTTTTTAACCTAGAGGTTTATTTATTTATTCGAATGGTTATTTTCTCTGCATTCATTTTTATCTAATATAGAGTTAATAAAATACATTTATTTAAACTATATCAGTTACCCGTGCTCTTTCGCTCTCTGGTGCACGAATAATGCGAGTGCCTGACTAGCATTTTACATTATATATTCTTTTTTCTTCTGATTGGGTGAAACAGATACGTCAAGAGCACCCAGATCTACCTTCACTAGCGGGTGAGCCTCCAAACACAATTATCTTTAGATGCTACATGCTAGCTACCACAAAATTATAAAACACCCAAACACAGCTTTTATTTGTAATGGCATTTGAAGACAGTCTCCTACCTTTTTTTGGTCTCTTGGCATTTTTTTAAATTGCAGCATGCTCTGGGTGTGGTGTTTTTTTCTAGAAATTATTCCATAGACTTCTCTATAGGAAAATAATGTCTGGGAAAAACACTTGTAAGACACTGTTTAGTGTGGAGTGAAGCGAGCTTCAGATGCTTTATCCGAAATCGCTTCGTTCAAAACTTCGGAATAATACTGTATGGAGATCCGTCTAGTACCTCGGAACCGAAGCAGAGTTTGGTGTCAAGTTTAAAAGTGGTTTTCCACTATACAAATCAACTACCGAACTTATTCAACAAAGTCACGCGCGACTTTGTGAGAATAACTTACTTTGGCTCATCAGAGCCCATACATTTAATAATGTACGGAGACGGATCTCCGTACAGTATTATTCCGAAGTTTTGAATAAAACGACTTTGGATGAAGCATCCGAAGCTCGCTTCACTCAATACTAACACTGTTAATAAATAATTCACCCCCCCAAAAAATGCATGAATTTTACATGTTAAAAAAATGGCAAGAAAAAAATTGTGGCAGCACTATACTACTACCGGTAATTTACAATAGGGGGGCAAATTATCCTATTTATCAAAGGTGCTTTCCATACTGATATAGGCTTTCCTAAGGACAGGCCATCAATATTGGATTGGCGAGGGGTCCGACACCTCCCCCCAGAACTAAACAACTTTGTCCATCTATTGTAGCACTGCTCTTTCATTTTAATGTGAACTGCATAGCAGTAAGTAGATGTCCACTACACAGTGGACAGAGCTACAGCTGATCGGCAAGGGTGAGGGGTATCCGGCCCCCACTGATGTAATACTATTGGCCTATCCAATATTACTGATTATTAGGATTGGCAAACTGCAGCTATGTTATGTCATCTAGTTTAATGAGGTGCAGTGTTGCAGTAAGTAAATGGAAAAGGTGAAAAGAAATATTTGTGCAGTATACTGCATGGGGAACACATTCTCCACATCTGTACACCCCTTATCAGCAGTTGTGCTGATCGTAATGCAATGTAGAAGGTACACAGTCGTCAATAGAAGTATCCATTTTATTTAAACAATGGCTACATCTTGGGTTTCATCCTCGGATTTTGTGGGGTGTGTAACTTCTTTACTTGTCACAGCTAATCGTTAAATAAAGATAATCTTACACAGGGTCCGCTGTTTATTCATGTGAGGATCCGGTTGGTCATTTTTTTCCCACACATTCAGAGTCCACCGTTCTGGGAAAGTTCATTTCATGCCAAGTGAGGCTGGCAGAGATTGATCAGTTCATGACTGGGTAAAGAGGTCTGTGGTTTACCCAATTGTATCTTGCCATGGTTTCGTTTTGGGCTTTCTGGGGGATACAGGCGTTTTCTCTCGTTGCTGCAAAGGATTTTGCGCAAAGGTCTGTCGCAGTGGTCCTGTAGAAGTAAAACATCACTTGTCACCAGACAGTTCAATAAGAAGGCAGCATGTTATAGAGCAGGCTAAGTTGAGCAGATTGATATATAGTTTTGTGGGGGGGCCACAAAGTGTAATTAACACATAAAAAATTCTGCTCTTTCTGAATTCAATTGTACATGGGAGCCAGAAAGGGAACCTGTCACCATGAAATGCAGTGCAATCTGCAGGCAGCTGATTTTAGAGCAGGGGAAGCTGAGCCGTTTGATATATACTGTATATAGATTTGTGGTAAAAAAAAAACAAACATTCAGTATAACTTGTATTTTATTCAATAAAATCTCTGTTCTTTCTGAGCTCACTATCCAACTGGCATATCGTATCAGTGACTGACAGCTATCTCTGTATACACACTTATACAGAGAAGGACACCACTAGGATACTGAGCTCAAAAAAAGCAGAGATGTAAATTACAAGTTTTGCTGAATCATTTCCCATAAAAGAATATATCAATCTACTCAGCACCTTCAGTTCTATAACATGCTGCCTACAGATTGCGTTAAATTTCATGGTGACAGGTTTAATGGAACCTGACAGCAGCACTATGCAGGTCAGTGCAGTGACAGACCCTTTGATTTCAGCAGTCTCTCACTGCTATCATGGCATTCAGTACTTTTTTAGTACTGACCTGCTAGAGAGATTATGATGTTGCTCACTGGCCATACCCCCTCCACCTCTAAACAATGACTGACGGGTTTCTTTCTTATGCGTAACAGGAAAGAAATCTGTTTATTATCGTCAGGAGGCAGGGAAAGCGGGCAGCATCGGATCCACATCTCTGACGCACGCTGTGGACTTTGGCAGGTCATTGCTGTATTGAATGCCATGATGGCAGTGACAAACCAATGAAATCAAGGGGTCTGTTACTGACTGAGAGCAGCATTGTGCTGCTGATAGGATTCCCTCACTGGACTAGATCTTAGTTCTGGCATAGACATACCACAATTATTAAGAGATATGTGCCTTTTAGTAATTAGGGACCATCTGATGCCAGTATAACACCAATCTTAATAAATGTCTATATATATATAAATCTGTGCTGCTTAAATCTGACTACGTTCCAGCTGTATGTGTAGTATTCACATTGTGCTTACCTTTCGCTGCAATGTCCAGATGATGTTTAATTTTGTGTTCCCTTTGCTCCAGATCCTGAGCTAGCTGTGCATTCTTCCACCCTGTAGGACACAAGTAATACGTTTATAGTGTCGGCTTTTTCTCAAGGTTAATCGACTTCCCAAGATACTGCTTTGTGTCTGTGTGTCTACAGAGGAAGTAGATTGTGGATCTCACTACAGCACTGCAGAATATGTTGGTGTTACATAGGTGATGGAAAACAAATACTATTTTCTGTACAGCGCCAAACCAAGTAATGGGCAGAAACCCAATAGATTAGCAAATATAGAGAAGGGCGGGATACCATATAAAACTGAATTTCATGACTGTGAAAGAGACCCGAGACATCAAGCAGACTATATACAGTGTCTGAATCTGTTCACTCACGGTTTCCATTACAACAGGAAACCACCACACAGTGCCGCATCCACTGGAGAGGACTTACAATTAAGTAAGAAAAGAGAACTGCATGCTGCACTATTGTTCCCACCAGATACGACAGAATCTGCATCAGAGCCTCTAGATGCAGATGTGAACAGCACCCAGGCAAAGCCAGCTGTGGCGGATTTTAGATTTTCTTACCCAAGTATCTCCAGACTTACAAACAAACCTCCCTCCACAAGGCGGTAGAAAAGCCAAAAGAAAACGGCAAGGTTATGATGTACTAACATTACACTTTCAATAGCCATAACCAGTGCTGTAAAGCAAGCAACACATATAAACGTAAAATCTAATTATATAACAAAATCACCATTTTTCAAGCTCTTTATAAAGCCTTCCTGTTGGGGGAGGACTGATGCATCATGCTTGATGTGTTCTGGTATCCTCAGCTTCTTTCGGACAGCTGGAATTCTTAAGAAAGCCACTTGGGCTATAGAGAAAAAGTTGGAAGTCACCCAATACGTGAAAACAGCCTATAGGACAAAAGCAGAAAAGTGTCTTTCTAAACCAAAATGGACTATAGACGGTAAGGTAATCCTAATCAATGGCCTGTAGTAAGACTACTTACAGTGGGGAAGTTGATGGTAAGAGGCAAAATAACCAGCGGCATAATACGAAACACGGTCTTCATGATTCTGAGGTTAGGGTTATTTACTCCAGACTCTGCTCCGAGCTAGACAACAAACAGGAATCAGATCATAAGAAGAAGTAACCCCAAATAATAACTAAGAAAAACAACATTTGTTACCTCCAGAACTGCCCACATGCTGGAAGTGACTACTAGAGGCAGGATATAATATGGGTCAGCCACAGTTAGGTCAGCAAACCACCAGAGACCACCTGTCTGCATGCTTGGAACAGGAAGATAGGACATCTGCCTTAGTGCCACGAAAAAGGAGATAAACACTGGAGCCTAGAGGAAAGAATAAAGATAATGTAACGACTAACAACAAATATATGCATATGGTTTTAAACAGGAATTTATCTGCATCTATATTTTTATAACAATGTGCATACAGGAAGTTATATACAACGAGAACCTGTCTTTGATACAAGTATCTAGTGACATTTCTAAAGCTGCCCATACACATTCAATAACTGACAGCCTTCTTTCCCAACTCCCTCATACACATACGGCTCAGCCGAACATGTAAGTGTATTCTATAGGGAGAGCAGATAAAGATACTGCCAGACACTTCTGACGGTGGATTATATCTCAGGAGAACAAAAGGATCAGCCGAAAATATTCATTTTGCCCGATTCTTGAGAAGGATCAGGCGAAATTAACATTTTTGGCTGAACCTTTTGTCCTCCTGGGAGATAAGGCGTTGCAAGAAGCTTCTCACAGGCAGTGGCTTACTCTGCTCTCTCCATAGAATACAAATGTATGTGTATGGGGAAGCTGGGAGGGAGTTGGGTGCTACCCACACGCATTAGAGCAGGCATCCTCAAACTGCGGCCCTCCAGCTGTTGCAAAACTACAATTCCCAGCATGCCCGAACAGCCTACAGGTATCAGCCTACAGCAGGGTATCGTGGGAGTTGTAGTTTTACAACAGCTGGAGGGCCGCAGTTTGAGGATGCCTGCATTAGAGTATCAAAAGACTTGTGTATGGCCAGTTTAAATCTCTTCATTGGGAAAATAAAGATTCTTGAAAGAAAAAGCTATAGCATGTTCTGGAGTAAAAAAAATAATAAAATAAAATCTGGCCACACCGTTATTAACTCAAAAATACTGTGGGCGGATTTATCTAAAACCTACCATATTTTTCACCCTATAAGACACACTGAAATGTCAGTGTGTCTTATGGGGCGAATACATTATAGAGACACTCATTAGTACAGGAGGACCGGAAAACGGTGAATGCAGCGCTCCCCTGGCTCTATACTCGCCACTTCCCGGTCCTCAGCCGCTCGCTGTGCTGTGACTGTGCAGAGCGTGAGGATGATGGCCACGCTGTGACCTCACGGTGTGCGTGTCAGGTCACAGCACAGCGCGTGGCAGGAAGAAGAAGAAGAGCACTGGACGGTGGCGGTGGGGTCCGGAGCAGGAGAGGTAAGGTCATTTTTATTTTAAATCTGATCTGAGCATGGGGGTCATTCACATGGAGGTCTGATTGGGGGACTTACTGAGGTCTGAATAGGGTCATTCACAAGGAGGTCTTATTGGGGGACTTATTAACATTGGGGGTCTGAGCTGAGGTCTCCTCCTGATGTTTAACACGCTGCCTGCAGATTAGACTGCAGTTTCATGTGACAGGTTCCCTTTAATCACCCTTGGCTAGTAAATCTGATTGCCAGGATCTTTCATTCCCACTCCTATAAGTCAAGCAAGAATATTACACCAGCCAGAGGGTAAAAAAAACTATTGTCGACAAAACAATGTCATTTGTCCAACACAACATACCTGTACTAGAGGCACCAAAAACCCACGGAGAGGGTTTACATCATGTTTCTTCTGATACAGCGTGAGGTCAGAGTACGTCTTGGAGACTGATGAGACAAAGAACAAAATGTTCATAAGTTACAATGTTAAACATTTATGAACCTATAGTTTCATATCAGGGACTGCTCTAACAAAGGATCTCTGAAAAATAAGAGATGGAATCTCACAGGGATCAGCAACCTTCTGGAATCCAGTCGTTCCGAAACTACAACTCCCTGAATCCTCCTTTCACTTCTATTGGAGTTACAAGTACAGGCAAGCAAATGTGCATGCTAGAAGTTGTAGTTTCACAGCAGCTGGGGTGCCGGAGGTCGCTGACCCCAGCACTAGACAATGAGTCCTTTTTCCTTGCAATAGTTTGTTAAATCCCTCCTTAGGCTCTTACATTCATATTTGTTGCCTGATTGCTTGGCCTCGTTCATTCGTGTCGTCAATGCTGTGATCTGTGGCATGTGGTTATTCAGTTTAGCTGCTTCTCTCTGTCCTTTGACAATTAGAGGAAAAACCATAATCCGTGCAAGAACGGTGCCTGTAAGAGAACAACACATGAAAGCAATTACAAGGAAGGGTACTGCCTGCTACAGTGAACAGAAATCAGATGGATGCTAGGTCATACGTAACCAGACTGTTACCTGTCACAATTGCTCCCCACCAAGGAAGGCCTACATTCACGTGCAATAATTCCAGAAAGTCCTGAACCAATCCAACAGGACTGTATCCTCCAAGCCCCAATTCACTCAAACTTTGCTCCACCTGACCCAGAGTTTCCGTAACTGTGGGTGCAACTTCAGCAACTGGTGGTGGTAGGATGGCTTCTGGGGCAGGGAGGGGAGGAGGGGGTGGTGGTAACTGTGCCTCTGAGACAACTGGGATCTAAACCAAAACATGGAAAATAAGATTACATACAATTGCTAAAGATGGGTATTTCCAGCTTGACTGCCATAAATGTCTGATTGGTGCAGATCCTAGACCTAGTGTTTTTACTGGATCCGGCAGGGCTCAGCAAAAACGCTTCCGTTACTGATAATACAACCATCTGCATCCGTTATGAACGAATCCGGTTGTATTATCTGTAACATTGCCAAGACCGTTTTTTATTGTGGCAGATTGCGTCAAAGAAAACGGATCGATCCCCATTGACTTGCATTGGGGGTAATGCCGTTTTGCTCCGCATCCCAGGACGGAAAGCAAAATACAACATGTTTCGGTTTGCTCTGCGGTCTGGGAACGCAACGGAATGCATTTTGGAGCATTACGTTCTGTTCAGCTTTGTCCCCTTTGACAATGAATAGGGACAAATCGGAAGCGTTTTTTCCCGGTATTGAGCCCCTATGATAGAACTCAATACCGGATAACTAGTGTGAAAGTACCCCAAGTGAAACTGCATCGGGACTACTGCTTTGGACGTGTGGGTGCACACAATTAGGTGTTTACTGCTTAGCATTAGTATATTTTCTATAGTGATATATTTTGTGTTTGCAGAGTTCTGTTGCATTGTGTTATCTGCTTCTATTTTCTGTCTGGACTAGATATTCACCTGACTGGCAGCTGTGGTCACGGTGCTTTGGTGGCGAGCATTTGTGAAGACCAGTAGTTGATGGGTCCCAGTGGCCCGTAACCTGTGCAGACGGGCTGTAGCTGGGCATCTGTGATACTGAGAGAACACAATACAACATCAAATATAATTTGCCATTAATCAGACTGCAAAAACATAAAATCAGCTATAGTAATTTTTTTTTTTACATGTGAGGTAATATGAGCACATTACATAGAAATATGTAGCCACTGTTCTATGAATGGCACCGAATACAAATCTATGGTACACATGCAGCTCACCGGAGGGCTCGAGCACCTGTCACCCTTCAGGTGGAACCTGTTGGAGGAACAGGGATTGGTTTTATTTGACCTCAAGTCACGCTGTAAGTGCAACTCAGGAAACGGAGACAACAATGAACGGTACATGGCCTGACGGTCTACAGCAGCCACCCTCAAACTGCGGCCCTCCAGCTGTTGTAAAACTACAACTCCCACAATGCCCTGCTGTAGGCTGATACCTGTAGGCTGTTCGGGCATGCTGGGAGTTGTAGTTTTGCAACAGCTGGAGGGCCGCAGTTTGAGGATGCCTGGTCTACAGGTTTAAGACGAACCATGCTTAAGGGCACCTGTACAATGAGATGTCGCTTCCGATCTTTTGCTACGGCTCCATGCTTTTCCCTTGTCACCGTTTTTAGAAACCACCTTTCAAATTATGTTGACCTCATTTATTTAACAGGGCTGCAATAACTGCACCCAACATATTTGGGAAGGGGAACTGAAGTCCAAAAGATGGGCAACTGAAATAGTGCAAGATAGAGCAACACCCATCAGCAAATTCCTTCTAGCTCTCCCAATTCTCCAGGTACCCTCCCAGGTTTTTACAATGTCACCTTATAAAATGTTTGAATTTTATTAGGAGCTACAACCCGTGCCTCCTGGTTTCGGCTGTCCGCGATCTGACACCTCCCACACTTGGGCTACAGTTTGAGGTGACCCACCCCTGCAGTACATAGGTTCCAGCTTTTTGCAGCCGCAAACAAATTTAAAGTGACCACC